>NC_088408.1:13503152-13593152 GCF_034236695.1 Oncorhynchus nerka | reverse complement strand
CAACACTGTGACTCAACAGTGTGAATCAAAATGGCTACAGCCCTTGGAATTGAAGAGTTACTTGAAATAGTCAAGAGAAAAGCAAGAAAACAACTTATTGGGAGCTCCTCCAGACGTTAGAGATAGTTAGAGAGAGACTACTGTAAGATACCCCATGCCTATGGAGATCAGTCTGGCCAATAAGCATTCAAATCAACCTGGTATGCTAGGCATATTTGTTCATTTGTATGCTTGGTATCAGAGTCATCAAAATATACCAGTATTCGACTTTGAGAAGATATGGTCTCATAAAGACGCCGTTTATGACCTGTTTTTGTGATACGGATAGCCTTGTGATAGTCTGTGATATAAGACACTATATTTCTCCATAATAATACTGGGTATCCTATCTTCCAGAGTGACCTTGTTGATGCAGCAGGCAGGCAGGCAGACGAGACAGGCAGCAGAGACAGGCAGACGAGACAGGCAGCAGAGACAGGCAGGTGAGACAGGCAGACGAGACAGGCAGGTGAGACAGGCAGGGGATACAGGCAGGTGAGACAGGCAGGGGATACAGGCAGGTGAGACAGGCAGGGGATACAGGCAGGTGAGACAGGCAGCAGAGACAGGCAGGTGAGACAGGCAGGGTAGACAGACAGGAGAGACAGGCAGGGGTGACAGGCAGGAGAGACAGGCAGGGGATACAGGCAGGTGAGACAGGCAGGTGAGACAGGCAGGAGAGACAGGCAGGGGAGACAGGCAGGAGAGACAGGCAGGGGAGACAGGCAGGAGAGACAGGCAGCAGAGACAGGCAGGAGAGACAGGCAGGGTAGACAGGCAGGAGAGACAGGCAGGGGTGACAGGCAGGAGAGACAGGCAGGGGATACAGGCAGGTGAGACAGGCAGGTGAGACAGGCAGGAGAGACAGGCAGGGGAGACAGGCAGGAGAGACAGGCAGGGGAGACAGGCAGGAGAGACTTGCAGGGGAGACAGGCAGGGGAGACAAATGGATCTGAAGCAGGATGGCACCAGCATAATGCTCTATTGATGCCCATAATGTGTGTGTGTGTGTGTGTGTGTGTGTGTGTGTGTGTGTGTGTGTGTGTGTGTGTGTGTGTGTGTGTGTGTGTTCCCTACATCCGGACCACCCTATTCCCTACACCCAGACCACCCTATTCCCTACATCCAGACCACCCTATTCCCTACACCCAGACCACCCTATTCCCTACATCCAGACCACCCTATTCCCTACATCCAGACCACCCTATTCCCTACATCCAGACCACCCTATTCCCTACATCCAGACCACCATATTCCCTACATCCAGACCACCCTATTCCCTACACAAATACCATCCCTATTCCCTACATCCAGACCATCCTATTCCCTACAACCAGACCATCCTATTCCCTACAACCAGACCACCCTATTCCCTACATCCAGACCACCCTATTCCCTACATCCAGACCATCCTATTCCCTACAGCCAGACCACCCTATTCCCTACAGCCAGACCACCCTATTCCCTACATCCAGACCACCCTATTCCCTACATCCAGACCACCCTATTCCCTACAACCAGACCACCCTATTCCCTACATCCAGACCACCCTATTCCCTACATCCAGACCACCCTATTCCATACATCCAGACCACCCTATTCCCTACATCCAGACCACCCTATTCCCCACATACAGACCATCCTATTCCCTACATCCAGACCATCCTATTCCCTACATCCAGACCACCCTATTCCCTACATCCAGACCACCCTATTCCCTACATCCAGACCATCCTATTCCCTACATCCAGACCATCCTATTCCCTACATTTACATTTACATTTAAGTCATTTAGCAGACGCTCTTATCCAGAGCGACTTACAAATTGGTGCTTTCACCTTATGACACCCTACATCCAGACCACCCTATTCCCTACATCCAGACCATCCTATTCCCTACATCCAGACCACCCTATTCCCTACATCCAGACCACCCTATTCCCTACATCCAGACCATCCTATTCCCTACATCCAGACCACCCTATTCCCTACATCCAGACCACCCTATTCCCTACATCCAGACCATCCTATTCCCTACATCCAGACCACCCTATTCCCTACATCCAGACCACCCTATTCCCTACAACCAGACCATCCTAATCCCTACATCCAGACCATCATATTCCCTACACCCAGACCATCCTATTCCCTACATCCAGACCATCCTATTCCCTACATCCAGACCATCCTATTCCCTACATCCAGACCACCCTATTCCCTACATCCAGACCACCCTATTCCCTACATCCAGACCATCCCATATACATCCAGACCACCCCTACATCCAGACCATCCTATTCCCTACATCAGACCAGACATCCAGACCATCCTATTCCCTACATCCAGACCACCCTATTCCCTACATCCAGACCACCCTATTCCCTACATCCAGACCACCCTATTCCCTACATCCAGACCACCCTATTCCCTACATCCAGACCACCCTATTCCCTACATCCAGACCACCCTATTCCCTACATCCAGACCACCCTATTCCCTACATCCAGACCACCCTATTCCCTACATCCAGACTACCCTATTCCCTACATCCAGACTACCCCATTCCCTACATCCAGACCACCCTATTCCCAGATCTTTTTTACCTCTCATTACCTCTATGCAGGCGCTCGCTGCAACAGGCAGTGATGACATGAGAGGTCATCATTATTAAGGCACTGGATAATTTGTTTAACAGTGCTGGTGTCTGTTATATCAGGTGTAAATCTCCTGTCTTATCTGCTGTCTTGTGTGAATTTAAGTATGCTCCCTCTAATTCTCCCTCCCGTTTTAGAGGACCTGAGCCCTAGGATCATGCCTCAGGATTACCTGGCCTGATGACTCCTGGCTGTCCCAAGACCAACTGGTCGTGCTGCGGCTCCAGGTTCAACTGTTCTGCCCGCGGCTAGGGAACCCTGACCTGTTCACCCTACGTTCTACCTTGTCCCGGACCTGCTGTTTTCGTCTCTCTCTCTATACCGCACCTGCTGTCTCGAACACTGAAAGCTCGGCTATGAAAAGCCAACTGACTTTTACTCCTGAGGGACTGACCTGTTGCACCTTCTACAACCACTGTGATTATTATTTGACCCTGCTGGTCATCTGTGAACGTTTGAACATCTTGAAGAACAATCTGGCCTTGAATGGCCATGTAATCTTATAATCTCCACCCTGCACAACCAGAAGAGGACTGGCCACCCCTCAGAGCCTGGTTCCTCTCTAGGTTTCTTCCTAGGTTCTGGCCTTAATGGCCATGTAATCTTATAATCTCCACCCTGCACAACCAGAAGAGGACTGGCCACCCCTCAGAGCCTGGTTCCTCTCTAGGTTTCTTCCTAGGTTCTGGCCTTTCTAGGGAGTTTTTCCTAGCCACCATGCTTCTACATCAGCATTGCTTGCTGTTTGGGGTTTAAGGCTGGGTTTCTGTACAGCACTTTGTGACATCTAATGATGTTAAAAGGGCTTTATTAATACATTTGATTGATTGATTGTCTGCTGGTTGGCCCTGTTGCTCCGGGGCTGTTGGGAGAGTTATGGTTAGTATGAACACTGCCAATTCAATCTGTCCTCCAAGCATCAAAACAACGCTCGGCGTGATTACTTTCTTGGCAAGCCGGAGACATTCATTAGCTTACATTCACGATGCATTTTCACAAAACCCTTTGTTATACAGGGTTGCATGGCATGGCAGGGCCGAGAGGAGGCAGCGAGTCAGTAAAGGACAGGAAGAGACACCCAGGTTGTTTCCCGGATGGCACCCTATTCCCTACATACTACTTTTGAGTCCAGAGCCCTGGTCAAAAGTAGTGCTCTTCAAAGGGAATAGCGTGCAATTTGGGGGACTGGTGCCCCATCCCCAGAGCTGACAGGACAGACTAGACATATATATTGAATCCCTAGAACGCCACTCTGAACATTACATTGAAGGGAAAGTCCAATCTATGGGTTACATTTTTATGAGGCTAAGAGGAAGTGAAACCCTAAGAGGAAGTCTGTATAGGACTGACTCAGGAGAATCGTTTCAATCCTCTGCCAATGTGAAACATATATCTAATCCCTCTGCCAATGTGAAACATATATCTAATCCCTCTGCCAATGTGAAACATATATCTAATCCCTCTGCCACAGTGATACATATATCTAATCCCTCTGCCAATGTGAAACATATATCTAATCCCTCTGCCAATGTGAAACATATATCTAATCCCTCTGCCAATGTGAAACATATATCTAATCCCTCTGCCAATGTGAAACATATATCTAATCCTCTGCCAATGTGAAACATATATCTAATCCCTCTGCCAATGTGAAACATATATCTAATCCCTCTGCCAATGTGAAACATATATCTAATCCCTCTGCCAATGTGAAACATATATCTAATCCCTCTGCCAATGTGAAACATATATCTAATCCCTCTGCCAATGTGAAACATATATCTAATCCCTCTGCCAATGTGAAACATATATCTAATCCCTCTGCCACAGTGATACATATATCTAATCCCTCTGCCACAGTGAAACATATACCCAATCCTCTGCCAATGTGAAACATATATCTAATCCCTCTGCCACAGTGATACATATATCTAATCCCTCTGCCACAGTGAAACATATACCCAATCCTCTGCCAATGTGAAACATATATCTAATCCCTCTGCCACAGTGATACATATATCTAATCCCTCTGCCAATGTGAAACATATATCTAATCCCTCTGCCACAGTGATACATATATCTAATCCCTCTGCCACGGTGATACATATACCCAATCCTCTGCCACGGTGATACATATACCCAATCCTCTGCCACGGTGATACATATACCCAATCCTCTGCCACGGTGATACATATACCCAATCCTCTGCCACGGTGATACATATACCCAATCCTCTGCCATGGTGATACATATACCCAATCCTCTGCCACGGTGATACATATACCCAATCCTCTGCCACGGTGATACATATACCCAATCCTCTGCCATGGTGATACATATACCCAATCCTCTGCCACGGTGATATACCCAATCCTCTGCCATGGTATACCCAATCCTCTGCCACAGTGATACATATACCCAATCCTCTGCCACGGTGATACATGATACCCAATCCTCTGCCACAGTGATACATATACCCAATCCTCTGCCATGGTGATACATATACCCAATCCTCTGCCACAGTGATACATATACCCAATCCTCTGCCATGGTGATACATAAACCCAATCCTCTGCCACAGTGATACATATACCCAATCCATGATAAACCAAGCAAGGAGAAGAGCTCAAATCCCCAAACCTGGCAAATAAAGGAATCGCTTAAACCAGGAGCCGCATGGTTGGCAGCAGTAGTAGTCATGTGGACAATGGTAATTGAAACAGAACTAAAACCCTTATTGAAGAGGCCAATACTTACTTGACTGTCTACTTGTTATAATTATATTAATAATCTTAGAACATTACATTCAGAAAGTATTCAGACCCCTTCCTTGGCGTTTTCCACATTTTGTTACATTACAGCCTTATTCAAAAATCATCATCAATCTACAAACAATACTCCATAATGACAGAGCAAAAACAGTTTTTTTGTGTGCACGTTTTATTAAAATATGAAACTGAAATATGACATTTAAATTATTTTTCAGATCCTTTACTTAGTACTTTGTTGAAGCATCTTTAGCAGTGATTACAGCCTTCCTTGCGTCTTTTGGGGTTTGATGCTACAAGCTTGGCACACCTGTATTTGGGGAGTTTCTCCCATTTTTCTCTGAAGATCCTCTCAAGCTCTGTCAGGTTGGATGGGGAGCGTTGCTGCTCAGCTATTTTCAGGTCTCTCCAGAGATGTTCGATTAGGTTCAAGTCTGTGATCTGGCTGGGCCACTCAAGGACATTCAGAGACTTGCCCTGAAGTAACTCCTGCATTGTCCTGGCTGTGTGTTTATGGTCGTTGTCCTGTTAGAAAGCGAACCATCGCCCCATTCTGAGGTCCTGGGCACTCTGGAGCAGGTTTTCATCAAGGATCTCTCTGTACTTTTCTCTGTTCATCTTTCCCTCGATCCTGACTAGTCTTCCAGTCCCCGACACTGAAAAACATCCCCACAGCATGATTCTGCCACCACCAGTCTTCACCGTAGGGATGGTGCCAGGTTTCCTCCAGACGTGTCGCTTGGAATTTTGGCCAAATAGTTCAAGCTTGGTTTCCTCAGACCAGAGAATCTTGTTTCTCATGGTCTGAGAGTCCTTTAGGTGCCTTTTGGGAAACTCTAAGAGGGCTGTCACGTGCCTTTTACTGAGGAATGGCTTCTGGCCACTCCACCATAAAGGCCTGATTAGTGGAGTGCTGCAGAGATGTTTGTCCTTCTGGATGGTTCTCCCATCTACACAGAGGAACTGTAGAGCTCTGTCAGAGTGACCATCGGGCTCTTGGTCACCTCCCTGACCCCCCTTCTCATCCGATTGCTCAGTTTCGGCGGGTGGCCAGCTCAGTGTCACCATAGCAGCACCCACCCATATCATGCGCTCCAGCAGGTATATTTCACTGGTCACCCCCAAAACCGCCTTTCCTTCCAGTTCTCTGCTGACAATGACTGGAATGAATTGCAAAAATCACTGAAGCTAGACACTCGTATCTCCCTCACTAACTTTAAGCATCAGCTATCAGAGCAGCATACAGACCATTGCACCTGTACATAGCCCATTTGTAAATAACCCATCCAACTACCTCATCCACATATTGTTATTTATTATATTTAATATATATATATATTATTTCTCCTTTGCACCCCAGTATCTCTCTCTCACATTCATCTTCTGCACATCTATCACTCCAGTGTTTATTTGCGAAATTGTAATTTTACTTCATTTGCACACACTGAATATAGACTTTTCTATTGTGTTATTGACTGTATTTTTGTTTATTCCATGTGTAACTCTGTTGTTTGTGTCACACTGCTTTGCTTTATCTTGGCCAGGTTGCAGTTGTAAATGAGAACATGTTCTCAACTGGCCTACCTGGTTAAATAAAGGTGAAATAAAAAAACAATAAAATTAAAATAAGGTTTTTATTTTTTTAATTTTTAATACATTTCCAAACATTTCTAAAAAAACTGTTTTCACTTTGTCATTATGTGGTATTGTGTGTAGATTGAGGGAAAATAATCTATACATTTTAGAATAAGATTGTGTAAATGTAACAAAATGTGGAAAAAGTCAAGGGTCCGGAATACTTTCCGAATGCACTGTGTGTCCAACAGGTAACACATCACACATTTCCCTCCACTAATCTCTCACACGTCCATTTCCTCCCTCCCTGATCAATGACCACCCCCCCATCTTCCCCAACCCATACCTGAATGGTGGGTGGGGAGCGCTGTTTCCTCGTGGTGGTCGTTGACAGAGTCGTAGTGGTCTCTATGAAGGTGGTGGACATCTCAGGTGGCACAGAGGTGGTGGTGCGGGCAGCGCCCCTACTGGTGGGCATGTCACCCACCAATCGGACGCTCCCGTTCACCTTGATGTTGGCGTGACCTTCGGCGGCCATGTTGAGGACCTTAGAATAGTATATACTATATAATTAGATTTTACTTCCTGCTTTAATTATATGTGTACACTCAAAATGGCTGCCAGTCCACCCATTACCGCTTTTTCAGCTGGAGTGGATTTCCTTAGACTTTTATTTATCAAATCAGTCAATGAATCGTACCTTTAGTCCGTTGTAGTAGAGGCCAGACAGCTGGCCCTGGTAGGGACGTTTACGGTCATTACCACCTATAGAGATGGCCGCCTGGGTGTTGAAGATGGTGAGCTGCCGGCCTGAGAGGAGATGAGAGGGGGACAGCAGGGAGAACACCATTACAATGCACTTAAATTGGTTGTACTTGATTCCTTTAAGTAGTCTACACTCATATTGTCCATACGTTGGTTTTACTGCATTTATAAATCTTTACCTCTAATGCTCCTCTGGGGACAAGCGCTGGGAGTTCGTGTGCGTTAAGGTGTGATGTGTCAATGCATCTCGACTGATGCATATTTAACGTGTCAATGTTTTAATTGTGTCTGTATCAGACCTGGGTTCAAATACTATTTAAAATATATCACTTGAATATTTGAAGGTATTTGGAAAAACACTTGGAAAGTATTGGAAAATACTCTAATAAACTCCCATGCGCTTAACCCATGTATTTGAAAACAGTATTTGAAATAGGTTTTTGAAAATACTCTCAAATACAATTTGGTATACTTTCTTATTTTTTACAAATAACCATTAAAATACTCAAATACAGCTACTTGTTTTGGACTGTGTATTTGAAAATACACAAATAAAAAGTATATTAAATACCAGATACTCAATAACACATGTATTTGAACCCAGATCTGTAAGGTCAGTTAAGTGTGTTTGGAAAAGATCTTTGACACATGAAAACAGAAACATTGACTGCATTCCCCTGAACAACGCAATATAATTACGCAGTTCAATTATTTAAAAGAAAACAAGTGAGACCTTTGTATTGCAACATAATGTGATACAATGCAACTAATAGACTGTCGTACATGTCATGAAATCCACAGTAAACTTCATTAAACGGGAGTTAAACCATCGTAGTCAAAACACACTGCTCATGCATTAGTTCTGAAATGAAATATACAAATAACACTCGGAATACAGGAGAATCCTAATTGGAAATCAGATTTCCATAACACACACACACACACACAGCACTGCAGGCTCATTGCATTTGTCACATTCACAATTACAATACATTGGGCATGAAATGAAAAGGGAAATAAATCTCATATCATTGTAACATAAAAATAAATATTATGTTGATCCATGCATGTAGTACATGCTAATAGGATCATAAACTGCTTTGTGTTTTTAGACGTTGTTAAAGGGACTTTATAATCATCTTAGGAAGTTTAGGCAATCCACTTTAAATGTAGTTTATAATGATATTATGTCAAGCAGGAAAATTAGTAAGAAGCAGAATATATCGGGAGCACAATTCTCCATTACACCTCTCCATTGTAATAAACAGCAGTGAGGTAGAGACACCGAACAGTAAAAGACTGTGTGGAATGGAAGTGGACCATTTAGTTCTATTCTATTTCAGGGCAGGCTACATGGTGATGGGCTTATGTTAGTGCTGAGTAGAGTTCGAACAATAGGTCCCAATTACTGTTACTATTGCTGTCGCCAAAACAAGAGGAATGCTTCGGTTGGGTGTGTCAAACCACTGTCGTAGGAATAACACCACAAAATAAAGCCTGGGAGTCAGTTTAGAGCTCCAACTCAAACAAATATAGACTCTCTGTTAAGTTTGTCCACAAATACTACTGGAGCTTTCAGCAGGGAGTTTTGTGTTTCTTTTTTTAGCAAAGTTCAACTATTGGTTGTGAGACATCAGATTTGATCATGTATTGTTTGTGGATTACACCAGTCCCTTTAATAACTGGTCAGCTTCAATGATTCAAAACTCTAACTGAGTTTAAACATGATGACAAGAAGGGAATGGCAACAAAAAGAGGAAAAACGAACAAAATACAATTGACAGTAAGTTTAGTTTAATTATGGTTTAATGGGTTTAAAAAGGAATTGTTGTGGATCCATTCTAGAAGGATTGAGGGGAAAACAAGCCAATGACATGACAAGAAAACAAAAACATTCCAGAATATTCTAGAAGATCTGGTAAAAGGTTTACCTTTCTCCTGCAGCCAATCTTCTACCGGCCTCTTATAATTGAATGGGATTTTCTTATTACCCATTTGATAGCGCTCAACGTCGCTTGGTCCTTTAAAGTTTGAAAGTTTAGAGAAAAACTTAAAACAGTCGGCAAAAGCAACTGTCAAACAATCATCATTCACATTTAGACACCGATTTAGAAAAATGGTTTAGCCTTGTTTATAATGAAAAGTAAAAAATTGTTATACGGAATTTCTACATAAATATTTAGTTGTTTAATTTAGAAAACTTGGTAAAATAGGATTTTTGAGAATATTGAACAGTCAATGGCCTACTTGAGCAACGCTTGGTTTCAAATAAATAAACAAATAAACATAGACAACAATCCTGTAAACCCACGTCCTTGAGAACAGAACACACAAAGAACCTGGAAAAGTCAGTCAATCGTCTGTGCATTCATTTGTGTTGAACAATACATTCCACATTTCAATCTACATAAAAACCTGAATTCATTAAACCTCAACAGATGTGAAGGGAAAAAGATCAGTATGTTAAATAGGTTTGCATGTCTGAACATCCTATTTTGAACCACTTTTCCCACTGGACAACACCTGAACACTTGTCCTGTGTCCCCAATGGCACCCTTTTCCCTATATATCGCACTACTTTTTTACACAAAAGTGCAAAAGTAGTGCACTATGTAGAGAATAGTGTTCCATTTGATACATAACCCTGCTCTTACATTTCATGCGGCCAAGGAACAAGTCAGTTCAACAACTATTTTGGAGAGAAGGAGGGGAAATAGGTAGCGAAGGAGGGGAAAATAGGGAGCGAAGGAGGGGAAATAGGTAGCGAAGGAGGGGAAATAGGGAGAGAAGGAGGGGAAATAGGTAGAGAAGGAGGGGAAATAGGTAGCGAAGGAGGGGAAATAGGGAGAGAAGGAGGGGAAATAGGTAGAGAAGGAGGGGAAATAGGTTGCAAAGGAGTGAAATTAAACAGGTCATTTACAGAGCTGCAAACCTGTTGGGAGAAAAGTCCCCTGACGACAGGGATTGGAGGAGGACACAGGATACAGATGACATTATTACCAGGTGGAGTAGGAGTGTGTCGGTGTGTGTGTGTGTGTGTGTGTGTGTGTGATTACGGGCATAGTGTGAGGTCTCTGTTAGAGTGATACCCTGGTTGCTGCTCTGAGACTGAAGAGAACATGTTCTGGCAGGAGGAATAACTGTAAGACTGAAGAGAACATGTTCTGTCAGGAGGAATAACTATAAGACTGAAGAGAACATGTTCTGCAGGAGGAATAACTATAAGACTGAAGAGAACATGTTCTGGCAGGAGGAATAACTCTGAGACTGAAGAGAACATGTTCTGCAGGAGGAATAACTGTAAGACTGAAGAGAACATGTTCTGTCAGGAGGAATAACTATAAGACTGAAGAGAACATGTTCTGCAGGAGGATTAACTATAAGACTGAAGAGAACATGGTCTGTCAGGAGGAATAACTATAAGACTGAAGAGAACATGTTCTGGCAGGAGGAATAACTATAAGACTGAAGAGAACATGTTCTGCAGGAGGAATAACTATAAGACTGAAGAGAACATGTTCTGCAGGAGGATTAACTATAAGACTGAAGAGAACATGTTCTGGCAGGAGGAATAACTCTGAGACTGAAGAGAACATGTTCTGGCAGGAGGAATAACTATAAGAATGAAGAGAACATGTTCTGTCAGGAGGAATAACTATAAGACTGAATAGAACATGTTCTGGCAGGAGAAATAACTCTGAGACTGAAGAGAACATGTTCTGGCAGGAGGAATAACTATAAGACTGAAGAGAACATGTTCTGGCAGGAGGAATAACTATAAGACTGAAGAGAACATGTTCTGTCAGGAGGAATAACTATAAGACTGAAGAGAACATGTTCTGCAGGAGGAATAACTATAAGACTGAAGAGAACATGTTCTGCAGGAGGAATAACTAAAAGACTGAAGAGTCGCTCTGGATAAGAGCGTCTGCTAAATGACTTAAATGTAAATGTAAACATGTTCTGTCAGGAGGAATAACTATAAGACTGAAGAGAACATGTTCTGCAGGAGGATTAACTATAAGACTGAAGAGAACATGGTCTGTCAGGAGGAATAACTATAAGACTGAAGAGAACATGTTCTGGCAGGAGGAATAACTATAAGACTGAAGAGAACATGTTCTGTCAGGAGGAATAACTATAAGACTGAAGAGAACATGTTCTGCAGGAGGAATAACTATAAGACTGAAGAGAACATGTTCTGCAGGAGGAATAACTATAAGACTGAAGAGAACATGTTCTGGCAGGAGGAATAACTCTGAGACTGAAGAGAACATGTTCTGCAGGAGGAATAACTATAAGACTGAAGAGAACATGTTCTGCAGGAGGAATAACTAAAAGACTGAAGAGTCGCTCTGGATAAGAGCGTCTGCTAAATGACTTAAATGTAAATGTAAACATGTTCTGTCAGGAGGAATAACTATAAGACTGAAGAGAACATGTTCTGTCAGGAGGAATAACTCTGAGACTGAAGAGAACATGTTCTGCAGGAGGAATAACTAAAAGACTGAAGAGAACATGTTCTGGCAGGAGGAATAACTATAAGACTGAAGAGAACATGTTCTGCAGGAGGAATAACTGAGACTGAAGAGAACATGTTCTGTCAGGAGGAATAACTATAAGACTGAAGAGAACATGTTCTGGCAGGAGGAATAACTATAAGACTGAAGAGAACATGTTCTGTCAGGAGGAATAACTATAAGACTGAAGAGAACATGTTCTGCAGGAGGAATAACTATAAGACTGAAGAGAACATGTTCTGCAGGAGGAATAACTATAAGACTGAAGAGAACATGTTCTGGCAGGAGGAATAACTATAAGACTGAAGAGAACATGTTCTGTCAGGAGGAATAACTATAAGACTGAAGAGAACATGTTCTGCAGGAGGAATAACTATAAGACTGAAGAGAACATGTTCTGTCAGGAGGAATTAACTATAAGACTGAAGAGAACATGTTCTGCAGGAGGAATAACTATAAGACTGAAGAGAACATGTTCTGCAGGAGGAATAACTAAAAGACTGAAGAGAACATGTTCTGGCAGGAGGAATAACTATAAGACTGAAGAGAACATGTTCTGTCAGGAGGAATAACTCTGAGACTGAAGAGAACATGTTCTGCAGGAGGAATAACTAAAAGACTGAAGAGAACATGTTCTGGCAGGAGGAATAACTGAGACTGAAGAGAACATGTTCTGGCAGGAGGATTAACTATAAGACTGAAGAGAACATGTTCTGTCAGGAGGAATAACTATAAGACTGAATAGAACATGTTCTGGCAGGAGAAATAACTCTGAGACTGAAGAGAACATGTTCTGGCAGGAGGAATAACTATAAGACTGAAGAGAACATGTTCTGGCAGGAGGAATAACTATAAGACTGAAGAGAACATGTTCTGGCAGGAGGAATAACTATAAGACTGAAGAGAACATGTTCTGTCAGGAGGAATAACTATAAGACTGAAGAGAACATGTTCTGCAGGAGGAATAACTATAAGACTGAAGAGAACATGTTCTGGCAGGAGGAATAACTATAAGACTGAAGAGAACATGTTCTTGCAGGAGGAATAACTCTGAGACTGAAGAGAACATGTTTTGGCAGGAGGAATAACTATAAGACCGAAGAGAACATGTTCTGCAGGAGGAATAACTCTGAGACTGAAGAGAACATGTTCTGTCAGGAGGAATAACTATAAGACTGAAGAGAACATGTTCTGCTGCAGGAGGAATAACTGTAAGACTGAAGAGAACATGTTCTGTCAGCAGGAGGAATAACTATAAGACTGAAGAGAACATGTTCTGTCAGGAGGAATAACTATAAGACTGAAGAGAACATGTTCTGCAGGAGGAATAACTCTGAGACTGAAGAGAACATGTTCTGTCAGGAGGAATAACTATAAGACTGAAGAGAACATGTTCTGCTGCAGGAGGAATAACTGTAAGACTGAAGAGAACATGTTCTGTCAGGAGGAATAACTATAAGACTGAAGAGAGCATGTTCTGTCAGGAGGAATAACTATAAGACTGAAGAGAACATGTTCTGGTAGGAGGAATAACTATAAGACTGAAGAGAACGTGTTCTGGCAGGAGGAATAACTCTTATCTGATGCATATATCCAGCAGGTACAATCTCTCTCTCTCTCTCTCTCTCTCTCTCTCTCTCTCTCTCTCTCTCTCTCTCTCTCTCTCTCTCTCTCTCTCCGCCCTCTCCCTCACTCCCTCACTCTCCCCCTGTCTCCCTCTTTCTCTCTCAATGCAATTCAAGTGCTTTATTGGCATGGGAAACATTGTTAACATTGCCAAAGCAAGTGAAGTAGATAATTTAAAGAAAGTCAAATAAACAATACAGAAGTTCCATGTTGTGTCTATATACAGTGTTGTAACGATGTGCAAATGGTGAATGTACAAAAGGGAAAATAAATAAGCATAAATATGGGTTGTATTTACAATGGTGTTTGTTCTTCACTGGTTGCCCTTTTCTTGTGGCAACAGGTCACAAATCTTGCTGCTTACTCATCGCTCTCTCTGTACTATTTTCAAGATAAATATCTATAGGCTAAGCTATATCTCTAATGTATGATTCTGTGATTGTATAACATGCTAAACATGTAGAATATATGCAATGGCCAATTCCCATCCTACTTGTGCATGTGGATGACATGCTGAGGCTTTATCCATGCATTCAGTGATACACTTCGACTATCAATTTCGGGAGATCAAATATGGCTTTGTATTTTCAAACAGACAGAGATACTACCGTCTGTGAAGTTTGTACTGAATAATGTAGGAAGTGAAATGATGTCACTACTTCCCTCGATGAGGATGTTTTGGAGAAACAAAGACACTTTGACACTGTTTCAAGGTACGGAAGGAATACATAATACATTGACTGCAGCTTTTTGGAGTTGATAATAGGAAGTGCGAGACTTCAAAAGCGTGAATATAGTGAATATACTTAAAGGCCCAATGCAGCCATTTTTATCTCAACATCAAATCATTTCTGGGTAACAATTAAGTACCTTACTGTGATTGTTATCGATTAAAATGGTTAAAAAAAAGAAAACAAAATAGCTTCTTAGCAAAGAGAAATTTCTCAAGCAATAATTTTGCTAGGCCTGAAAACTAGCTGTTATTGGCAGAGAGGTTTTGAACTATCTTCTTATCAACTAATTTACCGCCTGGTGATGTCACCAGGCAGGCCAAAACGCCATCCCTCCAAAACAGGCTGAAATTTCAGGCAGTGTTTTCAAACAGCTCTTACACTTAAAGGGCATTAACATTATTTTTACAATTTCACAATATTACTCCAACCTCATAGCGTGGAAATATATATGAAACACATGAAAATCACATCACTGGGCCTTTAACACACTCTTTTAATAATACATCGCAGCACACTCGCTGAGTCAAATGTTCTCACGTCACAACATGTTTCAGTTACGCGGGGAGACCCCCTATCAACTCAGCTCAATCATATACCCCCCCCAAACTATGGTTAGAGGAGAACACACATTAACTAATGGCTGTTTGGGAGTCTCTCTCAGCCTTTCCTTCTCTCCTCCTCTCCTTCTCTCCTCCTCTCCTCTCCTTCTCTCCTCCTCTCCTTCTCTCCTCCTCTCCTTCTCTCCTCCTCTCCTCCTCTCCTCCTCTCTTTCTGCTTTTCTTTTCTCATTTCTTAAGAGAGAAAAAACTGTGTGGCTTCAAAGATTCAATCATTCCCTATCCCAGTCTGCTGTTCCCACATGCTTCAAGAGGGCCACCATTGTTCCCAAGAAAGCTAAGGTAACTGAGCTAAACGACTACCGCCCCGTAGCACTCACTTCCATCATCATAAAGTGCTTTGAGAGACTAGTCAAGGACCATATCAACTCCACCCTACCTGACACCCTAGACCCACTCCAATTTGCTTACCAATAGGTCCACAGACGAAGCAATCGCAACCACACTGCACACTACCCTAACCCATCTGGACAAGAGGAATACCTATGTGAGAATGCTGTTCATCGACTACAGCTCAGAATTTAACACCATAGTACCCTCCAAACTCGTCATCAAGCTTGAGACCCTGGGTCTCGACCCCGCCCTGTGCAACTGGGTATTGGACTTCCTGACGGGGCCGCTCCCAGGTGGTGAGGGTAGGAAACAAAATCTCCACCCCGCTGATCCTAAACACTGGGGCCCCACAAGGGTACGTTCTGAGCCCT
Organism: Oncorhynchus nerka; assembly: GCF_034236695.1. Taxonomy (NCBI): domain Eukaryota; kingdom Metazoa; phylum Chordata; class Actinopteri; order Salmoniformes; family Salmonidae; genus Oncorhynchus; species Oncorhynchus nerka. The sequence continues at coordinate 13,577,151 of NC_088408.1, read as the reverse complement.
CTCCTGTACTCCCTGTTCACCCACGACTGCGTGGTCATGCACACCTCCAACTGAATCATCAAGTTTGCGGACGACACTACAATGGTAGGCTTGATTACCAACAACGACGAGACGGCCTACAGGGAGGAGGTGAGGGCCCTCGGAGTGTGGTGTCAGGAAAATAACCTCACAATCAACGTCAACAAAACAAAGGAGATGATCGTGGACTTCAGGAAACAGCAGAGGGAGCACCCCCTTATCCACATCGACAGGACCGCAGTGGAGAAGGTAGTAAGTTTTAAGTTCCTCTGCGTACACTTCACGGACAAACTGAATTGGTCCACCCACACAGACAGCGTCGTGAAGAAGGCGTAGTAGCGCCTCTTCAACCTCAGGAGGCTGAAGAAATTTGGCTTGTCACCAAAAGCACTCAAAGACTTCTACAGATGCACAATCGAGAGCATACTGTCTGGCTCTATCACCGCCAGGTACGGCAACTGCTCCGCCCACAACCGTAAGGCTCTCCAGAGGGTAGTGAGGTCTGCACAACGCATCACCGGGGGCAAACTACCTGCCCTCCAGGACACCTACACCACCCGATGTCACAGGAAGGCCATAAAGATCATCAAGGACAACAACCACCCGAGCCACTGCCTGTTCACCCCGCTATCATCCAGAAGGCAAGGTCAGTACAGGTACATCAAAGCAGGGACTGAGAGACTGAAAAACAGCTTCTATCTCAAGGCCATCAGACTGTTAAACAGCCATCACTGCTGCCAACACACTGACTCAACTCCAGCCACTTTAATCATGGAAATTGATGGGAATTGATGTAAAAAATGTATCACTAGCCACTTTAAATCATGCTATAATGTTTACATACCCTACATTACTAATCTCATATGTATATGTATATACTGTACTCTATACCATCTACTGCATCTCGATGTAATACATGTATCACTAGCCACTATGTCACTTTGTTTACATACCCTACATTACTCATCTCATATGTATATACTGTACTCGATACCATCTACTGCATCTTTGTGTAATACATGTATCACAAGCCACTTTAAACTATGTCACTTTGTTTACATACCCTACATTAGTCATCTCATATGTATATACTGTACTCGATACCATCTACTGTATCTTGCCTATGCCGTTCTGTACCATCACTCATTCATATATCTTTATGTACATATTCTTTATCCCTTTACACTTGTCTGTATAAGGTAGTAGTTGTGGAATCGTTAGTTAGATTACTCGTTGGTTATTACTGCATTGTCGGAACTAGAAGCACAAGCATTTCGCTACCCTCACATTAACATCTGCTAACCATGTGTATGTGACAAATAACATTTGATTTGATTTGATTTGAAGTGTTCAGATTAAAAAGGGCTGAGAGGGAGCGTGGGTGTTGGTAGGGGGAGGAGAAGAGGAGGGGACGAGAGGAGGAGGAAGGAGGGGAATGTAAATTAAGATGGAAGGGCTGCTCTCTGACAAGCACTACAACTCTTTGAAAAAAAGCTTATATTTAGAACCTAAAAGGGTTCATCAGCTGTCTCCATAAGATAACCCTTTGAAGAACCCTTTTAGGTTCTAGGTAGAAGTCTTTTCACAGAGGGTTCTACATTGTATCCAAAAGGGTTCTATCTGGAGTAAAAAACAGCTCTCCTATAGGGACAGCCGAAGAGCAGGGTTCTATCTGGAGTAAAAAGCAGCTCTCCTATAGGGACAGCCGAAGAGCAGGGTTCTATCGGGAGTAAAAAACAGCTCTCCTATAGGGACAGCCGAAGTGCAGGGTTCTCAGTGCCTTTGATCCAGACGCGGTGTGGAGACTGAGAGGCAGCAGCCTCCCTGGACAGATAGATGGAGACCCTGGTCGACTGTTTGAAGAGCAAGGGAGTGCCCCCAGGTGCAAACAGAAGCACGCACCTACAACACTGACTATGCCACTTCTCTCTCTCTCTCCCTCCGACTTCTTCTTCTCTCTCTCTCCCTCAGTCTTCTTCTTCTCTCTCTCTCTCTCTCTCTCTCTCAATGTCTTCTTCTTCTCTCTCTCTCTCTCTCTCTCTCTCTCTCTCTCTCTCTCTCTCTCTCTCTCTCTCTCTCTCCTCTCTCTCTCCCTCTCTCCTCTCTCTCTCCCCCTCTCCCTCTCCCTCCCTCCCCCTCCCTCCCTCCCTCCCTCCCTCCCTCTCTCTCTCTCTCTCTCTCTCTCTCTCTCTCCCTCCCTCCCTCCCTCCCTCCCCCAGGTGTAAACAGACAGTACCCACAATACTGACTATACCTCTATTTTTCCCTCTCAGTTCTTCCCTCCTTTTCCATGTTTTATTTGTTGTCTATGTCTTCTCCATGGTGTCTGTTGAGAGGCCCTCAAATTGATTTCTCTAGGTATGTGTTGACAACATGTCTGGAATTAAGATGAAAGCAGAAACAACTTGTATTACTATGGTAGTGGTTCTTAGTGTGTGTCTGTGTGTGTGTATATGTGTGATTCCAATTCTTCACAGCAGCAAAAACAATATATGAATTTCTCCCCTTCTGTAGGAAGTGTTTCAGTGAGAACACACATGGTCACGGTGACAGTCAGGAGGCCATCACTCGATGCCGAGGGCGTATCAACTCCGTGAAAACGGAAGAATATTTGATACCCTCTCCATCCATCCTGTCTAAAACCTCTGCTTTTAGCAGCTCTTTAAAACTTCAGGTTATAACCTGACCTTACTTCTAATCTACACTCTGTTGTCCTGTCTGTCAACCTCACCTTCACTGTCCTCTTCTGTCTGTGAACCTCACCCTCACTGCTCTCTCCTGTCTGTTAAACTCACTCTCACTGTCCTCTTCTGTCTGTGAACCTCACCCTCACTGTTCTCTCCTGTCTGTCAACCTCACCCTCACTGTTCTCTCCTGTCTGTCAACCTCACCTTCACTGTCCTCTTCTGTCTGTGAACCTCACCCTCACTGTCCTCTTGTCTGTGAACCTCACTCTCACTGTCCTCTTCTGTCTGTGAACCTCACCCTTACTGTTCTCTCCTGTCTGTCAACCTCACCCTCACTGTCCACTTCTGTCTGTTAAACTCACTCTCACTGTCCTCTTGTCTGTGAACCTCACTCTCACTGTCCTCTTCTGTCTGTCAACCTCACCCCCACTGTCCTCTCCTGTCTGTCTGTGAACCTCACCCCACTGTCCTCTGCTGTCTGTCAACCTCACCCTCACTGTTCTCTCCTGTCTGTCAACCTCACCCTCACTGTCCACTTCTGTCTGTTAAACTCACTCTCACTGTCCTCTTGTTTGTGAACCTCACCCTCATTGTCCTCTTCTGTCTGTGAACCTCACCCCCACTGTCCTCTCCTGTCTGTCTGTGAACCTCACCCTCATTGTCCTCTTCTGTCTGTGAACCTCACCCTCATTGTCCTCTTCTGTCTGTGAACCTCACCCTCACTGTCCTCTCCTGTCTGTGAACCTCACCCTCAATGTCCTCTTCTGTCTGTCAACCTCACCTTCACAGTCTTCTTCTGTCTGTCTGTCAACATCACCACCATTACCCTCTCCTGTCTGTCAACCTCACCCTCACTGTCCTCTTCTGTCTGTGAACCTCACCCTCACTGTCCTCTTCTGTCTGTCAACCTTACCCTCACTGTCCTCTTCTGTCTGTCTGTCAACATCACCACCACTGCTCTCTCCTGTCTGTCAACCTCACCCTCACTGTCCTCTTCTGTCTGTGAACCTCACCCTCACTGTCCTCTTCTGTCTGTCAACCTCACCTTCACAGTCTTCTTCTGTCTGTCTGTCAACATCACCACCACTGCTCTCTCCTGTCTGTCAACCTCACCCTCATTGTCCTCTCCTGTCTGTCTGTCTGTCTGTCTGTCTGTCTGTCTGTCTGTCTGTCTGTCTGTCTGTCTGTCTGTCTGTCTGTCTGTCTGTCTGTCTGTCTGTCTGTCTGTCTGTCTGTCTGTCTGTCTGTCTGTCTGTCTGTTAACCCTCATTGTCCTCTTCTGTCTGTCTGTGAACCTCACTGTCCTCTACTGTCTGTCAACCTCACCTTCACAGTCTTCTTCTGTCTGTCTGTCAACATCACCACCACTGCTCTCTCCTGTCTGTCAACCTCACCCTCACTGTCCTCTTCTGTCTGTCAACCTCACCCTCATTGTCCTCTTCTGTCTGTGAACATCACCCTCATTGTCCTCTTCTGTCTGTTAACCTCACCCTCATTGTCCTCTTCTGTCTGTGAACCTTACCCTCATTGTCCTCTCCTGTCTGTCTGTCTGTCTGTCTGTCTGTCTGTCTGTCTGTCTGTCTGTCTGTCTGTCTGTCTGTCTGTCTGTTAACCCTCATTGTCCTCTTCTGTCTGTGAACCTCACCCTCATTGTCCTCTTCTGTCTGTGAACCTCACCCTCATTGCCCTATTCTGTCTGTGAACCTCACCCTCATTGTCCTCTTCTGTCTGTGAACCTCACCCTCACTGTCCTCTTCTGTCTGTCAACCTCACCTTCACAGTCTTCTTCTGTCTGTCTGTCAACATCACCACCACTGCTCTCTCCTGTCTTTCAACCTCACCCTCACTGTCCTCTTCTGTCTGTGAACCTCACCCTCACTGTCCTCTTCTGTCTGTCAACCTCACCCTCACTGTCCTCTTCTGTCTGTCAACCTCACCCTCACTGTCCTCTTCTGTCTGTCAACCTCACCCTCATTGTCCTCTTCTGTCTGTGAACCTCACCCTCATTGGCCTCTTCTGTCTGTGAACCTCACCCTCATTGTCCTCTTCTGTCTGTGAACCTCACCCTCATTGTCCTCTTCTGTCTGTGAACCTCACCCTCATTGTCCTCTCCTGTCTGTGAACCTCACCCTCATTGTCCTCTTCTGTCTGTGAACCTCACCCTCATTGTCCTCTTCTGTCTGTGAACCTCACCCTCATTGTCCTCTCCTGTCTGTGAACCTCACCCTCATTGTCCTCTCCTGTCTGTCAACTTCACCCTCACTGTCCTCTCCTGTCTGTCAACTTTATCCTCACAGTCTTCTTCTGTCTGTCTGTCAACATCACCCTCACTGCTCTCTCCTGTCTGTCTGTCAACTTCATCCTCACTGTCCTCTCTTGTCTGTCTGTCCAGCTCACCCTCACTGGCTTCCACTGTATCATTCTTCATCCATTACCAGATCTCTCACTCTCTCTATCTCTGCCTGTATCGCTCCTTCTCCCTCTCCCTGTCTTTATCTCTGCCTGTATCGCTCCTTCTCCCTCTCCCTGTCTCCATCTCTGCCTGCATTTCTCCCTCTCCCTGTCTCTATCTCTGCCTGCATCGCTCCTTCTCCCTCTCCCTGTCTCCATCTCTGCCTGCATTTCTCCCTCTCCCTGTCTCTATCTCTGCCTGCATCGCTCCTTCTCCCTCTCCCTGTCTCCATCTCTGCCTGCAACGCTCCTTCTCCCTCTCCCTGTCTCTATCTCTGCCTGCATCGCTCCTTCTCCCTCTCCCTGTCTCCATCTCTGCCTGCATTTCTCCCTCTCCCTGTCTCTATCTCTGCCTGCATCGCTCCTTCTCCCTCTCCCTGTCTCCATCTCTGCCTGCAACGCTCCTTCTCCCTCTCCCTGTCTTTATCTCTGCCTGTATCGCTCCTTCTCCCTCTCCCTGTCTTTATCTCTGCCTGTATTGCTCCTTCTCCCTCTCCCTGTCTTTATCTCTGCCTGTATCGCTCCTTCTCCCTCTCCCTGTCTTTATCTCTGCCTGTATCGCTCCTTCTCCCTCTCCCTGTCTTTATCTCTGCCTGTATCGCTCCTTCTCCTTCTCCCTCTCCATCTCTGCCTGCAACGCTCCTTCTCCCTCTCCCTGTCTCTATCTCTGCATTTCTCCCTCTCCCTGTCTCTATCTCTGCCTGCATCGCTCCTTCTCCCTCTCCCTGTCTCTATCTCTGCCTGCATTGCTCCTTCTCCTTCTCCCTCTCCCTGTCTCTATCTCTGCCTGCATCGCTCCTTCTCCCTCTCCCTGTCTCTATCTCTGCCTGCAACGCTCCTTCTCCCTGTCTCTATCTCTTGCCTGCATTGGTAATTCTCCCTCTCCCTGTCTCTATCTCTGCCTGCATCACTATTTCTCCCTCTCCCTATCTCTGCCTGCCTCTCTCCTCCCTCTCTCTTTCTCTCTCCTCTCTCCTCCCTCTCTCTTTCTCTCTCCTCTCCTTCTTTCTGCTGTTCCTTCTCCCTTCACAACCTCTCCCAATCTCTCTCTCTCTCTTTCAATCTCTCTCTCTCTCTTGCTCGCTCTTCCACTCTCTCACTCCATCCCTTTATTTCAGACTGAGCTTCTATTTCCTCAGTATCTTCTCTCCTCTCAGACAGATAAAGAGACAGAGCAATCATCATTTATCATGTTGCCCTGAGCTGTCGAAGGCGTTCAAAGGATGAGTTAGACCAGAGGCTAAGGGGCGGCTGCTGCAGAGAAAAGAGCTGCTTATCTCTCTCTCTGTGTCTCTGTGCATGTGGAGAAAATAGGATTGTAGGCCTGTAGGAAAGAGAGTGTGAGAGAGAGAGACATAGAGATAAAGAGAGAGATTGTTTTGGAGATAGAGAGGTAATCATGTTTGGCCAGTAGGGTACATGAGTATTTATCAGCAGCATACCACCCTGCATACCACTGCTGGCTTGCTTCTGAAGCTAAGCAGGGTTGGTCCTGGTCAGTTCCTGGATGGGAGACCAGATGCTGCTGGAAGTGGTGTTGGAGGGCCAGCAGGAGGCACTCTTTCCTTTGGTCAAAAAAAATACCCCAATTCCCCAGGGCAGTGACTGGGGACACTGCCCTGTGTAGGGTGCCATCTTTCAGATGGGATGTTAAACGGGTGTCCTGACTCTCTGAGGTCATTAAAGATCCCATGAAACTTATCGTAAGAGTAGGGGTGTTAACCCCGGTGTCCTGGCTAAATTCCCAATCTGGCCCTCAAACCATCACGGTCACCTAATAATCTCCAGTTTACAATTGGCTCATGCATCCCCCTCCTCTCCCCTGTAACTATTCCCCAAGTCGTTGCTGAAAATGAGAACGTGTTCTCAGAGCAAGAGGAGCTGCACACAAACAGAGAAACAAGAGAGCGAGAGAAGGGCACAGAGAAAGGGAGAGAGTGAGAGATTATGAATGAGAGAGAGACAGAGAGAGAGAGACACAGAGGGAGAGACACACAAAGAGAGAGACAGAGACAGAGACAGAAAGATACACAGAAAGAGAGACAGAGCGGGAGACAGAGAGAGAGGCACAGAAAGAGACACAGAAAGAGAGAGAGACAGAAAGAGAGAGACAGAGAGACACACAGAGAGAGAGAGACAGAAAGAGAGACAGAAAGAGAGAGAGACAGAGAGACACAGAGAGAGAGAGAGACACAGAAAGAGAGCGAGAGAGACACTGAAAGAGAGAGAGAGAGACAAATAGAAAGAGAGAAATACAGAAAGAGAGAGAAACAGATGTTTAGCTGAGCGGGGCACGTTGCAGAATGGATGACTGGGTCTAGAGGGAACGTAACACGCAGTTATACTGTATCTATGCATGTCAAATGTTTTGTTCCTTTTGATGGGATGTTCCTCTCTCTCTCTCGCTCCCACAGAGCTTGGCCCAGCTCCATCTCCCATCATGCCTGGCTGGATGTCACCCTGAAACAGCCGACAGCTAGACAGCAGCACACTGAAGGATCATGCGATTTCAAATTGGATCATCGGATCAAAAACTCTCGCTCTGTTTGATAGCAGTAGCCCTGACGGCATGGACAAGGGTCTGAGAGGTTTAGTCCGTCTCTTAGCTGAAAATATTTACCTTGATCGGTTTTTAAAAGTGTGTCTAACCTCCCAGAAAATATATAAGGACGTTTGACGATCTCAAAGCAAAATAACGGGGATGATGTCTAGTTTATTTTGTATTTTCTTGCTGGAATGGCAACATCATATAGGTGTGCAAACCGATGAAGTAGTTGTGGTAGAAAAACACACCACAGAGATTATTGTATCGACAACGGCTCTGAGATCACAGACATCTGGACAACATGTAAAAACAAATGAGAAAACCTCAAACTTCCATCTGCCTTTTGGCCGTTCACCGCTAAAAGGTGGTAAGATGTTCAATGAACAGTCCCCGAGCCTGTCTGTTCTGTAAGAACTACCCCAATAAGAGACCAACAGACATCCCTATTCACCAGCCAATGAACAGTCCCCGAGCCTGTCTGTTCTGTAAGAACTAGCCCATTAAGAGACCAACAGACATCCCTATTCACCAGCCAATGAACAGTCCCCGAGCCTGTCTGTTCTGTAAGAACTAGCCCATTAAGAGACCAACAGACATCCCTATTCACCAGCCAATGAACAGTCCCCGAGCCTGTTCTGTAAGAACTAGCCCATTAAGAGACCAACAGACATCCCTATTCACCAGCCAATGAACAGTCCCCGAGCCTGTTCTGTAAGAACTAGCCCATTAAGAGACCAACAGACATCCCTATTCACCAGCCAATGAACAGTCCCCGAGCCTGTTCTGTAAGAACTAGCCCATTAAGAGACCAACAGACATCCCTATTCACCAGCCAATGAACAGTCCCCGAGCCTGTTCTGTAAGAACTAGCCCATTAAGAGACCAACAGACACCTCTTCTGATCCCTATTCCCTATTCATCAGCCAATGAACAGTCCCCGAGCCTGTTCTGTAAGAACTAGCCCATTAAGAGACCAACAGACACCTCTCCTGATCCCTATTCACCAGCCAATGAACAGTCCTCGAGCCTGTCTGTTCACCAGCCAATGAGACATAGCAAGCCATATCAGGTAACTGTTTATTGAACGGGGAGCTAGGGCGAGGAGCTTACTAGGGGCTTTCAACACACACACAGGCACACACACACACACACACACACACACACACACACACACACACACACACACACACACACACACACACACACACACACACACACACGCACACACACCTGTGTGCACACAGGCAGGCAGACACGCATGCACGAGCACACACACAGGCTTTCCCGGTTAAGCATTCGTGGAGTGCGAGGGAGATAGTCGATGAGGGTGCAGCCTAACCCGTAATTACTCAAGAAATGACAATGCTTTTACAAGTGAGGGGGCAAAAAAATCTATCATTGTTGAATTACTAATCACTGAATGCAAATTACAAGAGGGAGAAGAAAAATTCATTATCACATATTCGATCTCTCTTTCAAGTATGCAGACTGAATAGAAAGAAACTTGATCACTTGGATAAAATGACAAATCTCTGTTTTCTAACTTTTTCAGTGTTCAAACAGGAAAAGGAATTCATCAAGCATTTAGCAACTTTTCTGGTTAGAGTTGATCAGAGTCAATGACCACAGTGAAATACACACAATAATGTAGTTAATTTAAAAACGTTTACATGCTTTGCACTTCACTCACGCATAAGAGGGAGGTTTGGGATACCCGGTGCTGGCACTACCCGGTGCTGGCACTACCCGGTGCTGGCACTACACTACCCGGTGCTGGCACTACCCGGTGCTGGCACTACCCGGTGCTGGCACTACCCGGTGCTGGCACTACACTACCCGGTGCTGGCACTACCCGGTGCTGGCACTACACTACCCGGTGCTGGCACTACACTACCCGGTGCTATCACTACCCGGTGCTAGCACTGCACTACCCGGTGCTAGCACTACCCGGTGCTAGCACTACACTACCCGGTGCTGGCACTACCCGGTTCTAGAACTACACTACCCGGTGCTGGCACTACCCGGTGCTGGCACTACCCGGTGCTGGCACTACACTACCCGGTGCTGGCACTACCCAGTGCTGGCACTACCCAGTGCTGGCACTCTACTACCCGGTTCTAGCACTACACTACCCGGTGCTGGCACTACCCGGTGCTGGCACTACACTACCCGGTGCTGGCACTACACTACCCGGTGCTGTTACTACCCAGTGCTGGCACTACCCAGTGCTGGCACTACACTACCCAGTGCTGGCACTACACTACCCGGTGCTGACACTACCCGGTGCTGGCACTACACTACCCGGTGCTGGCACTACCCGGTGCTGGCACTACACTACCCGGTGCTGGCACTACCCAGTGCTGGCACTACACTACCCGGTGCTGGCACTACCCGGTGCTGGCACGACACTACCCGGTGCTGGCACTACCCGGTGCTGGCACTACCCGGTGCTGACACTACCCGGTGCTGGCACTACCCGGTGCTGGCACTACACTACCCGGTGCTGGCACTACCCGGTGTTGGCACTACCCGGTGCTGGCACTACACTACCCGGTGCTAGCACGACACTACCAGGTGCTGGCACGACACTACCCGGTGCTGGCACGACACTACCCGGTGCTGGCACTACCCGGTGCTGGCACGACACTACCCGGTGCTGGCACGACACTACCCGGTGCTGGCACTACCCGGTGCTGGCACTACCCGGTGCTGGCACTACACTACCCGGTGCTGGCACTACCCAGTGCTGGCACTACCCAGTGCTGGCACTCTACTACCCGGTGCTAGCACTACACTACCCGGTGCTGGCACTGCCCGGTGCTAGCACTACCCTACCTGGTGCTGGCACTACCCGGTTCTAGCACTACACTACCCGGTGCTGGCACTACCCGGTGCTGGCACTACACTACCCGGTGCTGGCACTACACTACCCGGTGCTGGCACTACCCAGTGCTGGCACTACCCAGTGCTGGCACTACACTACCCAGTGCTGGCACTACCCAGTGCTGGCACTACACTACCCGGTGCTGGCACTACCCGGTGCTGGCACTACACTACCCGGTGCTGGCACTACCCGGTGCTGGCACTACACTACCCGGTGCTGGCACTACCCAGTGCTGGCACTACCCGGTGCTGGCACTACACGGTGCTGGCACTACCCGGTGCTGGCACTACACGGTGCTGGCACTACCCGGTGCTGGCACTACACGGTGCTGGCACTACACGGTGCTGGCACATGCGCTTGAACGCCGATTAAACTGTTTACTTGTCCTAATAATTTGAAAGATTGCTCAGAAAACCAGGTGTTTCAATCAGTGTATGCTAACTTTGATCATGACCACATGGAGTTTAAGATAAGCAGGCCTTCTGCCGATTAAGATAAGCAGGCCTTCTGCCAAAATCAGTTAAATACATCCTTTTTTTGTGTGCATGTAAATGTACTTTGACTGCATGAAAACTAGCTCTTTAGGAAGGTGCAGAGAGCAAACATTTAACACGGGCACAAATTGCAGCTAGTATTGATGATGACATTTGTCCACTACATTGAGTATACCAAACATTAGGAACACCTTCCTGATATTGTGTTCCCCTCCCCCTGCCCCTCCCCCTTTTGCCCTCAGAACAGCCTCATTTTGTCAGGGCATGGACTCTACAAGGTGTCTAAAACATTCCACAGGGATGCTGGTACATGTTGACTCCAGTGTTTGCCACAGTTGTGTCAAGACGGCTGGATGTCCTTTGGGTGTTGCACCATTCTTGATACACACAGGAAACTGTTGAGCGTGGAAAACCCAGTAGCGTTGCAGTTCTTGACACAAACCGGTGCGCCTGGCACCTACTACCATACCCCGTTCAAAGGCACTTCAATATTTTGTCTTGCCCGTTCACCCTCTGAATGGCACACATACACAATCAATACCTCAATTGTCTCAACTCTTAAAAATCCTTTAACCTGTCTCCTCCACTTCATCTACACTGATCGATGTGGATTTATCAAGAGATTATAGCTTTCACCTGTATTCGCATGGTGAGTCTATGTCGTGGAAAGAGCATGTTGTATACTCAGTGTAGATTGGTCCAATAGGTCAGACATAATTAGGACCAGCCTACTGGGGCAATAAACAAAGAGAAGACAAAGTACACTTGTTCTACAAGTCATAAACGTGAGTCACTAAAGGATCATTCTGACTACAAGACTGCATAATAATGTTTAAAGTCTGCTAGACTAGGAAGATAGGTGCAGACCTCCATTCAAAATATAGTCCCCGTCCCCGGGGGAGAGAGAGAGAGAGACAGAGAGAGAGAGAGACAGAGAGAGAGAGAGAGAGAGAGAGAGAGAGAGACAGAGAGAGAGACAGAGAGAGAGAGAGAGAGAGAGAGAGAGAGACAGAGAGAGAGACAGAGAAAGAGAGACAGAGAGAGAGAGAGACAGAGAGAGACAGAGAGACAGAGAGAGACAGAGACAGAGACAGAGAGAGAGAGACAGAGACAGAGACAGAGACAGAGAGAGACAGAGAGAGAGAGAGACAGAGAGAGACAGAGAGAGAGAGAGAGAGAGAGTTTGACGAAAATGGTTTTCTGTATCTATACTTTCCCTGACCCCTACACAAACAACTGGGCAGACAAGACAAGAGGACAGTGGTCGCCTGGAGCTCTCTGGAGTCAGATGTAATCTTATTTCCAGTTCTGGGAGGTCGCTAGCAGCTAGCGTACTATTGGGCTGGTATGTCACAGGGTTGAGGAAGGGAGAAATGGGCCAAGTCTGTGTAAGATGTGTAAGAAACCTTAGGGGAGGCTGTTTCAAATAAAGCACTAGAAATGTCATCATCCAAGTCCTGCCTGTCTTTAGCTACGTCAGCCATTTTGAATCCCAGGCTTTCTATCAGGTCCTGTGGGCTTTTCTGCATAGCTAACCAGAACTAAGGAGTGGAGGATTGGCTCTCAAACACCTGGTGACTCAACAAGATATCAACGTCTGACTTCATGTCCCAAAGTCTTTGGACAAATGTCTATTTTTGAGGAATAAATTGACTTAATTTCTGACTCTCTGTGACAAATATGTTAAGTTTAGGTACACTGAAATAAGTCTTACGGTTAACTTAAGGCATTAATACCCACTGGATTAAGTGAAGTATTAAGGTTTGGGATAGAGTTAAACCAGAAACAACTATAGGGTTAAATTAAGGCATTAATTCAGACTGGTTAAGTTAAAGTGGAATTGCCAGCGTTTTAACTACTTTGCAGATATGAAACAAACCGACAATCACAATATCAGTCCAAAATATTGACTCTGTACCGGTACAGAGTCAATATATACAGGGGGGTGTCGGTACAGAGTCAATATATACAGGGGGTGTCGGTACAGAGTCAATATATACAGGGGGGTGTCGGTACAGAGTCTATATATACAGGGGGTGTCGGTACAGAGTCAATATATACAGGGGGTGTCGGTACAGAGTCAATGTATACAGGGGGTGTCGGTACAGAGTCAATATATACAGGGGGTGTCGGTACAGAGTCAATATATACAGGGGTGTCGGTACAGAGTCTATATATACAGGGGGTGTCGGTACAGAGTCAATATATACAGGGGGTGTCGGTACAGAGTCAATATATGCAGGGGGTGTCGGTACAGAGTCAATATATACAGGGTGGTGTCGGTACAGAGTCTATATATACAGGGGGTGTCGGCACAGAGTCAATATATACAGGGGGTGTCGGTACAGAGTCAATATATACAGGGGGTGTCGGTACAGAGTCAATATATACAGGGGGTGTCGGTACAGAGTCAATATATACAGGGGGTGTCAGTACAGAGTCAATATATACAGGGGTGTCGGTACAGAGTCAACATATACAGGGGGGTGTCGGTACATAGTCAATATATACAGGGGGGTGTCGGTACAGAGTCAATATATACAGGGGGGTGTCGGTACAGAGTCAATATATACAGGGGGGTGTCGGTACAGAGTCAATATATACAGGGGGTACCGGTACAGAGTCAATGTGCGGGAGCACCGGTTAGTTGAGGTAGTATGTACATGTAGGTAGAGTTAATTGAAGTGACTATGCATAGATGACAACAGAGAGTGGCAGTGGTGTGGAGAGGGGGGCAATGTGAATAGTCTGGGTCGCCATTTGACTAGATGTTCAGGAGCCTTATGGCTTGGTGGTAGAAGCTGCTTAGAAGCCTCTTGGACCTAGACTTGGCACTCCGGTACCGCTTGCCATGCAGTAGCAGAGAGAACAGTCTATGACTAGGGTGGCTGGAGTCTTTGACAATTTTCAGGGCCTTCCTCTGACACCGCCTGGCAAAGGATGGCAGGAAGCTTGGCCCCAGGGTAGTACTGGGCCGTTCGCACTACCCTCTGTAGTGCCTTGCGGTCGGAGGGTGAGCAGTTACCACACCAGGCAGTGATGCAACCCGTCAGGATGCTCTCCTGACTGGGCTAGCTAGCTTATCTATTATGTACGTTAGCTATAAACATGGAGCCTAACGTTAGCTAGCTAGCTAATGGGGAGGATTTGTCATTGGACGAGTTGGTGAGTAGCCGACTTCTCCTCCATATTGTTTTTCTGTGGCTACAGCTAGAGATGCAGACATGATTTGGTTAGCTACCAAGAAATGCGAATCACTTTGCTAGCTAGCTATGCTGAACTTGAATGACTGTTATCCACAGTTAGCATATCCCTTGGTTGTCAATCAAATTGATTTGGTATCGTTCAAATGGGCTGTCAGGCAAGTTCCCATTAAATTGTCAAAACGTGGCTTGAGACAAACCCCATCATTTATAAGCGCCATTTTGACGCGATTAGCTGAAAACATCTGAGAGAGTTTATCTACTGTTTCCTAACATTAGTTGTTGAACTTGTTGTTGGTGATGTGCATTGGTAACTGAGGGTGAGAAAGTTCCCAAATGTAAGAGGAGTATGGTGATATTTACATATAGTTTAATTTACTGCAGTGTCTGTTAATTGACCAAACGCACGGAATCACACTCTATTGCTACAGAATTTTCACAAATGCCTTACTCTACGTCATTCCCAGACTGTATTAACATTTCACGTTCATTAAACACTGTGTCAGTTTCACTTTAGGATAAAGGATAGGGTTAAAACTTTAGGCATTTTGATGATTTTGATGTCATAATGGGGTATTGTGATGTCATCATGGGGTATTGTGATGTCAATGGGGTATTGTGATGTCATCATGGGGTATTGTGATGTCATTATGGGGTATTGTGATGCCATCATGGGGTATTGTGATGTCATCATGGGGTATTGTGATGTCATTATGGGGTATTGTGATGTCATTATGGGGTATTGTGTGTAGATGGGTGAGAAAAAAACAAATATTTTATCAATTTTGAATTCAGGCTGTAATGCAAACAAATGTGGAATAAGTCAAGAGGTATGAATATTTTCTGAAAGCACTGTTAATAGTGAGCAATATGTTTGGAATGTGAATCGAAATAAAATCACAGTATGGAATCGCAATACATACAGTGGCTCTTCCTTTAAAAGTTTTGAGCTTTTAAAGGAAGCTGTTTGTGGTAGATGGTGGCAGATTGTTGTAAATTGTGTCATTCTGGCCACAATGGCTGACACTCAAACAACGTGCCATATAATTATGCGGCACCCTGCAAGCTGTGCTGCAGTAGGCCGCAATTTCTAAAGGAAGAACCACTGTATGTTGTAGAATCATGAGATTCATGAAAATCGCAATGAATATTGTATCGGAACGTAAATATTGTGATGATATTGTATCGTGAGGTCGCTGGTAATTCCCAACTCTAGCAAATACCCTTTAAGACTGGGGGGGAATAGACTGGAGCAATGGGCAGAGCATCATTTCACCAGTTCACATCTGTTCTCACGTCACTAAATTGGAGTGCTTGGCAGCATGCTAGTATCATTCATCCCACTGTGGGACAGAACCAAGCATGGGCTGTATACTCATCCACTACCTACTGATATTATGACTTAACAGCCTTGTCAGTTGACCTTTGTAAACAGGTGATGTCCAGTGGGTCTAACAGAGGTCTAACTTTCACAGTTCCCAATTCACTCCCTGGACCTTTCCCTTAGGCCCTAACCCTTAGGCCCTAACCCTTAGGCCCTAACCCTTAGGCCCTAACCATTTGGCCCAAACCCTTAGGCCCTAACCCTTTGGCCCTAACCCTTAGGCCCTAACCCTTAGGCCCTAACCATTTGGCCCTAACCCTTAGGCCCTAACCCTTTGGCCCTAACCCTTAGGCCCTAACCCTTAGGCCCTAACCATTTGGCCCAAACCCTTAGGCCCTAACCCTTTGGCCCTAACCCTTAGGCCCTAACCCTTTGGCCCTAACCCTTAGGCCCTAACCCTTAGGCCCTAACCCTTTGGCTCTGAACCTTCAATGTTTGCAGATATGTACGGTGGAAGACATATTGGCAGAAGCTCCACCATTATACTGCTTGTACTTATCCAGACCCTTCAGATCTGCGAACATCAAAGAGTCACCATTGAAGAAGGCAAGGGAATGAATTGGGACCAACTCTTTCTCATTAACACACAAGTTAACAATCAGGTCAAAGGTTAGTGATTGAGATGCCAGACGGTGATATTGGTACCTGCGGGGAAGTGTTCGTTGATTGGCCAATTGTCCACCTGCAGGGTGGCGTTCCCCCCATTCCTTGTGAATCGAACCAGGTGATATTTCCCGTCATTGATCGCAGTGTTTAACTCCTTCACACTGATGTCCACCGTGCCGATGTTGAACGTCACGCCCACCTTGCCTTCCGTCTGGAACGAGACGGGAGAAGAAAAATACATTTATTCAAATATATCAACCACTTTTTTTTGTTACAGGCGACCTGGAGAAGCAAAGTGCAGAAGGGCGAAGAATCGTTCATCCTGATCACATAATAGTGAGGATTTCTTTGGGAGAAAAAGTGATTTGTAGATCAGTGACTCTGTGCAGTGCAGTCGATGTCAAACACACACAACACGTCTTTATTAGCTGGTATCAACCACTTTCATTCAGCAGGCAGTATTCTGGTTGATCATTGATTTTTGTTCCCCCCCATTGGTAAAAGGTGTAAATATGAGATGCCACATCTTACATATAGAATAGCAGAGATGCTCAGAACAATAGCATGTTCAATGCCTGGCTCAATATGAGATGCCACATCTTACATATAGAATAGCAGAGATGCTCAGAACAATAGCATGTTCAATACCTGGCTCAATATGAGATGCCACATCTTACATATAGAATAGCAGAGATGCTCAGAACAATAGCATGTTCAATGCCTGGCTCAATATGAGATGCCACATCTTACATATAGAATAGCAGAGATGCTCAGAACAATAGCATGTTCAATGCCTGGCTGAGAACCAATTCCCATCATGAGCTTCATATCTACAATCAATGCAGAAATCTCCATTGCATTTGTAATATCGTGATACCAGGGAAGACCAAGAATCCAGATCTTTGCAGAAGATGTCAACTGACAGCAGTGTTTGATTCAGTACTGCTGCGCCAACAACAAACAGCATGCAGTAGAGGACACGACAGTAACAGAAAAAGTTCAACAACCCATTTAAACATGACTTTGTTAACCTATCTCCCCCCCTGTCCTCTCACTATGAATGAACTCCTAGAAACATACACAACTATACTCCTTACAATAAAATCACGGAATCACGGAATAGTAGACAACATACACTCTTAGAGATTCCAAAACGGTACTTTGTGAATAGGTTCTACCTGGAACCCAAAAGGGTTCTCACATTGGGATATCTGAGAAACCCTTTTAGGTTCTAGGTAGAATATGTTTTTCTAAGAGTATAGACTCCAATGGTATACCACAGAGTTGGTAGCTATACTAGCTAGCATCATAATTCATTATCCATTATAAACTGGGTGTTTCGAGACCTGGATGCTGATCGGCGGACAGCTGTGGTATATCAGACCGTATGCCACAGGTATGACAAAACATTTATTTTTACTGCTCTAACTACGTTGGTAACCAGTTTATAATAACAATGAGGCAGGCACCTCTGGGGTTTGCGGTACATGGCCAATATACCACGACTAAGGGATGTATCCAGGCACTAAGAACAGCCCTTAGCCGTGGTATATTGGCCATTTACCACATATCCCCAAGGTGCCTTATTGCTTAATTAAGGTGATTAGATTTAGCTAGCAGCCTGGAAGCAGGCACAATGTTCTCTCCAGCCTGTCAGTGCCCAACACCAGGACAGATGCCTCTCCTATATGTAGTAGCACATATTTTATTTAAACACAAAGTTAAAAGTTACATCACAGAGAGAGAGAGAGAGAGAGAACGAGAGGGAGAGAGAGACAGAGAGAGAAAGAAAGAGAGCAAGAGAGGGAGAGAGAGACAGAGAGAGAAAGAGAAAGAGAAAGAGAGAGAGAGACAGGGAGAGAGAAAGAGAGAAAGAGAGAGAGAGAGAGACAGAGGGAGAGAGAGAGAGCAAAGAGAGAGAGAGAGAGAGAGAGAGAGAGAGAGAGAGAGAGAGAGAGAGAGGGAGAGAGATAGAGAGAGGGAGATGGAGAGGGAGAGGGAGAGAGGGAGAGGGAGAGAGAGAGAGGACGGTCAAGACCTTGGTGGTTTCTCACCGCATATGACTTTCTCACCAACTTGCTACTTTAAAACAACCTGCCAACATGTTTGATCGGAGCTGCTTGGATATTCACACGGCACACATGCGCTACATGGAAACGGTTTTAAAGTGAGAGAGTTTTCTCTCATTATAGTTCTGAGTGGGTTTTAGCACGCAATGCTTCAGATTCAGAGAGACTCAGTGTGAGTGAATGGACTTGAGGAGTAAACTCTGATCCGACACTATGTTGTCATTTCTCACAAAATGAACGCTGTTTTAGTAAACATGTTTTCACTGAATGTCTGCAGGTAGTACCACTGTGGTGTAGGGTTTTCAATGCCCTTTTAAAGATGTTGGGCTTTAGCAAACACACACACACACACACACACACACACACACACACACACACACACACACACACACGTCCTGATTCACTAGGTCTAATCTCTTCACTGATCCATTAACAAACGTCATGTCATCAGGCCTCTTGAGTCGCTACACACACACACACACACACACACACACACACACACACACACACACACACACACACACACACACACACAAACACACACAAACACTTGGCGGTGAGCCTTTAAAACAGGTAATTAGACTGAAACATTCCCAGAGGGGATTAGAACAACTGACATGAAAAACACTGTAGCCTTACATCCATACTGAACATTCTCCCTCTCCTTATAAATATCTATCTCTCTCTCTCTCTCTCTCTCTCTCTCTCTCTCGTGTGTGATTCACTGGCATGGCAGCAGGTGGTCAGTCTGGAGAATCTGGAGGAGACATTTGACGAATCAGAAATGAAGGATGGAGGGTTTTTTCTTGTCCTCCACTTCATCATTGTCCTCATTTTGTCTCTGCGTAGGTGAGCAGAGCGTGGAGGAACACTCCTACATGGTCTAAAAATACATCACAGCCTCATTGCTCCGCCCTCAACTTCCTGATTTGTCTCTGTGCTGTTATGCTATTTGTTAATGTTTGGGTTTTTATTTTTGCATTCAACTTTTCCATCCCGGACACTTTATCTGGACGTGGTTCGTCAGGACCTCCACCAGCCGAAGCTAAGTAATAACATTAACATGATGCCTTCTAATTGCAGTTGCTGTACTCATAATATACAGGAGAACAATCGCCTTATAGCGAGGATAGCTGTGTTGTGCAAGCACAGCTTCAGATGCAAGCGTTAGGCAAGGGAAATGAAATGTAGCAAAGGATGAAACAGTGTCTGTGCCACCAGTAAGCACAGATAGTAGTATAAATCCCCACGCACAGTCCCCACAGCAGGACAATTTTCTCAAGGCGTCTGAGAAGAAATGCTGTCGACATGCTCATCCAGTGTCGCTCATTCAGCCGACTTACACTTTCAACCGGTTTTCCCCATTAAGCAGCGAGTCGGAGTCAGAGCCAGAGCCTTCTCAGGTCTCGCCACCCGTTACGGGGTCTGAGACACCGAAGCTTCCCACCATCAGCTCAGACAAATTGAAAACTCTAGTCATTGGCGACTCCATTACCCACAATATTTGACTTAAAAAGAATCATCCAACGATCATATACTGTTTACCAGGGGCAGGGCTGCCGACAGTAAGGGTAATCTGAAGATGGTGCTGGCCAAAGCTAAAACTGGCGAGTGTAGAGAATATAGGGATATTGTTATCCACGTCGGCACCAATGATGTTAGGATGAGACAGTCAGAGGTCACCAAGCGCAACATAGCTTCAGGGTGTAAATCAGCTAGAAAGATGTGTCGGCATTTAGGGGGAGTGATGAGCTCAACAGCAGTCTCACAACTCAATTGCTGGTTGAAAACTGTTTTCTGCCCCCCCCCCCCAAAAGATAGAATTTGTAGATCATTGGCCCTCTTTCTGAGACTCACCCACAAACACGACCAAGCCTGGTGACGGACTCCATCTTAGCTGGAGGGGTGCTCTCATCTTATCTATGAACATAGACAGGGCTCTAACTCCTCTAGCTCCATAATGAGAAAGGGTGCAGGCCAGGCAGCAGGCTGTTAGCCACCCTGCCAGCTTATTGGAGTCTGCCACTAGCATAGTCAGCTATCCCCATTGAGACAATGTCTGTGCCTCAATATAGGTTGAGCAAAACTAAACATGCCAGTGTTTGCTTTAGAATCTCACTGGAATAAAGACCTTCTCCATTCCTGTCATTATTGAAAGAGATTGTGATATCTCACATCTCAAAATAGGGTTTCTTAATGTTAGATCCCTCACTTCCAGGGCAGTTATAGTCAATGAACTAATCACTGATCATAATCTTGATGTGATTGGCCTGACTGAAACATGGCTCAAGCCTGATGAATTTACTGTGTTCAATGAGGCCTCTCCTCCTGGTTACACTAGTCACCATATCTTCCTCGCATCCCGCAACGGCGGTGGTGTTGCTGACATTTATGACAGCAAAATTTTAAATTTTAAAAAAGGACTGCATTTTCATCTTTTGAGCTTCTAGTCATGAAATCTATGCAGCCTGCTCAATCACTTGTTATAGCTAGTGTTTTATTACAGGCCTCCGGGGCCTTATACTCCGTTCCTCACTGAGTTCCCTGAGTTCCTATCGGACCTTGTGGTCATGGCAGATAATATTCACATTTTTGTGACTTTAATATTCACATGAAAAAGTCCACAGACCCACTCCAAAAGGCTTTCAGAGCCATCATTGACTCAGTGGGTTTTGTCCAACATGTCTACTCACACCTACTCACTGTCACAGTCATACTCTGGACCTAATTTTGTCCTGCGGAATAAATATTGTGGATCTAAATGTTTTTTCTTCATAATCCTGGACTATTGGACCACCATCTTATTACATTTGCAATCGCAACAAATAATCAGCTCAGACCCAAACCAAGGATCATCAAAAGCTGTGCTATAAATTCTCGGACAACCCAAAGATTCCTAGATGTCCTTCCAGACTCCCTCCACCTACCCAAGAACGTCAGAGTACAACGATCGGTTAACCACCTAACTGAGGAACTAAATTCAACCTTGCACAATATCCTAGATGCAGTCTGATATATCTGGTGTAATTCTCCTGTCTCATCTCGTGTCCTGTGGGAATTTAAGTAGGCTCCCTCTAATTCTCTCTCTCTCCCTCCCCTCCCGAAGCACCTGAGCCCTGGGACCATGCCTCAGGACTACCTGGCCTGATGACTCCTGGCTGTCCCCAGTCCACCTGGTCGTGCTGCTGATCCAGTTTCAACTACTTGACCTTTCAAGAGCAGCTCACTGACTACACTTAGTGACCCGTAGAGACCAGCTCACCGACTACACCTAGTGACCCGTAGAGACCAGCTCACTGACTACACTTAGTGACCTGTAGATAAGAGTGTACGTGAACGCGGTCCCACTATGAGAGACGCTAAGAGCTTCTCATGACTACTGAACGCTGTCCCACTATGAGAGACGCTAAGAGCTTCTCATGACTACTGAACGCTGTCCCACTATGAGAGACGCTAAGAGCTTCTCATGACTACTGAACGCTGTCCCACTATGAGACGCTAAGAGCTTCTCATGACTACTGAACACTGTCCCACTATGAGACGCTAAGAGCTTCTCATGACTACTGAACGCTGTCCCACTATGAGAGACGCTAAGAGCTTCTCATGACTACTGAACGCTGTCCCACTATGAGAGGCGCTAAGAGCTTCTCATGACTACTGAACGCTGTCCCACTATGAGACGCTAATAGCTTCTCATGACTACTGAACGCTGTCCCACTATGAGAGGCGCTAAGAGCTTCTCATGACTACTGAACGCTGTCCCACGATGAGAGACGCTAAGAGCTTCTCATGACTACTGAACGCTGTCCCACTATGAGAGACGCTAAGAGCTTCTCATGACTACTGAACGCTGTCCCACTATGAGAGACGCTAAGAGCTTCTCATGACTACTGAACGCTGTCCCACTATGAGAGGCGCTAAGAGCTTCTCATGACTACTGAACGCTGTCCCACTATGAGACGCTAATAGCTTCTCATGACTACTGAACGCTGTCCCACTATGAGAGGCGCTAAGAGCTTCTCATGACTACTGAACGCTGTCCCACTATGAGACGCTAAGAGCTTCTCATGACTACTGAACGCTGTCCCACTATGAGAGACGCTAAGAGCTTCTCATGACTACTGAACGCTGTCCCACGATGAGAGACGCTAAGAGCTTCTCATGACTACTGAACGCTGTCCCACTATGAGAGACGCTAAGAGCTTCTCATGACTACTGAACGCTGTCCCACTATGAGAGACGCTAAGAGCTTCTCATAATCACTGAAGGAAGTTAAAAAGGGAACCGTGTCCGAGGAGTGTAGTACATGACCAGAAACACACACACACACACGTACACAAACAAACAAACAAACAAACACACACACACACACACACCCCCCCCCACACACACACACACACACACACACATAAACACACACAAACACTGTAGCCTAGAAGTTTAACTGAAAGGGATAAAAGCATAAACGAATGTTTGAGGACATCATGCTGTTCTGAATAGTGAATAACAAACACATTTTCCAAACACAGAAACATGTCTCATAGTATAGACAAAAGCGAAAAACACAGGCATGGTGGGATTAGCTCTGTGTGGTAGTGACCCGGGGCATGGTGTGATTAGCTCTGTGTGTGGTAGTGACCCAGGGCATGGTGGGATTAGCTCTGTGTGTGATGTTGCCCCAGGGCATGTTGGGATTAGCTCTGTGCGTGGTAGTGCTCCAGGGCATGGTGGGATTAGCTCTGTGTGTGGTAGTGACCCAGGGCATGGTGGGATTAGCTCTGTGTGTGATGTTGCCCCAGGGCATGTTGGGATTAGCTCTGTGCGTGGTAGTGCTCCAGGGCATGGTGGGATTAGCTCTGTGTGGTAGTTGTCCCAAGGCATGGTGGGATTAGCTCTGTGTGGTAGTGCCACAGGGCATGGTGGGATTAGCTCTGTGTGGTAGTGCCACAGGGCATGGTGGGATTAGCTCTGTGTGTGGTAGTGCCCCAGAGCATGGTGGGATTAGCTCTGTGTGGTAGTGCCACAGGGCATGGTGGGATTAGCTCTTCGTGTGGTGGTGCCCCAGGGCATGGTTGCATTAGCTCTGTGTGTGATGTTGCCCCAGGGCATGTTGGGATTAGCTCTTTGTGGTAGTGCCCCAGGGCATGGTGGGATTAGCTCTGTGTGTGGTGGTGCCCCAGGGCATGGTAGGATTAGCTCTGTGTTTTAGCGCCCAAAGGCATGGTGGGATTAGCTCTGTGTGTGGTGGTGCCCCAGGGCATGGTGGGATTAGTTCTGTGTGGTAGTGTCACAGGTCATGGTGGAATTAGTTTTGTGTGTGGTGGTGCCCCAGGGCATGGTGGGATTAGCTCTATGTGGTAGTGCCCCAGGGCATGGTGGGATTAGCTCTGTGTGTGGTAGTGCCCCAGGGCATGGTGGGATGAGCTCTGTGTGTGGTAGTGCCCCAGGGCATGGTGGGATGAGCTCTGTTTGTGGTAGTGCCCCAGGGTTTAGTGGGATTAGCTCTGTGTGTGGTGGTTCCCCAGGGCATGGTGGGAGTAGCTCTGTGTGTGGTAGTGCCACATGGCATTGTGGGATTAGTTTTGTGTGTGGTGGTGCCCCAGGGCATGGTGGGATTAGCTCTGCGTGTGGTGGTGCCCCAGGGCATGGTGGGATTAGCTCTGTGTGTGGTGGTGCCCCAGGTATTGGTGGGATTAGCTTATGTGTGGTGTTGCTCCAGGGCATGGTGCGATTAGCTCTGTGTGGTAGTTGTCCCAGGGCATGGTGGGATTAGCTCTGTGTGGTAGTGCCCCAGGTCATGGTGGGATTAGCTCTGTGTGTGGTAGTGCCCCAGGGTTTAGTGGGATTAGCTCTGTGTGTGGTAGTGCCCCAAGGTTTAGTGGGATTATCTCTGTGTGTGGTAGTGCTCCAGGGCATTGTGGAATTAGCTCTGTGTGTGGTAGTGCCCAGGGGCATGGTGGGATTTGCTCTGTGTGTGGTAGTGCCCCAGGGTTTAGTGGGATTAGCTATGTGTGTTTGTGTTTCAAGGCATGGTGGGATACATTTTGTGTGTCGTTGTGCCCCAGGGCATGGTGGGATTAGCTCTGTGTGGTAGTGCCCCAGGGCATGGTGGGATTAGCTCTGTGTGTGGTAGTGCCCCAGGGTTTAGTGGGATTATCTCTGTGTGTGGTAGTGCCCCAGGGCATGGTGGGATTAGCTCTGTGTGTGGTAGTGCCCCAGGGTTTAGTGGGATTAGCTCTGTGTGTTTGTGTTTCAAGGCATGGTGGGATACATTTTGTGTGTCGTTGTGCCCCAGGGCATGGTGGGATTAGCTCTGTGTGTGGTAGTGCCCCAGGGCATGGTGGGATTAGCTCTGTGTGTGGTAGTGCCCCAGGGTTTAGTGGGATTATCTCTGTGTGTGGTAGTGCCCCAGGGCATGGTGGGATTAGCTCTGTGTGTGGTAGTGCCCCAGGGTTTAGTGGGATTAGCTCTGTGTGTTTGTGTTTCAAGGCATGGTGGGATACATTTTGTGTGTCGTTGTGCCCCAGGGCATGGTGGGATTAGTTCTGTGTGTGGTAGTGCCCCAGGGGCATGGTGGGATTTGCTCTGTGTGTGGTGGTGCCCCAGGGCATGGTGAGATTATCTTTGTGTGTGGTGGTGCCCCAGGGCATGTTGGGATTAGCTCTGTGTGTGGTAGTGCCCCAGGGCATGGTGGGATTAGCTCTGTGTGTGGTAGTGCCCCAGGGTTTAGTGGGATTATCTCTGTGTGTGGTAGTGCTCCAGGGCATTGTGGAATTAGCTCTGTGTGTGGTAGTGCCCCAGGGATTAGTGGGATTATCTCTGTGTGTGGTAGTGCTCCAGGGCATTGTGGAATTAGCTCTGTGTGTGGTAGTGCCCAGGGGCATGGTGGGATTTGCTCTGTGTGTGGTGGTGCCCCAGGGCATGGTGAGATTAGCTCTGTGTGTGGTAGTGCCCCAGGGCATGGTGGGATTAGCTCTGTGTGTGGTAGTGCCCCAGGGTTTAGTGGGATTAGCTCTGTGTGTTTGTGTTTCAAGGCATGGTGGGATAAATTCTGTGTGTCGTTGTGCCCCAGGGCATGGTGGGATTAGTTCTGTGTGTGGTAGTGCCCCAGGGGCATGGTGGGATTTGCTCTGTGTGTGGTGGTGCCCCAGGGTTTAGTGGGATTTGCTCTGTGTGTGGTGGTGCCCCAGGGCATGGTGAGATTAGCTCTGTGTGTGGTGGTGCCCCAGGGCATGGTGGGATAAATTCTGTGTGTCGTTGTGCCCCAGGGCATGGTGGGATTAGCTCTGTGTGTGGTAGTGCCCCAAGGTTTAGTGGGATTATCTCTGTTTGTGGTAGTGCTCCAGGGCATTGTGGAATTAGCTCTGTGTGTGGTAGTGCCCAGGGGCTTGGTGGAATTTGCTCTGTGTGTGGTGGTGCCCCAGGGCATGGTGAGATTAGCTCTGTGTGTGGTGGTACCCCAGGGCATGTTGGGATTAGCTCTGTGTGTGGTGGTTCAACTCTTCAAAATCCTGACTAGTGTATCCTCCCCCTACACACACATCACCTTCCAGAGGCAGCACCAACCGGATTGTCTTTCTCACCTGCCATGCTGTGATTAACATGAGTGTTCTTATTGGCCTGTCTGTCGCTGGGTAGGACAGCACTTCATAGAGTCTTAATAAAAGGGGAGGAATGGCTATTGTTCCCCCAGTAACAGGAGAATCAGATTCAAACATACGCAAACTCACAGGCACCACACACACACACAACATGTTACTGTTATACTGTTATCTAGTCAGACTGATGCTGTGCGGTGTTAAAACGCTGGTAAACTCATACATAATATCCACACCCATACACTGACTGCTCCTCTCCCCCCTCCTGCTCTCCGTGGCTCAGCTGCCTGCCACTAAATCATTGTGTGTGTGTGTGTGTGTGTGTGTGTGTGTGTGTGTGTGATGGAGATGGGGGTATGTAAGACTGATAAAGTCATTTTGTAGAAGCTAATGCAGCACATGGAGAGCTCCGCTCCGCTGGCGAGCGCTCGGTCCCACATGATTACTCCCCTCACTGACACCAGTAATCAGACCCACAATGCAATTCACTAGCCTCCGATCAATGCCTCTAACACAAGGTGCGCCCCAGGTAACCAATCACTTAGAACCTGCCTCTCGGAGACTCTCCAAGTCCTCTCCAGGCCCGTAGAGAGCCTTCACACTGTGTGTGTGTGTGTGTGTGTGTGAGTCTCCAGGCACACAGACAACCTTCACATCACAGCCCAAACCAGACAGACACGGGATACACAATAAATCCCACACTCCAGGTGGTAATTTAGTTAAAACAGCGAGAGACTATATAGCAACCGGGACTCTCCAGGCTAATAGACACCCTTCACATGACAGACATGTCCAGAGAGACAGAAGCTATACTGCCAGACAGAGCAATAGGTGAATGGTAATTTTGTTAATGCACAAAGCAGACGTTGCATGTTACGAGGCCTGCATCTGTAGCCCACAGCACCGCAGAAATGTAGGACAGGATTATTATAATTCTTTTGGAAAAAGCTGACAATGGATGAGTGACAGAAGAAGAGAAAACTGTGGATGTGTTGTGTGTAATTGTAACATATTTAACTGTGGATGTGTTGTGTGTAATTGTAACATATTTAACTGTGGATGTGTTGTGTGTAAGTGTAACATATTTAACTGTGGATGTGTTGTGTGTAATTGTAACATATTTAACTGTGGATGTGTTGTGTGTAATTGTAACATATTTAACTGTGGATGTGTTGTGTGTAATTGTAACATATTTAACTGTGGATGTGTTGTGTGTAATTGTAACATATTTAACTGTGGATGTGTTGTGTGTAATTGTAACATATTTAACTGTGGATGTGTTGTGTGTAAGTGTGACATATTTAACTGTAGATGTGTTGTGTGTAAGAGTGACATATTTAACTGTGGATGTGTTGTGTGTAAGTGTAAGTGTAACACATTTTAAGTGAGGTGTCTGGTGCATGATTTTTAGCCTAGATCTGAAAAAAAGCGTTCTACATTTATACCACGTTAATATCAGCGTGAATGAATGTCTCCTAAACCAGGATATTACAAAAAGAACTCTGTCACATACCTTATCGACATTTGGACATAAACAGCTGATCTTAATGACATACATTAGATATAAACTAAAATCCTAGAAGGGAACTAGAAGATCCAGTAGGATCCGGTATCACTGAACCCAGACCAGCGAGGCAGGCTCAGATTACATAGAGCATCCATCGGACACCTGACATCATGCAGGACATCAGGGCTAAAATGAGTGAGCTGTGGTTAGGGTCCATCAGATCAGTATCATGGAACACAGAGTGTGTATCCCAAATGGAACTCTTTTCCTTCATTAGTACACTATTTCTAACCAGGGCCCTAGTCGTGCACTCTATAGGGAAAAGGGGTCTGTTTGGGACGTATTCAGCGAGAGGTACTGTACAGTAGGATTGATATGAAGGTAGAACAAGAGACAGAGGATTGATGCTCATGGCCTTCACAACAACAAGTCATTCATTGTTGATAATTGACAGAAAATACTCAGAACAGATGACAGGACCATTTGTAGCATCTAGAAGAAGTGTCTTCTGTTTCCAAGTCTGGAATTGGGATGACTTTGAAAGAGTGAAGTGTTTTCTGTGATGACATCTTCCTATGGCAGACTCTACAGTACTCTGTGTCCGTGGTAATAGTATCCATGGCAACTCCATTATCTGGGTCTAGTTGGTTAATGCAGTAACAGTTCCATCATATTTGTCATTCTTGAAATGGACAAGACTTCCTAACACTCCCTAAATTTAAACAAACCTAGCTGCAAATTAATTCAAATTAAAGAGCTGAGGTCATCAGATTCAGATGGGAGGGGGTTCAATTAACGCCCCACAACGGTCCTCAAATATTCACACAGAGGAGAAGCAGAAAGCAACGAACAACTCCACTCAACGTTAAGGACAAGACCAAAATGTCCTCTTTACTTACTGCAGCCTGGTAATTGCTTAGCTAATGCCTGGAAGCCCATTAGTCCATTAACAGAGTGTGTTAAATGCTCAGGAGAGCCAGTCAACGTTGAACTCTAACCCCAGCTAGCTATATAAGAAAAACACAGCCGGTGAATATTTAATTTAAGCATGAGCAGGCAGCAGTACTGTGTAAGGTAATGGCTTTGACTCTCCGGCTAAATGTCAAAGGAAGGCAGAGGCTTCAAAACTATAACTTGGCTGCTAAGACTGTTACACTTTGGTCCTCTATGATCGCCGCCAGCCTTATTCATTGATTAGTCCTGGCTGCAAGGCGATCATAGTACTAGACTGTTTGGGCGTTTGGATAACACACACGCATGCACATAGGCACACAAGCACTCACACAAGTTGCTCCCCCTTGACACTAACGGAGAGTGGATCAACGCTACCGCAGAGTCATCCACGATGTTGCTCGACACTATCACTTCAGGCCAGTGGTGAGACGATAAAACATTAACTGGTCTTGATCATCACAAACATCTTGTTCTCTCTCTGACCTACAGGATATATACTTGAGTTAGAGTACTGCCCAGGTGTTTGAAACGTTCTTGATCTCCATAAGATACAGTACATACAGTAACACAAGAAGACATGTACAGTGCACGCAGAATGTACACACCCATCTGCTGTTACCACATGTTGTTGAGTTCACAGGCTGAATTCAAAATGGATTTAAACTTAGATTTTTTTGTTCACTTGCCTACACAAAATATGCCATAATGACAATGTGGAATTATGTTTTTCGAAATTGTTACAAATTAATTAAAAATTAAAAACTGAAATGTCTTGAGTCAATAATTATTCAACCCCTTTGTTATGGCAAGCTTAAATAAGCCACATGCTAAGTTGCATGGACTCACTCTGTGTGCAATAATGTTTAACATAATTTTTTTATGAATACCTCATCTCTGTAACCCACACATACAATTATCTGTAAGGTTCATCAGTTGAGCAGTGAATGTCAAACACAGATTCAACCACAAAGACCAGGGAGGTTTTCTAATGCCTCATAAAGAAGGGCTCCTACTGGTAGAAATATACAAATCAGACCTTGAATATCCCTTTGAGCTGAAGTTATTAACTACACTGGATGGTGTATCAATACACTCAGTCACTACAAAGATACAGGCGTCCTTCCAATCTCAGTTGTAGGAGTTTTTCAGGATAAAAAAGAAACTGAAGCACATTCAAAATCCCAGAGGAAAACCTGGTTCCATATGCTTTCCACCAGACACTGGGAGATGAATTCACCTTTCAGCAGGACAATAACCTACAACACAAAGGTAAGCGATTCATTTTAATTGCTTTTCTGGCTTTCGTGACCAATCTACTTGGCTGCTAGCTGTTTGTAATATTTTGTCTACTGAGAGAGATGTCCTTACATAAACGCTTGGTTTGCTTTCGCCGAAAAGCTTTATTGAAACCTGACACGCCAGGTGAATTAACAACAAGCTAGCCCCGGCCTACTAACTTTAAACGCTGTGTCGCCCGCGTGCTAGCGTAGTGGCGGCTTCCCTGTTCCATCTACCGCTGCCCCCTGGACACTATGATCACTTGGCTACATAGCTGATGCCTGCTGGACTGTCCATTAATCACGGTACTCCATTCTGTTTATTTATTTTTTATCTTTCGAACTCAGGCTCTGTGTGTAGTTAATACGTCACTCTCTGCCTAGTCATTAACATTTTACCTGCTGTTGTTGTGTTAGCTGATTAGCTGTTGTTGTCTCCCCTGTTGTCTTAGTTAGCTCTCCTAATCAACACCTGCGATTACTTTATGCCTCGCTGTATGTCTCTCTCAAATGTCAATATTTGTTGTTCAGGTTAGTTATTATGGTTTTAGTTTACAATGGAGCCCCTAGTTCCACTCTTTATACCTCTGATACCTCCTTTGTCCCACCTCCCACACATGCGGTGACCTCACCCATTATAACCAGCATGTCCAGAGATACAACCTCTCTTATCATCACCCAGTGCCTGGGCTTACCTCCGCTGTACCCGCACCCCACCATACCCCTGTCTGCACATTATGCCCTGAATATATTCTACCACGCCCAGAAATCTGCTCCTTTTATTCTTTGTCCCCAACGCTCTAGGCGACCAGTTTTGATAGCCTTTAGCCGCACCCTCATCCTACTCCTTCCTCGGGTGATGTGGAGGTAAACCCAGGCCCTGCATGTCCCCAGGCACCCTCAGTTGTTGACTTCTGTGATCGAAAAAGCCTTGGTTTCATGCATGTCAACATCAGAAGCCTCCTCCCTAAGTTTGTTTTACTCACTGCTTTAGCACACTCTGCCAACCCTGATGTCCTTGCAGTGTCTGAATCCTGGCTTAGGAAGGCCACCAAAAATTCGGAGATTTCCATACCCAACTATAACATTTACCATCAAGATAGAACTGCCAAAGGGGGAGGAGTTGCATTCTACTGCAGAGATAACCTGCAAAGTAATGTTATACTTTCCAGGTCCATACCCAAACAGTTCGAACGTCTAATTTTTAAAAGTCTCTCACTGTTGCCGCCTGCTACCGACCCCCCTCAGCTCCCAGCTGTGCCCTGGACACCATTTGTGAATTGATCGCCCCCCATCTAGCTTCAGAGTTTGTTGTGTTAGGTGACCTAAACTCTGGATATGCTTAACACCTCGGCAGTCCTACAATCTAAGCTAGATGCCCTCAATCTCACACAAATCATCAAGGAACCCACCACGTACAACCCTAAATCCGTAAACATGGGCACCCTCATAGACATTATCCTGACCAACTTGCCCTCCAAATACACCTCCGCTGTCTTCAATCAGGATCTCAGCAATCACTGCCTCATTGCCTGTATGCGCTACAGGTCCGCGGTCAAACGACCACCCCTCATCACTGTCAAACGCTCCCTAAAACACTTCTGCAAGCAGGCCTTTCTAATCGACCTGGCCCGGGTATCCTGGAAGGATATTGAACTCATCCCGTCAGTTGAGGATGCCTGGTCATTCATTAAAAGTAACTTCCTTACCATCTTAGATAAGCATGCTCCGTTCACAAAATGCAGAACTAAGAACAGATATAGCCCTTGGTTCACTCCAGACCTGACTGCCCTCGACCAGCACAAAAACATCCTGTCCTCCAATAGCATTGGATAGTCCCGGCGATATGCAACTGTTCAGGGAAGTCAGAAACCAATACACGCAGTCAGTCAGAAAAGCAAAGGCCAGCTTTTTCAAGCAGAAATCTGCATCCTGTAGCTCTTAACTCCAAAACGTTCTGGGACACTGTAAAGTCCATGGAGAACAAGAGCACCTCCTCCCAGCTGCCCACTGCACTGAGGCTAGGTAACATGGTCACCACCGATAAATCCGTGATAATCGAAAACATCAACAAGTATTTCTCAACGGCTGGCAATGCCTTCCTCCTGGCTACTCCCACCTCGGCCAACAGCCCCCGCCCCCCCGCAGCTACTCGCCCAAGCCTCCCTGGCTTCCCATTTACCCAAATCCAGATAACAGATGTTCTGAAAGAGCTGCAAAACCTGGACCCATACAAATCAGCTGGGCTTGACAATCTGGACCCTCTATTTCTGAAACTATCCGCCGCCATTGTTGCAACCCCTATTACCAACCTCTTCAACCTCTCTTTCGTATCGTCTAAGATCAACAAGGATTGGAAAGCTGCTGCGGTCATCCCCTCTTCAAAGGGGGTGACACTCTAGACCCAAACTGTTACAGACCTATATCTATCCTGCCCTCCCTATCGAAGGTCTTCGAAAGTCAAATGAACAAACAGATCACTGACCATCTCGAATCCCACCGTACCTTCTCCGCTGTGCAATCCGGTTTCGAGCCGGTCACGGGTGCACCTCAGCCACGCTCAAGGTACTAAACGATATCATTACTGCCATCAATAAAAGACAGTACTGTGAAGCCATCTTCATCGACCTGTCCAAGGCTTTCGACTCTGTCAATCACCATATTCTTATTGGCAGACTCAGTAGCCTCGGTTTTTCTAATGATTGCCTTGCCTGGTTCACCACCACTTTGCAGTCAGAGTTCAGTGTGTCAAATCGGGGCGCATGTTGTCCGGTCCTCTGGCAGTCTCTATGGGGGTACCACAGGGTTAAATTCTCGGGCCGACTCTTTTCTCTGTATATATCAATGATGCTGCTCTTTCTGCGGGCGATTCCCTAATCCACCTCTATGCAGACGACACCATTCTGTATACTTCTGGCCCTTCCTTGGACATTGTGCTATCTAACCTCCAAACGAGCTTCAATGCCATACAACACTCCTTCCGTGGCCTCCAACTGCTCTTAAACGCTAGTAAAACCAAATGCATGCTTTTCAACCGTTTGCTGCCTGCACCCGCACGCCCGACTAGCATCACCACCCTTGCTGGTTCCGACCTAGAATATGTGGACATCTATAAGTACCTAGGTGTCTGGCTAGACTGTAAACTCTCCTTCCAGACTCATATCAAACATCTCCAATATAAAATCCAATCTAGAGTCAGCTTTCTAGTTCGCAACAAAATAGCTTCCAATACTCTACTCAGAAAACTAGATGCAGTTTATCACAGTGCCATCCGCTTTGTTACTAAAGCACCTTATACCACCCACCACTGCGACCTGTATGCCCTAGTCGGCTGGCCCTCGCTACATATTCATCGCCAGACCCACTGGCTCCAGGTCATCTACAAGTCCATGCTAGGTAATGCTCTGCCTTATCTCAGTTCACTGGTCACGATGGCAACACCCACCCGTAGCACACGCTCCAGCAGGTGTATCTGTCACGGTCGTCCTCCTCTTCATCTGAAGAGGAGAGGCGAGAAGGATCGGAGGACCAAAATGCAGCGTGATATGTGTTCATGTTGAATGTTTAATTAAAGAAAGAACTGAACACTGAAACACTATACAAAAACAGTAAACAAAATAACAACCGTGAAGCTAATGCGAGCTGCGCTGAAACAAGCCATCAACATAGACAATCACCCACAAACAAACAGTGCAACCCAGGCTACCTAAGTATGATTCTCAATCAGAGACAACTAATGACACCTGCCTCTGATTGAGAACCATACTAGGCCGAAACATAGAAATACCCCAAAACATAGAAAAACAAACATAGACTGCCCACCCAACTCACGCCCTGACCATACTAAATAAATACAAAACAAAGGAAATAAAGGTCAGAACGTGACAGTATCTCACTGATCATCCCTAAAGCCAACACCTCATTTGGCCGCCTTTCCTTCCACTTCTCCGCTGCCTGTGACTGGAACGAATTGCAAAAATCGCTGAAGTTGGAGACTTTTATTTCCCTCACCAACTTCAAACATCTGCTATCTGAACAGCTAACCGATCACTGCAGCTGTACATAGTCCATCTGCAAACCACCCAATTTACCTACCTCATCACCATAGTGTTTTTATTTATTACTTTTCTGCTCTTTTGCACACCAGTATATCTACTTGGACATGATCATCTGATCATTTATCACTCCAGTGTTAATCTTCTAAATTGTAATTATTCGCTCCTATGGCCTATGTATAGCCTACCTCCTCATGCCTTTTGCACACAATGTATATAGATTCTTTTTTTTCTAACTGTTTTATTGACTTGTTCATTGTTTACTCCATGTGTAACTCTGTGTTGTTGTCTGTTCACACTGCTATTATGCTTTATCTTGGCCAGGTCGCAGTTGTAAATGAGAACTTGTTCTCAACTAGCCTACCTGGTTAAATAAAGGTGTTCTCAACTAGCCTACCTGGTTAAATAAAGGTGTTCTCAACTAGCCTACCTGGTTAAATAAAGGTGTTCTCAACTAGCCTACCTGGTTAAATAAAGGTGTTCTCAACTAGCCTACCTGGTTAAATAAAGGTGTTCTCAACTAGCCTACCTGGTTAAATAAAGGTGTTCTCAACTAGCCTACCTGGTTAAATAAAGGTGTTCTCAACTAGCCTACCTGGTTAAATAAAGGTGTTCTCAACTAGCCTACCTGGTTAAATAAAGGTGTTCTCAACTAGCCTACCTGGTTAAATAAAGGTGTTCTCAACTAGCCTACCTGGTTAAATAAAGGTGTTCTCAACTAGCCTACCTGGTTAAATAAAGGTGTTCTCAACTAGCCTACTTGGTTAAATAAAGGTGTTCTCAACTAGCCTACCTGGTTAAATAAAGGTGTTCTCAACTAGCCTACCTGGTTAAATAAAGGTGTTCTCAACTAGCCTACCTGGTTAAATAAAGGTGTTCTCAACTAGCCTACCTGGTTAAATAAAGGTGTTCTCAACTAGCCTACCTGGTTAAATAAAGGTGTTCTCAACTAGCCTACCTGGTTAAATAAAGGTGTTCTCAACTAGCCTACCTGGTTAAATAAAGGTGTTCTCAACTAGCCTACCTGGTTAAATAAAGGTGAAATAAAACAATAAATAAAAAATGTGTATACCTAGATGCACTGTGTTAACCCTCCGGTCACCAGTGTTGCCGTCAACATGTTTACACATTCTATGACCTCACTGAACACAGTTGAGTAATTGCAAATGCATATATAAATACTAGACACCTTAAAGATGATGTGTACCAAAGATATTTGTCCTATCTTTATGTCAACATACTTTACTAACCTTTTGTTTTGGGAGCTTTGATGCAGCCATCCTCTTCTCATGGTGCAACCAGGAAGTAAACAGCTCTGGTCATGTGACAATTTACAGTAAACATGTGACACTGCACATCTTTAATTGAGACACTTTATTGTTTCAATATTTGCTGGAAATGCATCCATACATCATTCATTTTTAGAGCCTTTTAACTAGATTTTTTTTTTTACGGTCACTATTGTGGCTGATGGAATGAAATAGGTTAATACATTTTGAAGTAATATCCTGATTGGTGATTGACCTTGTCTCTCCTCATTATTGATTAGAATTTCCACGACAACAGTGAATGTTCCTGTTCGAGTTTTGATTGAAATCTACTTGAAAATGTCAAAACCTGAAAATGGTTGTCTAGCAATGATCAACAACCAATTTAACAGAGCTTAAAGAACATTGAAAATAATAAATGGGCAAATGTTGCACAATCTATGTGTGGGAAGCTCTTGGAGACTTACCCAGAAAGACTCACAGCTGTAATCACTACCAAAGATACTTCTACAAAGTATTGGCTCAGGTGTGTATAATTAGGTACATTTTTTCATTTTATTTTTTTTATTTTACCTTTATTTAACTAGGCAAGTCAGTTTTAAGAACAAATTCTTATTTTCAATGACGGCCTAGGAACAGTGGGTTAACTGCCTGTTCAGGGGCAGAACGACAGATTTGTACCTTGTCAGCTATTGTCAGCTAGATATTTCTGTGTTTAATTATCAATACATTAGCTATAATTTCACTTTGTCATTATGGAATATTGTGTGTACATGGGTGAATTGTTTTATTTTGAAACATTTGTTTTAATTCAGGCTGTAACACAACAACATGTGGAATACATCTAGGGATATGACTACTTTCTGAAGGAACTGGATGTTTTTGACAGCTGAGCCATACGGACAAGAAATACATGATCAGAACCAACACCCAGTACTTTAGTTCACTGAGACCTGATACACATTCCCACAGCGCTTTCAGAAGTTTTTCCTTTCTAGATGAAAGCATGGCTGTAGTGGATACTAAACACATGGTGTAGTCACAACACTAGTCCACCAAAAACCACAGTAGCAGCATATTAAAACACCTCACTGTGTCTGCTATGAATATCTACTGCTGCCAGGCAGAGGCAGGCTGACCCAGACCTATTCTCATTATCTCATTCACCATCTGCATCATTACCATGCAGAACACACAGTTGAGACGCACACACACACACACACACACGCACGCACACACACACGCACGCACACATGCCACATCATTAAGATGTAGAATGCACCGTCGACACAGTAATCAGGTTGTACGAAACACGATTGGGTTCGACTGACCACAGAGCACATGAGTTGTGCATCCATCCATCAATATTCACAACAACGCTGCATCTCCAACAAAAGACAGAGGAACGATTCATTAAATATGAATACAAGGACTTGGACTATTAAATCATCAGTTTTATTCCATTCTTTATTCACATTGAGTCACAGTGAGTCTACATGCTCTCAGTGGGTCTACAAGGTCTCAATGAGTCTACATGCTCTCAGTGGGTCTACAAGGTCTCAATGAGTCTACATGGTCTCAGTGGGTCTACAAGGTCTCAATGAGTCTACATGGTCTCAGTGGGTCTACAAGGTCTCAGTGAGTATACATGGTCTCAGTGGGTCTACAAGGTCTCAGTGAGTATTCATGATCACAGTGAGTATACATGGTCTCAGTGAGTATTCATGGTCACAGTGAGTATACATAGTCTCAGTGAGTATACAAGGTCTCAATGAGTATTCATGGTCACAGTGAGTATACATGGTCTCAGTGAGTATTCATGGTCACAGTGAGTATACATGGTCTCAGTGGGTCTACATGGTCACAGTGAGTATACATGGTCTCAGTGGGTCTACAAGGTCTCAGTGAGTATTCATGGTCACAGTGAGTATACATGGTCTCAGTGGGTCTACATGGTCACAGTGAGTATACATAGTCTCAGTGAGTATACAAGGTCTCAATGAGTATTCATGGTCACAGTGAGTATACATAGTCTCAGTGAGTATACAAGGTCTCAATGAGTATTCATGGTCACAGTGAGTATACATAGTCTCAGTGAGTATACAAGGTCTCAATGAGTATTCATGGTCACAGTGAGTATACATGGTCTCAGTGAGTATTCATGGTCACAGTGAGTATACATAGTCTCAGTGAGTATACATAGTCTCAGTGAGTATACATGGTCACAGTGAGTATACATAGTCTCAGTGAGTATACATAGTCTCAGTGAGTATACATAGTCTCAGTGAGTATACATAATCTCAGTGAGTATACATAGTCTCAGTGAGTATACATAATCTCAGTGAGTATACATGGTCACAGTGAGTATACATAGTCTCAGTGGGTCTACAAGGTCTCAATGAGTATTCATGGTCACAGTGAGTTTACATGGTCAAAGTGGGTCTACATGGCCAAAGTGGGTCTACATGGTCCATTAGGGAGAGCAGGGCTGGTGCGGAGGGACACAGATACACACACACACACACACACACACACACACACACACACACACACACACACACACACACACACACACACAGAGTTGCTCAGACACATACACATACGCTAGAATGCACAAACACACAGAAACACAGAAACACAGTAAATGCCTGGGCTGTGAACTAACACGTGGCCAGCGCGACCAGGGTTAATATAAAAACAGCCACTAAATAGGATTTGTGCTCGATGGAATACAGTGCCGTGAAAGTCCATTAGGGACCAGGCTAATGAAATTGAAACAGCATGGTGATCAAATTAGAATCTGTTCCGTAGATATTTAATTTAAAGTGCTGGTGAATTCGAGCTATTTCATTTTGGGTCTCCCGGTCAAAATTACGCACCATAAACCAAGCAGAATAAATTCATCCAGTCATTTCTCTCGCTTTTCTCCTACTTTACCTTTTCTCTTGTTCTCTCGCTTTCCTCTCAATTAGGAGGAAAAGTTTATACATTTTTTAAAAAAGTGTTCCAAAAGGGATTTTCAGCCGTCTCCATAGGAGAACCCTTCTTGGTTTCAGAGAGAACGTTTTTTGGTTCCACGTAGAACCCCTTTTGGAAAGGGTCTTACATGGAACCCAAAAGGGTTATACCTTGAACCAAAAGAGTTTCACCCGGAATTGAAAAGGGTTCTTCAAATGGTTCTCCTATGGGGACAGCCAAAGAACCTTTTTAGGTTCTAGATAGCACCTTTTTTCTAAGTGTAGAGAACAGAAAGGATGGAGTGCATTAAATGGAATCCTACACTGTAGTTATACTGGTAAAAGGACATTTAATAAAGAGCAACCATTTTGATCCAAGACCCTCACCGATCGCCAACAAAACATAAAAGCCAAAATATAGCACACATACTTTTTCAACGGAACGTCTTAATATCTAGGCTTCTAGGTTAAGATCTTACAGAGAGCAACACAGGGAGAGAACTAAAGGGAGAGAAGTCAAGAGAGACATACAAGAGAAATCTCATAAGATACTGTAACACTCTGCTTCTGACCTTTCTATGACCTTTCCATGACCTTTCCAAGGGCTTCTCCTGTGAGATGAACTTCAGCTGCTCTGGCAAATATATGGTTCCTGCCAGCTCTTACAGGAAAGGAAATAGCTTTGAGCTGAATGACAAGACACTACAGACAGTTTGAAGCGGTGCCCACTTGGTATTTTCAAATCCCTCCACAAACATCTCAGGGGCAACATCCATCATGCAACGCATGCACGACACAAACAAAAAAAAGTTGGGAATATCAGACTGACTTAGAAATCTAAGCCTTTAGTAGAGCCATGAAATATGAACAATTATGGTTGGAGGCAGGGATACAAAACAGCACAAAAAACAAGAATACAAGCCAGTGAGATCCCAGCAGCTCAGTGTAATCAGGTGGACAGCAGACACCGTGGGTAAGAGCTCCAGAGATCCTCCATTCCCCAGTTCCAGATGGAGACAGAGCCGGCAGCAGCTTTGGGATGAGTCTCCCTTCCTTTGAACATCAGAGAACGTCTTGGACTCGGCGCTCACGGGGAAGACAACAGGGAAAAGATAAAGGAAACGGAAGAGACATCCTCCCATCTGTTTACACACCATCCTGGGCAACACTCTGACTTCTGGATCAGGGAGATGGAAACGGAAGAGACATCCTCCTATCTGTTTATATTCCACCCTGGGCAACGCTCTGGCTTCTGGGTCAGGCAGATGGAAACGGAAGAGACATCCTCCCAACTGTTTACACACCATCCTGGGCAACACACTGACTTCTGGCTCAAGGAGATGGAAACGGAAGAGACATCCTCCCATCTGTTTACACACCATCCTGGGCAACGCTCTGACTTCTGGGTCAGGGAGATGGAAACGGAAGAGACATCCTCCTATCTGTTTATATTCCATCCTGGGCAACGCTCTGACTTCTGGATCAGGGAGATGGAAACGGAAGAGACATCCTCCTATCTGTTTATATTCCACCCTGGGCAACGCTCTGGCTTCTGGGTCAGGCAGATGGAAACGGAAGAGACATCCTCCCAACTGTTTACACACCATCCTGGGCAACACACTGACTTCTGGCTCAAGGAGATGGAAACGGAAGAGACATCCTCCCATCTGTTTACACACCATCCTGGGCAACGCTCTGACTTCTGGGTCAGGGAGATGGAAACGGAAGAGACATCCTCCTATCTGTTTATATTCCATCCTGGGCAACGCTCTGACTTCTGGGTCAGGGAGATGGAAACGGAATAGACATCCTCCCATCTGTTTAGACACCATCCTGGGCAACGCTCTGGCTTCTGGGTCAGGGAGATGGAAACGAAAGAGACATCCTCCTATCTGTTTATATTCCATCCTGGGCAACACTCTGGCTTCTGGGTCAGGGAGATGGAAACGGAAGAGACATCCTCCCATCTGTTTACACACCATCCTGGGCAACGCTCTGGCTTCTGGGTCAGGGAGATGGAAACGGAAGAGACATCCTCCTATCTGTTTATATTCCATCCTGGGCAACGCTCTGGCTTCTGGGTCAGGGAGATGGAAACGGAAGAGACATCCTCCTATCTGTTTATATTCCATCCTGGGCAACGCTCTGGCTTCTGGGTCAGGGAGATGGAAACGAAAGTGACATCCTCCTATCTGTTTATATCCCATCCTGGGCAACGCTCTGGCTTCTGGGTCAGGGAGATGGAAACGTAAGAGACATCCTCTTATTT
Organism: Oncorhynchus nerka; assembly: GCF_034236695.1. Classification (NCBI taxonomy): domain Eukaryota; kingdom Metazoa; phylum Chordata; class Actinopteri; order Salmoniformes; family Salmonidae; genus Oncorhynchus; species Oncorhynchus nerka. The sequence continues at coordinate 13,536,925 of NC_088408.1, read as the reverse complement.
TGCTTATATTTCATCCTGGGCAACGCTCTGGCTTCTGGGTCAGGGAGATGGAAACGGAAGAGACATCCTCCTATCTGTTTACACACCATTCTGGGCAACGCTCTGGCTTCTGGGTCAGGGAGATGGAAACGCACAGCCGCACGCATACAAACAATGTCAAGCTTCTAGTAGTGTCACGTTTAAGGCCATTGTTCTCTAGCATCAAAAACGCTAGTGACGCTAACGCTAGCTGGTGCTCACACACAAACAGGTGATAGGCTAAAAGGCTAATGCTGCTCCCTGGCAGAGTGTAGGCTAACAACAGTATCCAGACAGGTGAGGATCTGAGCCCAGGGTTTAGGCCATGCATGCAGAGTAGGCTAATGCCTTTAGAGGAAAAGGTGAAGCTGGGAAGATTGAGGGTTTAGGCTGAAATCAGGTGATGAGGCATACAGAAAAGGTCTTTGTGGCTCACCCACCAGTGGGCAGACAGATGTAGATATTCCTGCCAAGGTCTCAGGGAGAGATAGATACCACTCGACAGCTGTGTTTGTGCTAAGTCTGTGGTCTGGGATAAACCCCTTACCACCCACCACCTCACCTACAGAGGTACGAGACACAGGCTGTAAAGAGCTAGGTCATTGCAGTGATCATTGCCATAGTACATAGGCTACTGATCTCTTTGTGCGACAGTCTTCCAGCCATGTGTGAACCGGTTCAAGTCCTTCCAGAATTTGCTGCATTGTGACGCAATGAATCCGTGCTTAGTTTTACACAGAAAACTATTACCTTAAGATAGAGTATGATCTACCTCCTGCTTATAACACAGACTCATATCATATCAGTACTTCCGGCGCCGACAGAGATGGCCGCCTCGCTTCGCGTTCCTAGGAAACTATGCAGTTTTATGTTTTTTTACGTGTTATTTCTTACATTAGTACCCCAGGTCATCTTAGGTTTCATTACATACAGTCGAGAAGAACTACTGAATATAAGATCAGCGTCAACTCACCATCAGTACGACCAAGAATATGTTTTCCGCGACGCGGATCCTGTGTTCTTCCTTACAAACAGGTCAACGGAATTGATTCCATGCAGCGACCCCAAAAAACGACTCCGAAAAAGAGGGAAAAGAGGCGGTCTTCTGGTCAGACTCCGGAGACGGGCACACCGTGCACCACTCCCTAGCATTCTTCTTGCCAATATCCAGTCTCTTGACAACAAGGTTGATGAAATCCGAGCAAGGGTAGCATTCCAGAGGGACATCAGAGACTGTAACGTTCTTTGCTTCACGGAAACTTGGCTCACTGGAGAGACGCTATCCGGGGCGGTGCAGCCAACGGGTTTCTCCACGCATCGCGCCGACAGAAACAAACATCTTTCTGGTAAGAAGAGTGGCGGGGGCGTATGCCTCATGACTAACGAGACATGGTGTGATGAAAGAAACATACAGGAACTCAAATCCTTCTGTTCACCTGATTTAGAATTCCTCACAATCAAATGTAGACCGCATTATCTACCAAGAGAATTCTCTTCGATTATAATCACAGCCGTATATACCCCCCCAGCAGACACATCGATGGCTCTGAACGAACTTTATTTAACTCTTTGCAAACTGGAAACCATTTATCCGAAGGCTGCATTCATTGTAGCTGGGGATTTTAACAAAGCTAATCTGAAAACAAGACTCCCTAAATTTTATCAGCATATCGATTGCGCAACCAGGGGTGGTAAAACCTTGGATCATTGTTACTCTAACTTCCGCGACGCATATAAGGTGCTGCCCCGCCCCCCTTTCGGAAAAGCTGACCACGACTCCATTTTGTTGATCCCTACCTACAGACAGAAACTTAAACAAGAGGCTCCCACGCTGAGGTCTGTCCAACGCTGGTCCGACCAAGCTGACTCCACACTCCAAGACTGCTTCCATCACGTGGACTGGGACATGTTTCGTATTGCGTCAGATAACAATATTGATGAATACGCTGATTCGGTGTGCGAGTTCATTAGAACGTGCGTTGAAGATGTCGTTCCCATAGCAACGATTAAAACATTCCCTAACCAGAAACCGTGGATTGATGTCAGCATTCGCGTGAAACCTAAAGCGCGAACCACTGCTTTTAATCAGGGCAAGGTGTCTGGTAACATGACCGAATACAAACAGTGCAGCTATTCCCTCCGCAAGGCTATCAAACAAGCTAAGCGTCAGTACAGAGACAAAGTAGAATCTCAATTCAACGGCTCAGACACAAGAGGCATGTGGCAGGGTCTACAGTCAATCACGGACTACAAGAAGAAACCCAGCCCAGTCACGGACCAGGAAGTCTTGCTCCCAGGCAGACTAAATAACTTTTTTGCCCGCTTTGAGGACAATACAGTGCCACTGACACGGCCTGCAACGAAAACATGCGGTCTCTCCTTCACTGCAGCCGAGGTGAGTAAGACATTTAAACGTGTTAACCCTCGCAAGGCTGCAGGCCCAGACGGCATCCCCAGCCGCGCCCTCAGAGCATGCGCAGACCAGCTGGCCGGTGTGTTTACGGACATATTCAATCAATTATACCAGTCTGCTGTTCCCACATGCTTCAAGAGGGCCACCATTGTCCCTGTTCCCAAGAAAGCTAAGGTAACTGAGCTAAACGACTACCGCCCTGTAGCACTCACTTCCGTCATCATGAAGTGCTTTGAGAGACTAGTCAAGGACCATATCACCTCCACCCTACCTGACACCCTAGACCCACTCCAATTTGCTTACCGCCCAAATAGGTCCACAGACGATGCAATCTCAACCACACTGCACACTGCCCTAACCCATCTGGACAAGAGGAATACCTATGTGAGAATGCTGTTCATCGACTACAGCTTGGCATTCAACACCATAGTACCCTCCAAGCTCGACCCTGGGTCTCGACCCCGCCCTGTGTAACTGGGTACTGGACTTCCTGACGGGCCGCCCCCAGGTGGTGAGGGTAGGCAACAACATCTCCTCCCCGCTGATCCTCAACACGGGGGCCCCACAAGGGTGCGTTCTGAGCCCTCTCCTGTACTCCCTGTTCACCCACGACTGCGTGGCCACGCACGCCTCCAACTCAATCATCAAGTTTGCAGACGACACAACAGTGGTAGGCTTGATTACCAACAACGACGAGACGGCCTACAGGGAGGAGGTGAGGGCCCTCGGAGTGTGGTGTCAGGAAAATAACCTCACACTCAACGTCAACAAAACTAAAGAGATGATTGTGGACTTGAGGGAACACCCCCCTATCCACATCGATGGAACAGTAGTGGAGAGGGTAGCAAGTTTTAAGTTCCTCGGCACACACATCACAGACAAACTGAATTGGTCCACTCACACAGACAGCATCGTGAAGAAGGCGCAGCAGCGCCTCTTCAACGTCAGGAGGCTGAAGAAATTCGGCTTGTCACCAAAAGCACTCACAAACTTCTACAGATGCACAATCGAGAGCATCCTGGCGGGCTGTATCACCGCCTGGTACGGCAACTGCTCCGCCCTCAACCGTAAGGCTCTCCAGAGGGTAGTGAGGTCTGCACAACGCATCACCGGGGGCAAACTACCTGCCCTCCAGGACACCTACACCACCCGATGTTACAGGAAGGCCATAAAGATCATCAAGGACATCAACCACCCGAGCCACTGCCTGTTCACCCCGCTATCATCCAGAAGGCGAGGTCAGTACAGGTGCATCAAAGCTGGGACCGAGAGACTGAAAAACAGCTTCTATCTCAAGGCCATCAGACTGTTAAACAGCCACCACTAACATTGAGTGGCTGCTGCCAACACACTGACATTGACACTGACTCAACTCCAGCCACTTTAATAATGGGAATTGATGGGAAATGATGTAAATATATCACTAGCGACTTTAAACAATGCTACCTTATATAATGTTACTTACCCTACATTATTCATCTCATATGCATACGTATATACTGTACTCTATATCATCAACTGCATCCTTATGTAATACATGTATCACTAGCCACTTTAACTATGCCACTTTGTTTACTTTGTTTACATACTCATCTCATATGTATATACTGTACTCGATACCATCTACTGTATGCTGCCCTGTACCATCACTCATTCATATATCCTTATGTACATATTCTTTATCCCCTTACACTGTGTATAAGACAGTAGTTTTAGAATTTTTAGTTAGATTACTTGTTGGTTATTACTGCATTGTCGGAACTAGAAGCACAAGCATTTCGCTACACTCGCATTAACATCTGCTAACCATGTGTATGTGACAAATAAAATTTGATTTGATTTGATTTGATATCATTATAATTCAGACAACTTTCATGCATGATTAACTCTTGTGGATCTAATCCAGACTTATCCTGTAGTTTTCCAGCAGTAAGTCAGAGTTTAAACCTGAAACCTGCTGGGTTGTATATCATATCGATATATTCATAATGGGCTCTATATATTATCTATATACAGTACCAGTTAAAAGTTTGGACACACCTACTCATTCCAGGGTTTTTCTTAATTTGAATTATTTTCTGCATTGTAGAATAATAGTGCAGACATCAAAACTAACATATAACACATATGCTATCATGTAGTAAACAAATCAAAACATATTTTATATTTGAGATTCTTCAAAGCAGCCAAACTTTGCCTTGACGACAGCTTTGTTTACTATTGCATTCTCTCAACCAGCTTCATGAGGTAGTCACCTGGAATTCATTTGAATTAAATAATACTGGCTCTATATATTATCTATATATACAGTGGGTCAAACAAGTATTTAGTTAGCCACCAATTGTGCAAGTTCTCCCACTTAAAAAGATGAGAGAGGCCTGTAATTTCCACCATAGTTACACTTCAACTATGACAGACAAAATGAGAAATCAAATCCAGAAAATCACATTGTAGGATTTTTTATGAATTTATTTGCATGTTATGGTGGAAAATAAGTATTTGGTCACCTACAAACAAGCAAGATTTCTGGCTCTCACAGACCTGCAACTTCTTCTTTAAGAGGCTCCTCTGTCCTCCACTCGTTACCTGTATTAATGGCACCTATTTTAACTTGTTATCAGTATAAAAGACACCTGTCCACAACTTCAAACAGTCACACTCAAAACTCCACTATGGCCAAGACCAAAGAGCTGTCAAAGGACACCAGAAACAAAATTGTAGACCTGCACCCGGCTGGGAAGACTGAATCTGCAAAAGGAAACAGCTTGGTTTGAAGAAATCAACTGTGAGAGCAATTATTAGGAAATGGAAGACATACAAGACCACTGATAATCTCCCTCGATCTGGGGCTCCACGCAAGATCTCACCCCGTGGGGTCAAAATGATCACAAGAACGGTGAGCAAAAATCACAGAACCACACGGGGGGACCTAGTGAATGACCTGCAGAGAGCTGGGACCAAAGTAACAAAGCCTACCATCAGTAACACACTACGCCGCCAGGGACTCAAATCCTGCAGTGCCAGACGTGTCCCCCTGCTTGAACCCAGTACATGTCCAGGCACATCTGAAGTTTGCTAGAGAGCATTTGGATGATCCAGAAGAAGATTGGGAGAATGTCATATGGTCAGATGAAACCAAAATATAACTTTTTGGTAAAAACTCAACTCGTCGTGTTTGGAGGACAAAGAATGCTGAGTTGCATCCAAAGAACACCATACCTACTGTGAAGCATGGGGGTGGAAACATCATGCTTTGGGGCTGTTTTTCTGCAAAGGGACCAGGACGACTGATCCGTGTAAAGGAAAGAATGAATGGGGCCATGTATCGTGAGATATTCCTCCATTGGAGGAATGGGCCAAAATACCAGCAACAGTGTGTGAAAACCTTGTGAAGACTTACAGAAAACGTTTGACCTCTGTCATTGCCAAGAAAGGGTATCTAACAAAGTATTGAGATAAACTTTTGTTTGTCATAGTTGAAGTGTACCTATGATGAAAATTACATTAAATTCTCTCATCGTTTTAAGTGGGAGAACTTGCACAATTGGTGGCTGACTAAATACTTTTTTGCCCCACTGTATATATATTAATACTGGGCTCTAAATATTATCTCTATATATTTATAATGGGCTCTATATATTATCTATATATGTTTATACTGCGCTCTATATATTATCTTTATATATTTAAAATGGGCTCTATATATTATCTCTATATATTTATAATGGGCTCTATATATTATCTATATATGTTTATACTGCGCTCTATATATATTATCTTTATATATTTAAAATGGGCTCTATATATTATCTCTATATATTTATACTGGGCCCTATGTATTATCTATATATATTTTTTTACTGGGATCTATATAATATCATAATATCTATATATATATTTATACTGGGCTCTATATATTATCTATATATATTTATACTGTGTTCTAGAAATTAACTCTATATATTTACATTGGGCTCTATATATTATCTCTATATGTTTATACTGGGCTCTATATATAATCGCTATGTATTTATACTGGGCTCTAAATATTATATATGTATGTTAATACTGGGCTCTATGTATTGTTTATACTGAGCTCTATATATGTTAATACTGGGCTCTATATATTATCTCTGTATATTTATACTGGGCCCTATATATTATCTATATATGTTAATACTGGGCTCTATGTATCATCTATATATGTTAATACTGGGCTCTATATATCATCTCTGTATTTTTATACTGGGCTCTATGTATCATCTATATATGTTAATACTGGGCTCTATATATCATCTCTGTATATTTATACTGGGCTCTATGTATCATCTATATATGTTAATACTGGGCTCTATATATTATCTATATATGTTAATATTGGGCTCTATATATTTATACCGGGCTCTATATATTATCTCTATATATTTATACTGGGCTCTATATATTTTAATACTGGGCTCTATATATATTATCTATATATGTTAATACTGGGCTCTATATATTATCTCTGTATATTTATACTGGGCCCTATATATTATCTATATATGTTTATACTGGGCTCTATATACAGTATGTTAATACTGGGCTCTATATATGTTAATACTGGGCTCTATATATTATCTCTGTATATTTATACTGGGCCCTATATATTATCTATATATGTTTATACTGGGCTCTATATACAGTATGTTAATACTGGGCTCTATATATGTTAATACTGGGCTCTATATATTATCTATATATGTTAATATTGGGCTCTATATATTTATACCGGGCTCTATATATTATCTCTATATATTTATACTGGGCTCTATATATTTTTATACTGGGCTCTATATATATTATCTATATATGTTAATACTGGGCTCTATATATTATCTCTGTATATTTATACTGGGCCCTATATATTATCTATATATGTTTATACTGGGCTCTATATATGTTTATACTGGGCTCTATATACAGTATGTTAATACTGGGCTCTATATATGTTAATACTGGGCTCTATATATTATCTCTGTATATTTATACTGGGCCCTATATATTACCTATATATGTTATATACTAGGCTCTATATATGAATACTGGGCTCTATATACAGTATTATTTCTATATATTTATACTGTTCTCTATATATTATATGTCCATGTTCATATACACTATGGACATGTTCCAAATGGATACCTGCTCTGTATATAGTGTACTATATTTCACCAGGAACCATAGGGATCTGGTCAAAAGTAGCGCACTTTAAAGGGAACAGGGTGTAATTTTGGACTCATACCCTATCTGGACAGCCCAGCATCTCTCTTCTCTTATACATGGCCCTCTCCTATACTACCATTACTATATCAAACCCTCTGGCCATTCATTAAGCATGACTAGGATAGGCTAACACACTGTGGAGGTCAATAGCTAACATACTGATGGATCAATGAGCTGAGCTAGAGGCTAATCAATGAGACTGATATGACGATTCTTCAATAGGAATAACAAGCTATGATATCTTCCCATAAATACATGTGTGGAGATATGAGAGAAAATACATTTTGGAATGGATAAGATAATCATTTCACTACTGACAGATGCTCGGTGAGTTTGACATGCTTTGAGATAAACCTAGCGATCGGACCCCCTGCTGTGTGGGGAGCGGATGAACATTTCCCATGCTCTCTGTGTGTCAGCGTCCTTCATAGCTTCACAGCTTCAGTATTTACTGTGTTCAGCAGTAGGGAGAATGAAAAGAGAGAGAGAGAGAAAGTGGGGAAGAAAGAGAGGAAGTTTGGCACAAACTGTAGAGTTCAATTGACTACGCCATAAATATTATGCAGTATCACCAGCCTGTGCATTCAGCCATCTTATTCTGAGCAACAGAAGCTTCTATAAAACCAGGAGAGGTGCTGGTGAGGACAGACAGAGACAGTTAAAGGTGCTGGTGAGAACAGAGAGACAGTTAGAGGTGCTGGTGAGGACAGCCTGAGAGACATTTAAAGGTGCTAGTGAGGACAGCCTGAGAGACAGTTAAAGGTGCTGGTGAGGACAGAGAGACAGTTAGAGGTGCTAGTGAGGACAGCCTGAGAGACAGTTAAAGGTGCTGGTGAGGACAGAGAGACAGTTAGAGGTGCTGGTGAGGACAGAGAGACAGTTAAAGGTGCTGGTGAGGACAGCCTGAGAGACAGTTAGAGGTGCTGGTGAGGACAGAGAGACAGTTAGAGGTGCTGGTGTGGATAGCCTGAGAGACATTTAAAGGTGCTGGTGAGAACAGAGAGACAGTTAGAGGTGCTGGTGAGGATAGCCTGAGAGACAGTTAGAGGTGCTGGTGAGGACAGCCTGAGAGACATTTAATGGTGCTGGTGAGGATAGCCTGAGAGACAGTTAGAGGTGCTGGTGAGGACAGCCTGAGAGACATATAATGGTGCTGGTGAGGATAGCCTGAGAGACAGTTAGAGGTGCTGGTGAGGACAGCCGGAGAGAGAGACACGAGGGCTTCTGAAAAGGAGTCTGAATAACCCAAACCTAAAATGTCTGAATAAAAGGAGAGGAAATATCTGGGTTGTCGGTCTTCCTCACTTCAAATAGCATTAAGGCTGTATCATAGCCTACTTCTGGAGCGCAGTGGACACTTTCGGGCCAAGTTGTCTTCAAATCTCCACTTACCTATTCAGAACAAACATGCTCTTCCGGCCCATGTAAATATTATAAATGCTCGCTGTTAGAGGGATATTTGAGACATTTCTTGAGGTATCAATTATGTAACTGGTCAGAAAACAATGTTTTCTATACCCTCCTTGCATGGCATCCTTGCTTTGCCTTCCCTCCACACAATCTTCAATATTAGTTAAGAGACATGTCTTCATTATTAGTTAAAGAGACACGTCATCATTATTAGTTAAAGAGACATGTCTTCATTATTAGTTAAAGAGACATGTCTTCATTATTATTTAAAGAGACACGTCATCATTATTAGTTAAAGAGACATGTCTTCATTATTAGTTAAAGAGACATGTCTTCATTATTATTTAAAGAGACACGTCATCATTATTAGTTAAAGAGACATGTCTTCATTATTAGTTAAAGAGACATGTCTTCATTATTATTTAAAGAGACACGTCATCATTATTAGTTAAAGAGACATGTCTTCATTATTAGTTGAAGAGACATGTCTTCATTATAATTTAAAGAGACATGTCTGGAGGTATCAGTTATGTATCAGAAACATGTAAAATGTTTTTCTCGTTTCCTTCATCTCTCCATGTACTGTTCATTATTCTTCTGTAACTCCTTCATTCGTTAGATGAATTTTTCCAATTCCCATGGTTTTATTTATCAACCACTTAACTGGTTCAAGAGTAATAAGGCACTAGTCATTTTTTTTTAAACAATTTACTTTTCCATAATATGAAACAGCTAAATGATTAGTGCATATCAAAGCCCAGATAGATAGCTGGTCTTCACCAATTTCCTCTCACAATTACCATGCAGGATGGCCTGGAGAGAACAAGCCAGTATGGAATCTAAAATATTGGAATGCAGGGGATGTGGGCATATTTCTGAATACGCAATTACCACTAATCATTACACCTCCAGAATGATCCTGCTTCTCCCCCACACTGGTGGGGGACCTACGCAGGGAGTGATGTATTATGGACTCATGTTAGCTGCACACTCAATGACATTATTTGGTGACCAAAAAATTAGTCACCATTATCAGGCTTTTATGTTGTATAATGTTTACGTTTAGGATTCTGTTTGGAAATGTGTTTGTGTAACTGATTCTAAAGGGTGGACTATGCCTGCTGTGTTGCATAATGTCAGCAGTGTTGTAGTGAGTGATGACATCAGCGTTCACTTTTTTTGTAACCCTAACCCTTTGTTATGAGAGAATCTCCATACTGTAACGATGAGAGAATCTCCACACTGTAACGATGAGAGAATCTCCATACTGTAACGATGAGAGAATCTCCATACTGTAACGATGAGAGAATCTCCACACTGTAACGATGAGAGAATCTCCACACTGTAACGATGAGAGATTCTCCATAGTGTAATGATGAGAGAATCTCCATACTGTAACGATGAGAGAATCTCCACACTGTAACGATGAGAGAATCCGAAACTGTAACGATGAGAGAATCTCCATACTGTAACGATGAGAGAATATCCACACTGTAACGATGAGAGAATCTCCACACTGTAATGATGAGAGAATCTCCACACTGTAACAATGAGAGAATCTCCATACTGTAATGATGAGAGAATCTCCATAATGTAACGATGAGAGAATCTCCACACTGTAACGATGAGAGAATCTCCTGACTGTAACGATGAGAGAATCCCCACACTGTAACGATGAGAGAATCTCCACACTGTAACGATGAGAGAATCCCCACACTGTAACGATGAGAGAATCTCCACACTGTAACGATGAGAGAATCTCCATACTGTAACGATGAGAGAATCCACACACTGTAATGATGAGAGAATCTCCACACTGTAACGATGAGAGATTCTCGATACTGTAACGATGAGAGAATCCCCACACTGTAACGATGAGAGAATCTCCACACTGAAACGATGAGAGATTCTCCATACTGTAACGATGAGAGAATCTCCTGACTGTAACAATGAGAGAATCCCCACACTGTAACGATGAGAGAATCTCCACACTGTAACGATGAGAGAATCGCCACACTGTAACGATGAGAGAATCCCCATACTGTAACGATGAGAGAATCTCCACACTGTAACGATGAGAGATTCTCAATACTGTAACGATGAGAGATTCTCGATACTGTAACAATGAGAGATTCTCCATACTGTAACGATGAGAGATTCTCCATAGTGTAACAATGAGAGATTCTCCATACTGTAACGATGAGATATTCTCCATACTGTAACGATGAGAGAATCTCGATACTGTAACGATGAGAGAATCCCCACACTGTAACGATGAGAGAATCTCCATACTGTAACGATAAGAGATAATCTCCATACTGTAACGATGAGAGAATCTCCATACTGTAACGATGCGAGAATCTCCATACTGTAATGATGAGAGAATCTCCATACTGTAACGATGAGAGAATCTCCACACTGTAACGATGAGAGAATCTCCACACTGTAACGATGAGAGATTCTCCATACTGTAATGATGAGAGAATCCCCATACTGTAACGATGAGAGACTCTCCATTCTGTAACGACGAGAGAATCTCCACACTGTAACGATGAGAGAATCTCCACACTGTAACGATGAAAGAATCTCCATACTGTAACGATGAGAGAATCCGAAACTGTAACGATGAGAGAATCTCCATACTGTAATGATGAGAGAATATCCACACTGTAACGATGAGAGAATCTCCACACTGTAACGATGAGAGAATCTCCACACTGTAACAATGAGAGATTCTCCATACTGTAACGATGAGAGAATCTCCATACTGTAACGATGAGAGATTCTCCATACTGTAATGATGAGAGAATCTCCATACTGTAACGATGAGAGAATCTCCACACTGTAACGATGAGAGAATCTCCTGACTGTAACGATGAGAGAATCCCCACACTGTAACGATGAGAGAATCTCCACACTGTAAAGATGAGAGAATCCCCACACTGTAACGATGAGAGAATCTCCACACTGTAACGATGAGAGAATCTCCATACTGTAACGATGAGAGAATCTCCATACTGTAACGATGAGAGAATCTCCATACTGTAACGATGAGAGATTCTCGATACTGTAACGATGAGAGAATCTCCTGACTGTAACGATGAGAGAATCCCCACACTGTAACGATGAGAGAATCTCCACACTGTAACGATGAGAGAATCCCCACACTGTAACGATGAGAGAATCTCCACACTGTAACGATGAGAGAATCTCCACACTGTAACGATGAGAGAATCCCCACACTGTAACGATGAGAGAATCTCCATACTGTAACGATGCGAGAATCTCCATACTGTAACGATGAGAGAATCTCCATACTGTAACGATAAGTGAATCTCCATACTGAAACGATGAGAGAATCGCCATACTGTAACGATGAGAGAATCTCCATACTGTAATGATGAGAGAATCCCCACACTGTAACGATGAGATAATCCCCATACTGTAACGATGAGAGAATCTCCACACTTAACGATGAGATAATCTCGACACTGTAACGATGAGAGAATCCCCATACTGTAACGATGAGAGAATCTCCACATTTAACGATGAGAGAATCTCCACACTGTAACGATGAGAGAATCTCCACACTGTAACGATGAGAGAATCTCCAAACTGTAACGATGAGAGAATCTCCATACTGTAACGATGAGAGAATCCCCACACTGTAAAGATGAGAGAATCTCCAAACTGTAATGATGAGAAATTCTCCATACTGTAACGATGAGAGAATCCCCACACTGTAACGATGAGAGAATCTCCACACTGTAACGATGAGAGAATCTCCATACTGTAACGATGAGAGAATCCCCACACTGTAACGATGAGAGAATCTCCACACTGTAACGATGAGAGATCCTCCATACTGTAACGATGAGAGAATCTCCACACTGTAACGATGAGAGAATCTCCACACTGTAACGATGAGAGATTCTCCATACTATAACGATGAGAGAATCTCCATACTGTAACGATGAGAGATTCCCCACACTGTAACGATGAGAGAATCTCCATACTGTAACGATGAGAGAATCTCCACACTGTAACGATGAGAGAATCTCCATACAGTAACGATGAGAGAATCGCCATACTGTAATGATGAGAGAATCTCCATACTGTAACGATGAGAGAATCTCCACACTGTAACAATGAGAGAATCTCCTGACTGTAACGATGAGAGAATCTCCACACTGTAACGATGAGAGAATCTCCACACTGTAACGATGAGAGAATCTCCATACTGTAACGATGAGAGAATCTCCATACTGTAATGATGAGAGAATCTCCATACTGTAACGATGAGAGACTCTCCATTCTGTAACGACGAGAGAATCTCCACACTGTAACGATGAGAGAATCTCCACACTGTAACGATGAGAGAATCTCCATACTGTAACGATGAGAGAATCCGAAACTGTAACGATGAGAGAATCTCCACACTGTAACGATGAGAGAATCTCCAAACTGTAACGATGAGAGAATCTCCATACTGTAACGATGAGAGAATCCCCACACTGTAAAGATGAGAGAATCTCCAAACTGTAACGATGAGAAATTCTCCATACTGTAACGATGAGAGAATCTCCACACTGTAACGATGAGAGAATCCCCACACTGTAACGATGAGAGAATCTCCACACTGTAACGATGAGAGAATCTCCATACTGTAACGATGAGAGAATCCCCACACTGTAACGATGAGAGAATCTCCACACTGTAACGATGAGAGATCCTCCATACTGTAACGATGAGAGAATCTCCACACTGTAACGATGAGAGAATCTCCACACTGTAACGATGAGAGATTCTCCATACTGTAACGATGAGAGAATCTCCATACTGTAACGATGAGAGATTCCCCACACTGTAACGATGAGAGAATCTCCATACTGTAACGATGAGAGAATCTCCACACTGTAACGATGAGAGAATCTCCATACTGTAACGATGAGAGAATCGCCATACTGTAATGATGAGAGAATCTCCATACTGTAACGATGAGAGAATCTCCACACTGTAACGATGAGAGAATCTCCATACTGTAACGATGAGAGAATCCGAAACTGTAACGATGAGAGAATCTCCATACTGTAATGATGAGAGAATATCCACACTGTAACGATGAGAGATTCTCCATACTGTAACGATGAGAGAATCTCCATACTGTAACGATGAGAGATTCTCCATACTGTAATGATGAGAGAATCTCCATACTGTAATGATGAGAGAATCTCCATACTGTAATGATGAGAGAATCTCCACACTGTAACGATGAGAGAATCTCCTGACTGTAACGATGAGAGAATCCCCACACTGTAACGACGAGAGAATCTCCACACTGTAACGATGAGAGAATCCCCACACTGTAACGATGAGAGAATCTCCACACTGTAACGATGAGAGAATCTCCACACTGTAACGATGAGAGAATCCGAAACTGTAACGATGAGAGAATCTCCATACTGTAATGATGAGAGAATATCCACACTGTAACGATGAGAGAATCTCCACACTGTAACGATGAGAGAATCTCCACACTGTAACAATGAGAGATTCTCCATACTGTAACGATGAGAGAATCTCCATACTGTAACGATGAGAGATTCTCCATACTGTAATGATGAGAGAATCTCCATACTGTAATGATGAGAGAATCTCCATACTGTAACGATGAGAGAATCTCCACACTGTAACGATGAGAGAATCTCCTGACTGTAACGATGAGAGAATCCCCACACTGTAACGACGAGAGAATCTCCACACTGTAACGATGAGAGAATCCCCACACTGTAACGTTGAGAGAATCTCCACACTGTAACGATGAGAGAATCTCCATACTGTAACGATGAGAGAATCTCCATACTGTAACGATGAGAGAATCTCCATACTGTAACGATGAGAGATTCTCGATACTGTAACGATGAGAGAATCTCCTGACTGTAACGATGAGAGAATCCCCACACTGTAACGATGAGAGAATCTCCACACTGTAACGATGAGAGAATCCCCACACTGTAACGATGAGAGAATCTCCATACTGTAACGATGCGAGAATCTCCATACTGTAACGATGAGAGAATCTCCATACTGTAACGATGAGAGAATCTCCATACTGTAATGATGAGAGAATCCCCACACTGTAACGATGAGATAATCCCCATACTGTAACGATGAGAGAATCTCCACACTTAACGATGAGATAATCTCGACACTGTAACGATGAGAGAATCCCCATACTGTAACGATGAGAGAATCTCCACATTTAACGATGAGTGAATCTCCACACTGTAACGATGAGAGAATCTCCACACTGTAACGATGAGAGAATCTCCAAACTGTAACGATGAGAGAATCTCCATACTGTAACGATGAGAGAATCCCCACACTGTAAAGATGAGAGAATCTCCAAACTGTAACGATGAGAAATTCTCCATACTGTAACGATGAGAGAATCTCCACACTGTAACGATGAGAGAATCCCCACACTGTAATGATGAGAGAATCTCCACACTGTAACGATGAGAGAATCTCCACACTGTAACGATGAGAGATCCTCCATACTGTAACGATGAGAGAATCTCCACACTGTAACGATGAGAGAATCTCCACACTGTAACGATGAGAGATTCTCCATACTGTAACGATGAGAGAATCTCCATACTGTAACGATGAGAGATTCCCCACACTGTAACGATGAGAGAATCTCCATACTGTAACGATGAGAGATTCCCCACACTGTAACGATGAGAGAATCTCCATACTGTAACGATGAGAGAATCTCCACACTGTAACGATGAGAGAATCTCCACACTGTAACGATGAGAGAATCTCCATATTGTAACGATGAGAGAATCGCCATACTGTAATGATGAGAGAATCTCCATACTGTAACGATGAGAGAATCTCCATATTGTAACGATGAGAGAATCACCATACTGTAATGATGAGAGAATCTCCATACTGTAACGATGAGAGAATCTCCACACTGTAACGATGAGACAATCTCCTGACTGTAACGATGAGAGAATCTCCACACTGTAACGCTGAGAGAATCTCCACACTGTAACGATGAGAGAATCCCCACACTGTAACGATGAGAGAATCTCCATACTGTAACGATGCGAGAATCTCCATACTGTAACGATGAGAGAATCTCCACACTGTAACAATGAGAGATTCTCCATACTTTAACGATGAGAGAATCTCCATACTGTAACGATGAGAGATTCTCCATACTGTAATGATGAGAGAATCTCCATACTGTAATGATGAGAGAATCTCCATACTGTAATGATGAGAGAATCTCCACACTGTAACGATGAGAGAATCTCCTGACTGTAACGATGAGAGAATCCCCACACTGTAACGACGAGAGAATCTCCACACTGTAACGATGAGAGAATCCCCACACTGTAACGATGAGAGAATCTCCACACTGTAACGATGAGAGAATCTCCATACTGTAACGATGAGAGAATCTCCATACTGTAACGATGAGAGAATCTCCATACTGTAACGATGAGAGATTCTCGATACTGTAACGATGAGAGAATCTCCTGACTGTAACGATGAGAGAATCCCCACACTGTAACGATGAGAGAATCCCCACACTGTAACGATGAGAGAATCTCCATACTGTAACGATAAGAGATAATCTCCATACTGTAACGATGAGAGAATCTCCATACTGTAACGATGCGAGAATCTCCATACTGTAACGATGAGAGAATCTCCATACTGTAACGATAAGTGAATCTCCATACTGAAACGATGAGAGAATCTCCATACTGTAATGATGAGAGAATCCCCACACTGTAACGATGAGATAATCCCCATACTGTAACGATGAGAGAATCTCCACACTTAACGATGAGATAATCTCGACACTGTAACGATGAGAGAATCCCCATACTGTAACGATGAGAGAATCTCCACATTTAACGATGAGAGAATCTCCACACTGTAACGATGAGAGAATCTCCACACTGTAACGATGAGAGAATCTCCAAACTGTAACGATGAGAGAATCTCCATACTGTAACGGTGAGAGAATCCCCACACTGTAAAGATGAGAGAATCTCCAAACTGTAACGATGAGAAATTCTCCATACTGTAACGATGAGAGAATCTCCACACTGTAACGATGAGAGAATCCCCACACTGTAATGATGAGAGAATCTCCACACTGTAACGATGAGAGAATCTCCATATTGTAACGATGAGAGAATCGCCATACTGTAACGATGAGAGAATCTCCATACTGTAACGATGAGAGAATCTCCACACTGTAACGATGAGAGAATCTCCTGACTGTAACGATGAGAGAATCTCCACACTGTAACGATGAGAGAATCTCCACACTGTAACGATGAGAGAATCCCCACACTGTAACGATGAGAGAATCTCCATACTGTAACGATGCGAGAATCTCCATACTGTAACGATGAGAGAATCTCCATACTGTAAGGATGAGAGAATCTCCATACTGTAACGATGAGAGACTCTCCATTCTGTAACGACGAGAGAATCTCCACACTGTAACGATGAGAGAATCTCCACACTGTAACGATGAGAGAATCTCCATACTGTAACGATGAGAGAATCCCCACACTGTAACGATGAGAGATTCTCCATACTGTAACGATGAGAGAATCTCCATACTGTAACGATGAGAGAATCTCCACACTGTAACGATGAGAGAATCTCCACACTGTAACGATGAGAGAATCTCCATACTGTAACGATGAGAGAATCTCCATACTGTAACGATGAGAGATTCCCCACACTGTAACGATGAGAGAATCTCCACACTGTAACGATGAGAGAATCTCCACACTGTAACGATGAGAGAATCTCCATACTGTAACGATGAGAGAATCTCCATATTGTAATGATGAGAGAATCTCCATACTGTAACGATGAGAGAATCTCCACACTGTAACGATGAGAGAATCTCCTGACTGTAACGATGAGAGAATCTCCACACGGTAACGATGAGAGAATCTCCACACTGTAACGATGAGAGAATCCCAACACTGTAACGATGCGAGAATCTCCATACTGTAACGATGCGAGAATCTCCATACTGTAACGATGAGAGAATCTCCATACTGTAACGATGAGAGAATCTCCATACTGTAACGATAAGATAATCTCCACACTGTAACGATGAGAGAATCTCCATACTGTAACGATGAGAGAATCTCCATACTGTAACGATAAGAGAATCTCCACACTGTAACGATGAGAGAATCCCCACACTGTAACGATGAGAGAATCTCCACACTGTAACGATGAGAGAATCTCCATACTGTAACGATGAGAGAATCCCCACACTGTAACGATGAGAGAATCTCCACACTGTAACGATGAGAGAATCTCCACACTGTAACGATGAGAGAATCTCCATACTGTAATGATGAGAGAATCTCCATACTGTAATGATGAGAGAATCTCCATACTGTAACGATGAGAGACTCTCCATTCTGTAACGACGAGAGAATCTCCACACTGTAACGATGAGAGAATCTCCATACTGTAACGATGAGAGAATCCGAAACTGTAACGATGAGAGAATCTCCATACTGTAATGATGAGAGAATATCCACACTGTAACGATGAGAGAATCTCCACACTGTAACGATGAGAGAATCTCCACACTGTAACAATGAGAGATTCTCCATACTGTAATGATGAGAGAATCTCCATACTGTAATGATGAGAGAATCTCCATACTGTAACGATGAGAGAATCTCCACACTGTAATGATGAGAGAATCTCCTGACTGTAACGATGAGAGAATCCCCACACTGTAACGATGAGAGAATCTCCATACTGTAACGATGAGAGAATCTCCATACTGTAACGATGAGAGAATCCCCACACTGTAACGATGAGAGAATCTCCACACTGTAACGATGAGAGATTCTCGATACTGTAACGATGAGAGATTCTCCATACTGTACCGATGAGTGAATCTCCACACTGTAACGATGAGAGAATCTCCACACTGTAACGATGAGAGAATCTCCACACTGTAACGATGAGAGAATCTCCATACTGTAACGATGAGAGAATCTCCATACTGTAATGATGAGAGAATCTCCATACTGTAACGATGAGAGACTCTCCATTCTGTAACGACGAGAGAATCTCCACACTGTAACGATGAGAGAATCTCCATACTGTAACGATGAGAGAATCCGAAACTGTAACGATGAGAGAATCTCCATACTGTAATGATGAGAGAATATCCACACTGTAACGATGAGAGAATCTCCACACTGTAACGATGAGAGAATCTCCACACTGTAACAATGAGAGATTCTCCATACTGTAATGATGAGAGAATCTCCATACTGTAAGGATGAGAGAATCTCCATACTGTAACGATGAGAGAATCTCCACACTGTAACGATGAGAGAATCTCCTGACTGTAACGATGAGAGAATCCCCACACTGTAACGATGAGAGAATCTCCATACTGTAACGATGAGAGAATCTCCATACTGTAACGATGAGAGAATCCCCACACTGTAACGATGAGAGAATCTCCACACTGTAACGATGAGAGATTCTCGATACTGTAACGATGAGAGATTCTCCATACTGTACCGATGAGTGAATCTCCACACTGTAACGATGAGAGAATCTCCACACTGTAACGATGAGAGAATCTCCATACTGTAACAATGAGAGAATCTCCATACTGTAATGATGAGAGAATCTCCATACTGTAACGATGAGAGAATCTCCACACTGTAACAATGAGAGAATCTCCTGACTGTAACGATGAGAGAATCTTCACACTGTAACGATGAGAGAATCTCCACACTGTAACGATGAGAGAATCCCCACACTGTAACGATGAGAGAATCTCCATACTGTAACGATGCGAGAATCTCCATACTGTAACGATGAGAGAATCTCCATACTGTAACGATGAGAGAATCTCCATACTGTAACGATAAGATAATCTCCACACTGTAACGATGAGAGAATCTCCATACTGTAACGATGAGAGAATCTCCATACTGTAACGATAAGAGAATCTCCACACTGTAACGATGAGAGAATCCCCACACTGTAACGATGAGAGAATCTCCACACTGTAACGATGAGAGAATCTCCATACTGTAACGATGAGAGAATCCCCACACTGTAACGATGAGAGAATCTCCACACTGTAACGATGAGAGAATCTCCACACTGTAACGATGAGAGAATCTCCATACTGTAACGATGAGAGAATCTCCATACTGTAATGATGAGAGAATCTCCATACTGTAACGATGAGAGAATCTCCACACTGTAACGATGAGAGAATCTCCTGACTGTAACGATGAGAGAATCTCCACACTGTAACGATGAGAGAATCTCCACACTGTAACGATGAGAGAATCCCCACACTGTAACGATGAGAGAATCTCCACACTGTAACGATGAGAGAATCTCCACACTGTAACGATGAGAGAATCTCCACACTGTAACGATGAGAGAATCCCCACACTGTAACGATGAGAGAATCTCCACACTGTAACGATGAGAGAATCTCCACACTGTAACGATGAGAGAATCCCCACACTGTAACGATGAGAGAATCTCCATACTGTAACGATGCGAGAATCTCCATACTGTAACGATGAGAGAATCTCCATACTGTAACGATGAGAGATTCTCCATACTGTAACGATGAGAGAATCTCCAAACTGTAACGATGAGAGAATCTCCATACTGTAATGATGAGAGAATCCCCACACTGTAACGACGAGAGAATCCCCATACTGTAACGATGAGAGAATCGCCATACTGTAACGATGAGAGAATCGCCATACTGTAACGATGAGAGAATCTCCATACTGTAACGATGAGAGAATCTCCAAACTGTAACGATGAGAGATTAACGATGAGGGGGAGATCAACAACTTTCAGGAATAGGGACATGTACTAGTCTGTGGCGACCTAAATGGCAGAACTGGACAAGAACCTGACACCCTCAGGACACAGGGGGACAAACACAAAAGTGGAGACAAGTTTAACTCCAATAACTACCGTGGGATATGCGTTAAAAGCAACCGTGGGAAATCCTCTGCATTATCATTAACAGCAGACTCGTACATTTCCTCAGTGAAAACAATGTACTGAGCAAATTTCAAATGAACTTTTTTCCAAATGACTGTACACAAGGTAGTGTAGGGTAAGGTAGGTTAGGGTAGGTTAGGGTAGACTAAGGTAGTGTAGGGTAAGGTAGGGTACAGTAGGGTAGACTAAGGTAGTGTAGGGTAGGGTAGGGTAGGGTAGGGTAGGGTATGGTAAGGTAAGGTAGGGTAAGGTAGACTAAGGTAGTGTAGTGTAAGGTAGGTTAAGCTAAGGTAGAGTAGGGTAGGGTAGGGTAAGGTAGGGTAAGGTAGGGTAGGGTGAGGTATGCGAGGGTAAGGTAGGGTAAGGTAGACTAAGGTAGGGTAAGGTAAGGTAGGGTAGGTAGGGTAGGGTAAGGTAGACTAAGGTAGGGTAGGGTAAGGTAAACTAAGGTAGGGTAGGGTAAGGTAGGGTAGGGTAGGGTAAGGTAAGGTAGACTAAGGTAGGGTAAGGTAAGGTAAGGTAAGCTAAGGTAAGGTAGGGTAGGGTAGGGTAAGGTAGGGTAAGGTAGGGTAAGGTAAGGTAGTGTAGGGTAGGGTAGGGTAAGGTAAGGTAGGGTAGGGTAGGGTAGGGTAGGGTAGGGTAAGGTAGGGTAACCTAGCACACAAAAAAACTTTACATGCCTCGGCCTAAACATCAGCTCCACATGTAATTTCCAGAAAGCTGTGAATGATCTGAGAGTCAAGGCAAGAAGGGCCTTCTGGCCATAAAAAGAAACCTAAAATTCGACATAACAATTAGAATCTGGCTAAAAATACTCAGTTATAGGTCTGGGGTCTGCTCACCAACCAATAATAAACACCAAATTGAGACACTGAAAAAATATCCTCTGTGTGCGACGTAAAACATCAAATAATGCATGCAGAGCAGAATTAGGCCGTTTCCTGCTAATGATCAACATCCAGAAAAGAGACATTCAATTCTACAACCACCTAAAAGGAAGCGATTCCCAAACCTTCCATAACAAAGCCATCACCTACAGAGAAATGAACCTGGAGAAGAGTCCCCGAAGCAAGCTGGTCCTGTGGCTCATTTCACAAACACAGACAGGCTCCACAGAGCCCCAGGACAGCAACACAATTAGACCCAACCAAATCATGAGAAAACAAAAAGATAATTACTTGACACATTGGAAAGAATTAACAAAAAATGGAACAAACTAGAATGCTATTTGGCCCTAAACAAAGAGTACACAGTGGTAGAATACCTGACCACTATGACTAACCCAAAATTAAGGAAAGCTTTGACTATGTACAGACTCAGTAAGCATAGCCTTGCTATTGAGAAAGGCCGCCGTATGTAGACATGGCTCTCAAGAGAAGACAGGCTATGTGCTCACTGCCCACAAAATGAGGTGGAAACTGATCTGCACTTCCTAACATCCTGCCAAATGTATGACCATATTAGAGACACATATTTCCCTCAGATTACACAGACCCACAAAAATTGTGAAAACAAATCAAATTTTGATAAACTCCCATATGTATTGGGTGAAATACCACAGTCCTGTCTCTCCACTGGGATTCTCTTGCTCAAACCCTATTAAGGGGGGCTGAGTCACTGGCTTACTGGTGCTCTTCCATGCCGTCCAAAGAAGGGGTGCGTCACTTGAGTGGGTTGAGTCACTGACATAGTCTTCCTGTCCAGGTTGGTGCCCCCCTCGGGTTTGTGTTGTGGGGGAGGTCTTTGTGGGCTATACTCAGCCTTGTCTCAGGGTAGTAAATTGCTGGTTGAAGATATCCCTCTAGTGGTGTGGGGGCTGTGCTTTGGCAGAGTGGGTGGGGTTATATTGTGCCTGTTTGGCCTTTGTCCAGGGGTATCATCGGATGGGGCCTCAGTGTCTCCCGACCCCTCCTGTCTCAGCCTCCAGTATTTATGCTGCAATAGTTTACGTGTCGGGGGGCTAGGGTCAGTCTGTTACATCTGGAGTATTTCCCCTGACTTATCCCGGTGTTCTGCGTGAATTGAAAGTATTCTCCCTCTGATTATCTCTCTCTTTCTCTTTTTCTTTTTTCTCTCTCAGAGGACCTACACCTCAGGACTACCTGGCCTGATGACTCACCTGGTCATGCTGCTGCTCCAGTCTCAACTGTTCTGCCTGCAGCTATGGAACCCTGACCTGTTCACAGGACGTGCTACCTTGTCCTGGACCTGCTGTTACCACACTTTTCTCTAACTCTGAATGATCAGCTATGAAAAGCCAACTGACATTTAAGCCTGAGGTGCTAACTTGTTTCACCCTCTACAACCACTGGGATTATTATTATCTGACCCTGTTGGTCATCTATGAACATTTGAACATCTTGGCCATGTTTTTTATTCATTTATTTTTTTTACCTTTATTTGACTAGTGAGTCAGTGAAGAACAAATTCTTATTTTCAATGACAGCCTAGCAACAGTGAGTTAACTGCCTGTTCAGGGGTAGAACGATCTTGTCAGCTCAGGGGTTTGAACTTGCAACCTTCTGGTTGCTAGTCCAACGCTCTAACCACTAGGCTACCCTTCCGCCCCTGTTATACTCTCCACCCGGCACAGCCAGATGAGGACTGGCCACCCCTCAGAGCCTGGTTCCTCTCTAGGTTTCTTCCTAGGTTTTGGCCTTTCTAGGGAGTTTTTCCTAGCCACTGTGCTTCTACATCTGCATTTCTTGCTGTTTGCGGTTTTAGGCTGAGTTTCTGTACAGCAGTTTGTGACATCAGACAATGTAAGAAGGGCTTGATAAATACATTTGATTCAATTTGATTGAGTGTGCAATCACACTAGCAAGATTTGTGACCTGTTGGCTCAAGAAAAGGGCAACCAGTGAAGATCAAACACCATTGTAAATGCAACCCATATTTATGTTTATTTATTTCCCTTTGTACTTCAACTATTTGCACACGTTACAACACTGTACATAAATGTCTTTATTTCTTTGCAACGTTCGTGAGTGTAATGTTAATTTGAGTGTTACATTTTTATTAGTTATTTAATTTTTGTTTATTATCTATTTCACTTGCTTTGGCAACGTAAACATATGATGCCCAAGCCAATAAAGCCATTTGAATTGAAATGAGAGAGAGAGCGACATAAAGAAGAAAAAGGGAGTCTTCCTATCTATCTACAGAGACAGCAGGGGATCTCAGATGGGTGATGCATCAATGTTAGACCAGGTCAGACCAGGACACCTTATCTGGCTGCTACCCTGCCCTTCAACCTTCTCTCTTCCCTACCTTACACTACAATAACTTACCTCTACCTTACCCTACCCTACCCTACTCGACCCTACCCTTCAACCTTCTCTCTTCCCTACATTACACAATACCTTACCTCTACACTACCCTACCTCACCCTACCCCACCCTACCCTTCAACCTTCTCTCTTCCCTACCTTACACTACAATACCTTACCTCTACCCTACCCTACCCTACATTATACCCTATACCCGACCCTCTAACCTACCCTCCCCTACATTACTCTAACCTATACTTCCCTCTACCCTACCTTACACTACAATTCCTTACCTCTACCCTACCCTACCCCACCCTACCCTATACCCGAACCTCTACCCTACCCTACCGTACACTACAATTCATTACCTCTACCATATCCTACCCTTCAACCTTCCCCCTACCCTACACACCATACCCGACACTCTACCCGACCCTCCCCTACATTACTCTAACCTACACTTCAACCATCCCTCTTCCCTACCTTACACTACAATACCTTACCTCTACCCTACACTACCCTACCCTAATCTACCCTATACTCTATACCCGACCCTACCCTATACCGGACCCTACCCTATACCCGACCCTCTACCCTACTCTATACCGTATACCCGACCCTCTATCCTACCCTACCCTACCCTACCCTATACCCTATATCCAACCCTCTACCCTCCCTACCCTACATTACTCTAACCAACACTTCCCACAACCTTCCCTCTTCCCTACCTTACACTACTATACCTTACCTCTACCCTACCCTATACCCCATACCCGATCCTCTACCCTACCCTACCCTACAATACTCTAACCTACCCTTCAACCTTCCCTCTTCCCTACCTTACACTACAATTCCTACCCTACCCTACCCCACCCTACCCTATACCCTACCCTACCCTACTTTACACTACAATTCCTTACCTCTGCCATAGCCTACCCTACCCTTCAACTTTCCCCCTACCCTACCCTATACCCTATACCCGACCCTCTACCCAACCCTCCCCTTCATTACTCTAACCTACACTTCAACCTTCCCTCTTCCCTACCTCACACTACAATACCCTACCTCCTACCTACAATAACCCTCTCTCTCTCTCTCTCTCTCTCTCTCCCTCTACCAAGGCTGCTGTGCATTCTTAGCTTCCCCTTGTATGGCTGCTGCAGAACACTCGAGACGTGTAGTCCACTTGTCATTCCAATCTCCTTTGCATTAGCGTAGCCTCTTGTGTAGCCTGTCAACTATGTGTCTGTCTATCCCTGTTCTCTCCTCTCTGCACAGACCATACAAACGCTCCACACCGCGTGGCCGCGGCCACCCTAATCTGGTGGTCCCAGCGCGCACGACCCACGTGGAGTTCCAGGTCTCCGGTAGCCTCTGGAACTGCCGATCTGCGGCCAACAAGGCAGAGTTCATCTCAGCCTATGCCTCCCTCCAGTCCCTCGACTTCTTGGCACTGACGGAAACATGGATCACCACAGACAACACTGCTACTCCTACTGCTCTCTCTTCGTCTGCCCACGTGTTCTCGCACACCCCGAGAGCTTCTGGTCAGCGGGGTGGTGGCACCGGGATCCTCATCTCTCCCAAGTGGTCATTCTCTCTTTCTCCCCTTACCCATCTGTCTATCGCCTCCTTTGAATTCCATGCTGTCACAGTTACCAGCCCTTTCAAGCTTAACATCCTTATCATTTATCACCCTCCAGGTTCCTCGGAGAGTTCATCAATGAGCTTGATGCCTTGATAAGCTCCTTTCCTGAGGACGGCTCACCTCTCACAGTTCTGGGCGACTTTAACCTCCCCACGTCTACCTTTGACTCATTCCTCTCTGCCTCCTTCTTTCCACTCCTCTCCTCTTTTGACCTCACCCTCTCACCTTCCCCCTACTCACAAGGCATGAAATACGCTCGACCTCATCTTTACTAGATGCTGTTCTTCCACTAACCTCATTGCAACTCCCCTCCAAGTCTCCGACCACTACCTTGTATCCTTTTCCCTCTCGCTCTCATCCAACACTTCCCACACTGCCCCTACTCGGATGGTATCGCACCGTCCCAACCTTCGCTCTCTCTCCCCCGCTACTCTCTCCTCTTCCATCCTATCATCTCTTCCCTCTGCTCAAACCTTCTCCAACCTATCTCCTGATTCTGCCTCCTCAACCCTCCTCTCCTCCCGTTCTGCATCCTTTGACTCTCTATGTCCCCTATCCTCCAGGCCGGCTCGGTCCTCCCCTCCCGCTCCGTGGCTCGACGACTCATTGCGAGCTCACAGAACAGAGCTCCGGGCAGCCGAGCGGAAATGGAGGAAAACTCGCCTCCCTGCGGACCTGACATCCTTTCACTCCCTCCTCTCTACATTTTCCTCTTCTCTCTCTGCTGCTAAAGCCACTTTCTACCACTCTAAATTCCAAGCATCTGCCTCTAACCCTAGGAAGCTCTTTGCAACCTTCTCCTCCCTCCTGAATCCTCCTTCCCCCCCCCTCCTCCCTCTCTGCAGATGACTTCGTCAACCATTTTGAAAAGAAGGTCGACGACATCCGATCCTCGTTTGCTAAGTCAAACGACACCGCTGGTTCTGCTCACACTGCCCTACCCTGTGCTCTGACCTCTTTCTCCCTCTCTCTCCAGATGAAATCTCGCGTCTTGTGACGGCCGGCCGCCCAACAACCTGCCCGCTTGACCCTATCCCCTCCTCTCTTCTCCAGACCATTTCCGGAGACCTTCTCCCTTACCTCACCCCGCTCATCAACTCATCCCTGACCGCTGGCTACGTCCCTTCCGTCTTCAAGAGAGCGAGAGTTGCACCCCTTCTGAAAAACCTACACTCGATCCCTCCGATGTCAACAACTACAGACCAGTATCCCTTCTTTCTTTCTCTCCAAAACTCTTGAACGTGCCGTCCTTGGCCAGCTCTCCCGCTATCTCTCTCAGAATGACCTTCTTGATCCAAATCAGTCAGGTTTCAAGACTAGTCATTCAACTGAGACTGCTCTTCTCTGTATCACGGAGGCGCTCCGCACTGCTAAAGCTAACTCTCTCTCCTCTGCTCTCATCCTTCTAGACCTATCGGCTGCCTTCGATACTGTGAACCATCAGATCCTCCTCTCCACCCTCTCCGAGTTGGGCATCTCCGGCGCGGCCCACGCTTGGATTGCGTCCTACCTGACAGGTCGCTCCTTCCAGGTGGCGTGGCGAGAATCCGTCTCCACACCACGTGCTCTCACCACTGGTGTTCCCCAGGGCTCTGTTCTAGGCCCTCTCCTATTCTCGCTATACACCAAGTCACTTGGCTCTGTCATAACCTCACATGGTCTCTCCTATCATTGCTATGCAGACGACACACAATTAATCTTCTCCTTTCCCCCTTCTGATGACCAGGTGGCGAATCGCATCTCTGCATGTCTGGCAGACATATCAGTGTGGATGACGGATCACCACTTCAAGCTGAACCTCGGCAAGACGGAGCTGCTCTTCCTCCCGGGAAGGACTGCCCGTTCCATGATCTCGCCATCACGGTTGACAACTCCATTGTGTCCTCCTCCCAGAGCGCTAAGAACCTTGGCGTGATCCTGGACAACACCCTGTCGTTCTCAACTAACATCAAGTCGGTGGCCCGTTCCTGTAGGTTCATGCTCTACAACATCCGCAGAGTACGACCCTGCCTCACACAGGAAGCGGCGCAGGTCCTAATCCAGGCACTTGTCATCTCCCGTCTGGATTACTGCAACTCGCTGTTGGCTGGGCTCCCTGCCTGTGCCATTAAACCCCTACAACTCATCCAGAACGCCGCAGCCCGTCTGGTGTTCAACCTTCCCAAGTTCTCTCACGTCACCCCGCTCCTCCGCTCTCTCCACTGGCTTCCAGTTGAAGCTCGCATCCGCTACAAGACCATGGTGCTTGCCTACGGAGCTGTGAGGGGAACGGCACCTCAGTACCTCCAGGCTCTGATCAGGCCCTACACCCAAACAAGGGCACTGCGTTCATCCACCTCTGGCCTGCTCGCCTCCCTACCACTGAGGAAGTACAGTTCCGCTCAGCCCAGTCAAAACTGTTCGCTGCTCTGGCCCCCAATGGTGGAACAAACTCCCTCACGACGCCAGGACAGCGGAGTCAATCACCACCTTCCGGAGACACCTGAAACCCCACCTCTTTAAGGAATACCTAGGATAGGATGAAGTAATCCCTCTCACCCCCTTAAAAGATTTAGATGCACTACTGTTCCACTGGATGTCATAAGGTGAATGCACCAATTTGTAAGTCGCTCTGGATAAGAGCGTCTGCTAAATGACTTAAATGTTAAATGTTAAGTATCAGTCAGTCTATGTGAGGGGCTGTTGGATGAGTTTATCTGTCAGGGATGAGTTTAGACATCATCGGTCCACTGGAGCCCCTGAAGGGAGATAAGCTCACAGGGCCAGTGTTCTGTCCGTCTGTATGACACACCAGGCCAGCGATCACTCTGTGTACCGCTTCACTGGGGAAGGACAGAGGGGATGTCTGGCATACACAGTGAGGTGGGACCGAGCAGCACGCTGCTTGCAAAAATGTGAGGTTGAGCAGACAACACAACAAAGGTGAGGTCCAGAACCCCTCAGACAGGGCACAGGGGATAGAAGAACTGGAGACCCACAGGGAGAAATTCTATTCCAGAATGTAGACCCACAGGGAGAAATTCTATTCCAGAATGTAGACCCACAGGGAGAAATTCTATTCCAGAATGTAGACCCACAGGGAGAAATTCTATTCCAGAATGTAGACCGACAGGGAGAAATTCTATTCCAGAATGTAGACCCACAGGGAGAAATTATATTCCAGAAAGTAGACCCACAGGGAGAAATTCTATTCCAGAATGTAGACCCACAGGGAGAAATTCTATTCCAGAATGTAGACCGACAGGGAGAAATTCTATTCCAGAAAGTAGACCCACAGGGAGAAATTCTATTCCAGAATGTGAACCCACAGGGAGAAATTCTATTCCAGAATGTAGACCCACATGGAGAAATTCTATTCCAGAATGTAGACCCACAGGGAGAAATTCTATTCCAGAATGTGAACCCACAGGGAGAAATTCTATTCCAGAATGTAGACCCACAGGGAGAAATTCTATTCCAGAAAGTAGACACACAGGGAGTTACGTAATGACATACGGTAATGTCGCCTAATGAGTCATCCCGGGTACTTCTCTGTCGCCATTACTTTGATTACAGTCCAGGCAAAACGCCTGTTGGAAGAAAATGGCCAGAACTATTGAAGAATGAAGAACATTTCTTCCAAATGTTAGACTACTGTCAAAGAATAAAGGCTAACACTATGGGGACTTGAGGTCAAAGAGTCATCGTAGAAATGTTTCCGTTCCAAAAACGGATATTAGACTACTGTACTCAATGAGAGGAATATAAGAATAGAGAGGTAGAGGGATGGAGAGCAGGATGGAGAGAAGGATGGAGAGAGGGATGGAGAGGGGAATAGAGGGAGTGATTGAGTGAGGGATGGAGAGAAGGATTGCAAAAAGGATGAGAGAGATGGATGTATGGATTGAGGGAGGGAGAGAGAGAGAGAGAGAGAGAGAAAGAGAGAGAGAGAGGGAGGGAGAGAGAGAGAGAGAGAGAGAGAGAGAGAGAGAGAGAGGGAGAGAGAGAGAGAGAGAGAGAGAGGGAGGGAGGGAGGGGCTTTGGGTTAGAGATTAATGCAGGGTATGGGAATGGCTTGTCTCTCAGCGTGTGTGTGTGTGTGTCTTGAGAAGAGAGAGAGAGAGAGAGAGAGAGAGAGAGAGAGAGAGAGGGAGGGAGGGAGGGAGGGAGGGAGGGAGGGAGAAGCTTTGGGTTAGAGATTAATGCAGGGAATGGCTACACTCCCCCAAAATTAACAGGTTTATACAAATCGCATTAACATACATTTTGGAGCCATCACGCCTACAGGAGAATTGCTGCGTCCATCATTTAATTTGGGGGATTTTATTGGATTTTCGATGCAGCCCTAAGAGTCGTCAATAAAAATGCTTTGCTTATTTGAGCTGTTGTTGCCATAATTTGGCAACCAGGGGCCTGTTGCACAAAAGTAGAATTAAGACATCCGGGATAAATGACTCAGCTGAGCTCAATGAAGCCAAAACATGTGCGTCCAGGCTTAATTGGTTGCACAAAGACCAAGCCAGGATGAGCAGACACGGATTCATTAAGCCAGGTGAAACCAATCCTGGATAGGTGCGCGCTCACGGCTCACTCAAATAGACCCTGCCACAGATCACAGATTAACTGATTTACCATGGCAACTAGAGCCGCGTACTTTTCCCCGTCGGAAGCACAAATCCTCATGGAGGCATACGAGGAGGTAAAATATATAATTAAGAAGAAAGGCAACACCGCCACAGTGATAAAGCAAAGAGAAAAAGCGTGGCAAAGTATTGCAGACCGCCTGAATGCGTAAGTAGTGCACAATTACACACTCACCGCTCCGCTGAAACATCACAATTACAATTCAAATATTTAATTCACATCTCCAAAAATGCAGTTGTACTGTAATTATGAAACGGTTAAATTTTTAATTGAAATGCACTGCAGATATGAGTGAAATTGTGTAAAGTAACTCCATCACACTGTATAAAGCTATGATACATTTTTTGATATTTTACTGAAAACAAGACAAAAATACCAAGTAATTTTTTGCAGTGTGACTCCATTAAATGTGTGTGTGTGTAGATTAAACATGAACGGGCCAAAACGGACATGGCAGCAGGTCAAAATCAAATACAAGAACATTCTGCAGAATGGTATGGTCCCTGACTAATATTTAACAAAGCACAAGCATATATTGTACCCAGAAGGTGCCTGCTCACACATTGTCTGTACTGTTTTAGCAGTGAAAAAGAATACCCACAGACAAGGCACGGGTGGTGGGTCACCAAAGGCTGACCTTACCCCAGCAGAGGACATGGCCTTGGAGCTAAATAAAGGCAGGCCCGTCTTAGAGGGGATCCCTGGGGGAAAGAGACGAGCATAGGTTCCTCCCAAGATGCCACCCGCTTCATTCAAGGTATGTCCTTCCATCTCTACATGGGATACAACCACATTCATATTGAATCAATTTGGACTGTCTGACTTTGGTTTACCTATTGCCTTGCAGTGCCTGGCAGCACTGTGTTCCTGTTAGAGCCACCAGCACAAGCACCAGACGATGCTGATCCAGTGAGTACTCCATCAAAGGCATACTTAGGCCTGGCATGTCTTGTCTACTAGCTTCAATATGAATCCGATTAAATGTGATAGGGTGAAGGCCCCAGTGCAGCAGCAACAGCACATGATGGAGACGATGATGAGGAGGAGACCATCTCTCTGGATTCCAGAAGGCATGAGGTATCATGTTAAGACTGTGAAAGTACTATTTACTCTACAATGGTGAGGAGTCCTCATCAAAATCAAAAATCTAATTTCTTTTACAGGACCCAGATGCTATACAGTGGGAAAACCAGCCTGGCAACATTGCGTATTAATAAAAGGACACCACATCCTGCCAAATTCCAGCTGCGCTAATTGTATTGTGTTCACAGAGCTCACAAGCGATCAGAAAGTTGTATGGCAACCACCTCCGGCGCCAAATAGAACTGGCAGACATAGACATTCAGTACAAGAAGAAAAAGATGGAAAATCTTGTACTGAGTCCGAAATAAAAAAGAGGACAATTAGGAAACTGGACCTTGAAATAAAAAAACTTGAGAGGGAGGTGAGATATGCCTTCAATGTACACTGTATGCTAACTGTAACACAAATGTATTAATCATTATTTTTCTTTCCTCCCCCAGCTCCAAGAAGATGACACAGCTCAAAATAAAAATTAGGTATATTCTCGTAAAGTCAAGTGAGCCATGACATATGAGCTCTTATTGTGAGCACACAGGACGGTGGCATCTTTCTAAGGTTTTTTTTATTTTCCCAGCAATCAGTACAACCAAGTCATCGTTATAAGGCATCGCCCTCTTTGCCCACCCCCAGCACCAGGTGTGGCCACTAGCCTATATGAAGGCCCAAAATTGTGTGTTCCTTTCTGCTCTGACAATGGCATGCCCATTCGTGCGAGATGTGGTGGATGAAGAAGCACTTGTGCTGAGGAGAGCCTTCAGGCGAGAAAGGGTCTTCAGGGACCGGTTGGACCCACTGGCCTTCCCTGATGACCATCTATATGAAAGATACAGGTTTTCTGCAGATGGCATCAGGTATCTATGCAGACTACTGGGTCCCAGGATTAAGCACCGCACTGCACGGAGCCATGCACTGAGTGTGGCGCAAATGGTTTGTGTTGCCTTGCGCTTTTTTGCTAGTGGAGCCTTCCTGTACTCAGTGGGGATGCTGAACAAGGCCACAATTTGCCGCACAATAAGGAGTGTGTGTCTGGCTATCAAAGCATTAGCAGATGTCTTCATCTCCTTCCCTGGCCACAGAAGACTCTGTGACATCAAAGAGGAGTTCTATAGGATTGCAGGTAAGAGGATCTACAAATTACAGGACAACTGTTAACACATAGTAGGATACTCATTACTTTGTGTGACAGGTTTCCCCAATGTCATTGGTGCAGTGGACTGCACACACATAAGGATAAAAGCCCCCTCAGGTGCCCATGAGGCCGATTTTGTGAATAGGAAATCCTTTCACAGCATTAATGTTCAGGTGAACATAACTTTTTGATATTGTCCATTGACGAACACTCTGCATTGCCAGTGATGTGCATTGATTGGTGTAATATTCCTCATCTTATGATTTCAGATGGTCTGCAATGCTGAGTGTGTGATCAGCAATGTTGTGGCAAAATGGCCTGG
The DNA here is from genome assembly GCF_034236695.1 of Oncorhynchus nerka. Classification (NCBI taxonomy): domain Eukaryota; kingdom Metazoa; phylum Chordata; class Actinopteri; order Salmoniformes; family Salmonidae; genus Oncorhynchus; species Oncorhynchus nerka. Next base: position 13,503,665 of record NC_088408.1, on the reverse strand, counting down.
CTCAGTCAATGACTCCAGAATCTTTCGGGCCTCTGAAATCTATCAGTGCCTATCACAAGGTAAGCCACACAACCCCTATTTATAACCATCATGGCTGTGTCAAGAATATCACTGTGTTTATGAGGTAGTAATGATGAGATTTTGTGTTGACAGGTGAATTCTCTGGTGTGTTGCTGGGAGACAGGGGGTATGGCTGCCAGCCTTTTCTCCTGACACCTTTCACAGACCCCCAGGAAGCACAGCAGGCCTACAACCATGCCCATGCCAGGACCAGGGCCAGAGTTGAAATGACCTTTGGCCTCCTGAAGGCACGCTTTCACTGCCTTCACAAATTAAGGGTCAGCCCTGTTAGGGCATGTGATATTACTGTGGCTTGTGCTGTCCTCCACAATGTGGCCTGCCTGAGGAAGGAGGGCCCCCAGAGTGCCACCAGCCATGGACTGGGACAATCCGGCAATCTTCCCTGATGACGACAGTGGTCGGCTGCTGAGGGACCAATATGTGTTGAATTAT
>NC_088408.1:13488152-13498152 GCF_034236695.1 Oncorhynchus nerka | reverse complement strand
AAATGATCAAAAGTATTGCCGAACATCTCATTATAAAATCAAGGGCATTATTGTGGAGTTGGTCCCCACATCCACTTGTCGGGGAAGCCTTTCCACTAAATGTTGGAACATTGCCGCGGGAACTTGCTGCCATTCAGCCACGAGCATTAGTGAGGTTGGGTACTGATGTTGGGCAATTAGGCCTGGCTCGCAGTCTGCATTCCAATTCATCCCAAAGTTGTTTGATGTGGTTGAGGTCAGGGCTCTGTGCCGGCCAGTCAAGTTCTTCAAAACCAATCTCGACAAACCATTTCTGTATGGACCTCGCTTTGTGAACAAGAGCACTGTCATGCTGAAACAGGAAAGGGCCTTCCCCAAACTGTTGCCACAAAGTTGGAAGCACAGAATGATCTAGAATGTCATTGTATGCTGTAGCATTAACATTTTTGGGGCTTAGCCCGAACAATAGAAAATAGTCCCAGACCATTTTTCCTCCTTCACCAAAATTTTTGCTACGCACTGGGGCAGGTAACGTTCTCCTGGCATCCGCCAAACCCAGATTCGTCTGTCAGACTGTCAGATGGTGAAGCTTGTTTCATCACTCCAGAGAAAGTGCTTCCACTGGTCCAGAGTCCAATGGTGGTGAACTTTACACAACTCCAGCCGACACTTGGCATTGTGCATGGTGGTCTTAGGCTTGTGTGCGGCTGCTCGACCATGGAAACCCATTTGATGAAGCTCCCAACGAACAGTTCTTGTTCTGATGTTGCTTCCAGAGGCAGTTTGGAACTCAGTGGTGAGTGTTGCAACCGAGGACCGACGATCGTCGGCGGTCCCGTTCTGTGAGCTTGTGTGGTCTACCAGTTCACGGCTGAGCCGTTGTTGCCCCTGGACGTTTCCACTCCATAATAACAGCACTTCCAGTCGACAGGGGCAGCTCTAGCGAGGTAGAAACCTGACGAACTGACTTGTTGGAAAGGTTGCACCCTATAACGGTGCCATGTTGAAAGTCACTGAGCTCTTCAATAAGACCATTCAACTGCCAATATTTGTCTATTGAGATTTCATGGCTGTGTGCTCAATTTTATACACCTGTCAGCAACGGGTGTAGCTGAAATAGCCGAATCCACTAATTTGAAGGCGTGTCCATATACTTTTGTGTATATATAGTGTATGTGAACAACCAATTTAACTTTGACATCCTGTCTCTAAGAGGGACAACAACACTACTTGACAAAATAACAAAGTAGTAGTTAAATGTGAAATTCAGTGGCATATCTATGGTGCCAACACACATCCACCGAGGCTAGTCTGATCCTGAATTTACTCATATATTTCCATCCTGTGAGAGACGCAGACTCGGTCTCGACCTTTAAATCTTTATTGAAGACTCATCTCTTCAGTAGGTCCTATGATCGACTGTATTCTGGCCCAGGTGTGTGAAGGTGAACGGAAAGACACTGGAGCAACGAACTGCCCTTGCTGTCTCTGTCTGGCCGGTTCCTCTCTCTCCACTGGGATTCTCTGCCTCTAACCCTATTACAGGGGTTGAGTCACTGGCTAACTGGTGCTCTTCCGTACCGTCCCTAGGAGGGGTACGCCACTTGAGGGGGTTGAGTCACTGATGTGATCTTCCTGTCCGGGTTGGTGCCCCCCTTTGGGGGTGATGCTGGTCATTTTTGAACATCTTGGCCATGTTCTGTTATTATCTCCACCCGGCACAGCCAGAAGAAGACTGGCCACCACACGTAGCCTGGTTCCTCTCTAGGTTTCTTCCTAGGTTCCGGCCTTTCTAGGGAGTTTTTCCTAGCCACCGTGCTTCTACACCTGCATTGCTTGCTGTTTGGGGTTTTAGGCTGGGTTTCTGTACAGCACTTTGAGATATCAGCTGATGTAAGAAGGGCTTTATAAATACATTAAAATGATTGATTGATTGATCCTTCCTTCTCTCTCTTTCTTCTTCTCTTTTTCCCCCTTTCTCCCCCTCTTCTTACTCAATCTCGCCCTACTTCCTCTTCCTCCTTCCCTCCCTCCCTCCCTCCCTCCCTCCCTCCCTCCCTCCCTCCCTCCTCCCTCCCTCCCTCCCTCCCTCCCTCCTTCCTTCCTTCCCTCCCTCCCTCCCTCCCTCCCTCCCCTCCCTCCCTCCCTCCCTCCTTCCCTCCCTCCCTCCCTCCCTCCCTCCCCTACTAAAGGTAATGTGAAGTCATGCATTTACAACAGAGCTGCTTTGGAACACAGCCATCTGTCCACCATGTTGTTGAAGAGAAATGTAAAGTAAAAAAAAACAGACTGTGTTTCTCTTTGAACTGTTTTCATCGTGGACCATGAACATGTAGATCAAGGGGACTTGCATAGGGCTGGGGCCAGAACCAGGGGGAAACAACGGAATTATCTCTCTCGCTCGCTCTCTCGCTCTCCTGGAGAAGTTGGCAGACTCAGCATGCTATATTACCTTTCCCAGAGTGCATTGGTGTCGGGGTTGTTTGACTGAAAGCCACATCTCCCCTTGGAACCCTCAGATCATGTTTGGAGTGTCAGCACCGCAGTTCCTCTGTGTTTGTGTTTGAGACACGTTCTTGTAAACAACGTGTTTGTATGTGTGACTCTAAGAGCATGAGGTCTCTGTAGCGATAGCGTCAGACAACATGGCTGGAGAGTGTGTGGGAATGTTTCAGGAGGATAGAGAAAAGGATGGTTGGCTGCCGAACAACGTCTTCAATTATTGATCAACACGGTGCCCAAATCCCGTGTCCCAGTTCCATAATATCCTCTATGTCAACACCAGAGTGGCACTGCTGTCACAGCCAATATTAACACTCAGTCACATGACAAAGGCCTAGTTTCTTTCTATATGAGTGATATTTAGCTGATGATCATACAAATGGCCTGCCATCACTCATCTACCTCAATACAGATGGAATGCCATCACTCAATCACCTCAATACAAATCGACTGCCATCACTCATCTACCTCAGTATAAATGTACTGCCATCACTCATCTACCTCAATACAGATGGACTGCCATCACTCAATCACCTCAATACAAATGGACTGCCATCACTCATCTACCTCAGTATAAATGTACTGCCATCACTCGTCTACCTCAATACAAATGTACTGCCATCACTCATCTACCTCAGTATAAATGGACTGCCATCACTCATCTACCTCAGTATAAATGTACTGCCATCACTCATCTACCTCAATACAAATGGACTGCCATCACTTACACACCTCAGTACAAATGGACTGCCATCACTCATCTTCTTCAATACAAATGTACTGCCATCACTCATCTACCTCAATACAAATGGACTGCCATCACTTACACACCTCAGTACAAATGGACTGCCATCACTCATCTACCTCAATACAAATGGACTGCCATCACTCATCGACTTCAATACAAATGGACTGCCATCACTCATCTACCTCAATACAAATGGACTGCCATCACTCATCTACCTCAATACAAATAGGCTGCCATCACTCATCGACTTCAATACAAATGGACTGCCATCACTCATCTACCTCAATACAAATGTACTGCCATCACTCATCTACCTCAATACAAATGGACTGCCATCACTCATCTACCTCAATACAAATGGACTGCCATCACTCATCTACCTCAGTACAAATGGACTGCCATCACTCATCTACCTCAATACAAATGTACTGCCATCACTCATCTACCTCAATACAAATGGACTGCCATCACTCATCTACCTCAATACAAATGTCCTGCCATCATTCATCTACCTCAATACAAATGGACTGCCATCACTTTTCTACCTCAATACAAATGGACTGCCATCACTCATCTACCTCAATACAAATGTCCTGCCATCATTCATCTACCTCAATACAAATGGACTGCCATCACTCATCTACCTCAATACAAATGGACTGCCATCACTTTTCTACCTCAATACAAATGGACTGCCATCACTCTCATCTACCTCAATACAAATGGACTGCCATCACTTACACACCTCAGTACAAATGGACTGCCATCACTTACACACCTCAGTACAAATGGACTGCCATCACTCATCTACCTCAATACAAATGGACTGCCATCACTCATCGACTTCAATACAAATGGACTGCCATCAATCATCTACCTCAATACAAATGTACTGCCATCACTCATCTACCTCAATACAAATGGACTGCCATCACTCATCTACCTCAATACAAATGGACTGCCATCACTCATCTACCTCAGTACAAATGGACTGCCATCACTCATCTACCTAAGAGGCTATGTCAAGTCAGTATAACATGGATCATACAGTGATGTCTTCTGAAACAGCTGCACAGGCTTTTATACAGTTAACGTTAGTATATTGCAATCTCTCTCCATATTTCCTTGGAGATAAAAGGATATGAAAGAGTAATATTACAGAGACTGATGATATCAGGCTCATGAGTAATAACCATGTCAATGCTGATCTTTTCCACTGAGGTACTGGAACCTCAATATAGACCAATACATCCTACACAAACACACACACATACATAAACACACACACACCAGGTCAACCGGCCCTGTGTGCCTCTCATCTTATCCCCCTGATATCACTGACGGTTCCAAAATTACACCCTATTCCCTACATTGTACAACACCGGCTCCGACGCTCATCAGATGTGGCAGGGCTTGCAAACTATACAGACTACAAAGGGAAGCACAGCCACGAGCTGCCCAGTGACACAAGCCTACTAGATGAACCAAATATCTTCTATGCTCGCTTCGAGGCAAGCAACACTGAAGCATACATGAGAGCATCAGATGTTCCAGACGACTGTGTGATCAAATCAAATCAAATGTATTTATATAGCCCTTCTTAAATCAGCTGATATCTCAAAGTACTGTACAGAAACCCAGCCTAAAACCACAAACAGCAAGCAATGCAGGTGTAGAAGACTCATCTCTTCAATGGGTCATATGATTGAGTGTAGTCTGGCCCAGGAGTGTGTGAAGGTGAACGGAAAGGCTCTGGAGCAACGAACCGCCCTTGCTGTCTCTGCCTGGCCGGTTCCCCTCTTTCCACTGGGATTCTCTGCCTCTAACCCTATTACAGGGGCTGAGTCACTGGCCTACTGGTGCTCTTTCATGCCGACCCTAGGATTGGTGCATCACTTGAGTGGGTTGAGTCACTGATGTGATCTTCCTGCCTGGGCTTTGTATCTTGGTCAAACGAGTGAGAGAGAGCCCATTCCTTCCGGTCTCCGACAGGATGTTTTGGATGAGAGATTTCGGACCATGATTTGAAGACGTGGAGCTATTGAATACACATCGCCCCGTGATCAATTTGATAGATTATTAACGTTTACTAATACCTAAAGTTGGATTACAAAAGTATTTCGAAGTGTTTTGTGAAAGTTTATCCTCAACTTTTTTAATTAAAAAAAATGACGTTGCGTTTTAAAACTGTGTTTTTTCCTGGATCACACACTCTTCATAGATCGATATTTAGGGTATATATGGACTGATTTAATCGAAAAAAAGACCCAATAGTGATGTTTATGGGACATCTAGGAGTGCCAACAAAGAAGATCGTCAAAGGTAATGAATGTTTTATATTTTATTTCTGCGTTTTGTGTAGCGCCGGCTATGCTAATTATTTTGTTTACGTCCCCTTCAGGTATTTCGGGGTGTTGCATGCTATCAGATAATAGCTTCTCATGCTTTCGACGAAAAGCATTTTAAAAATCTGACTTGTTGGCTGGATTCACAACGAGTGTAGCTTTAATTCAGTACCCTGCATGTGTGTTTTAATGAACGTTTGAGTTTTAACGAGTGCTATTAGCATTTAGCGTAGCGCATTTGCATTTCCAGATGGCTAGATGGGACGCATGCGTGTCGGGTCGACTTAAGAGGTTTTAAGTATGCTCTCTCTAATTCTCTCTTTCTCTCTTTCTTTCTCTCTCTCAGAGGACCTGAGCCCTAGGACCATGCCTCAGGACTATCTGTCATGATGACTCCTTTCTGTCCCCAGTCCACCTGGCCGTGCTGCTGCTCCAGTTTCAACTGTTCTGCCTGCGGCTATGGAATCCTGACCTGTTCACCGGACGTGCTACCGGTCCCACACCATGTTGGCCATGTTGAGTTATAATCTCCACCCGGCACAGCCAGAAGAGGACTGGCCACCCCTCATAGCCTGGTTCCTCTCTAGGTTTCTTCATAGGTTTTGGCCTTTCTAGGGAGTTTTTCCTAGCCAATGTGCTTCAACACCTAATGCAGGTGCAATGCGCTTGCTGTTTGGGGTTTTAGGCTGGGTTTCTGTACAGCACCTTGAGATATCAGCTGATGTACGAAGGGCTAGTTTTATAAATTTGATGATGATGAGAAGCACGGTGGAAAAACTGACGGTTGAATAACAACTGCTCCGCCTCCGACCGCAAGGCACTACAAAGGATAGTGCCTACTGCCTAGTACATCACTGGGGCCAAGCTTCCTGGCATCCAGGACCTCCATTCCAGGCGGTGTCAAAGTAAGGTCCAAAACAGTGCAAATAATCCAGCCAACCTTGTCACCCAGGGCCTCAACATCATGTTCTAAAACTGTTGTGAGCAGAACCTAAGCAATCAGCATTAACTACTAGCAAGTGATGGCATTCACAGCCGACCTCTCAGACGAGCTCCAGCTAGCCGTTTTTACACAATAGGATGCATGTTCTCTTGTCTGGAATGGGCTTTTCAATTACCCACAACTTTTTCCATCTGAATCAAAGTGGGGAGGCTCAAGCGGGTAATGGAATTCATTGTGCGATTGCAGCATTAAAAAGCCTGTCTGATTGCCTGGTACTGTATGCTGGATCTGAAGGCTCCTTGGAAGAGTGGGAGGGAGGGTGGGAGGGAGGGAGGGAGGGAGGGCGAGACAGTGTATGTTGAAGTGTTAGAGGTGTCAGGGAGGAGAGGAGTTGAGGGAAGAAGAGCAGGAGAGGCGAGGAAGATAGCAGAGGAGAAGATGGGAGGAGTGTGTGTTGAAACAGCCTCTCAGTGATGTATGTGACGAGGAACCTATGGGTTTGGCTCATGAAGACAGCAGATAGAAATAATTAATGGAGAGAAAAGAAACAAATACAACCAAATACAGCCCTGTGCTGTCCAACATGGTCTATTTATTGACTATTGTTAGGTTCTTATTTTCAGAGTAAATAACTCAATGGACGCTAGAGAAGCTTTACCAAGTTTAATCCTTCCCAAAGGGTCGATACAGCTGCATTCAGACATGACATTTATTCGTTATTTAGGCACTCCTCCTTCTCTCCAGTCCTTTCATCTGTTATGGTCCGACAGGAAGAGGAAGTGATGTGTTAATAAGCCATTCCTTCTCCCTTAAGGTCACCTGACCTCAACCCCTTGATGTCTAATCCAAAACTCTCCACCCGTATCACCTATAGTATTCCTGTGACTGCCTCCTGTCCACCCAGCACATTCCAAAGCCATCTGGCTCCTACAGATAACCATTAACTTCTGATGTAACAACCATTCACTATCACTCCTCAGATACTATAGTCTACTGATGTACCAACCATTCTCTATCAACCCCCAGATACTATAGTATTACTGATCTACCAACCATTCTCTATCACCCCTCAGATACTATAGTGTTACTGATGTACCAACCATTCTCTATCAATCCCCAGATACTATAGTATTACTGATGTAACAACCATTCTCTATCACCCCTATCTCTCAGATACTATAGTATTACTGATGTAACAACCATTCTCTATCACCCCTCAGATACTATAGTATTACTGATGTAACAACCATTATCTATCACTCCTTAGATACTATAGTATTACTAATGTAACAACCATTCTCTATCAGTCAGATACTATAGTATTACTGATGTAACAACCATTCTCTATCACCCCCCAGATACTATAGTATTACTGATGTACCGACCATTCTCTATCACCCCCCCAGATACTATAGTATTACTGATGTACCAACCATTCTCTATCACTCCTCAGATACTATAGTATTACTTCTGATCTACTGTATCATGTCTCTAGTATAGAAATTTTAAAAGTTTACTCCAGAATCCAACACTATATACACCAAAAGATACGTCCCTCATCACAACACCGAGACATCTGAACACCAACGTGCACAGAAATACCCATCTTTTTTTAGACTATGTCTCAAAAGGATTTAGTGCCGAGGTATACTCCCTCTCTCTCTCCCTCTCCCTCTCTCTCTCTATCCCTCTCCCTCTCCCTCTCCCTCTCCCTCTCTATCTGTGTGGCATGTCCTGGGTAAGCTTTACCTGCAGCTATCTACATTCCCTGGCGTGATACTGTGTGAGTCACTAGCAACACATCAGTCCCTGGGCTGCAGGGGGCTTTATTATGGGTTTAAGAGGAGAGGGGACATACCGTACAGTGCTTATACAATCTTCTAGAACACACCACAACACGCAGTGACCATGCTACAAGTTATAGCGCTTCACCGGTGATTCCTCGCTGTAGGTTTAATAACTTTTTAAACAGTTAATTTTTAAATGTTGCTGTGCTGTTATAAAACTCTGAGCTGTTGTTAACAAAGTGTTAATACAGTAAGCTTCTTGGCTGGAGCCTCTGTAACTACGGAAACAATCAGTGCTTTTCTGTTTTATGCTTTGCATAAGCAGTAGTCCTTAAACGGTCTGTACCAATTTGAGAAAAATGGGTATTAACGGTTCTCTAGTCTATAATGAGGGAATTATTCAGAGCGTCCTAGAGCTCAGCCATTTAAATCGTCCATTTTATTAGATTATTAGACAAACTGGATAAGAAACAATGTGATAATTTCAGCTCGACCAAAACAAGCCTTGAGCTAGCTGTTCAGAGACAGAGAGTGAGAGAGAGAGATGGAGAGAGAAAGAGTGAGCGAGAGGCGGAGAGAGAGAGTGATTAAAATTAGGCCTCTGAATCTTTACTCTCTTTATAAGAACCTGTCATTATTGCTACCCAAATCATCAAGCAAAAAATATACCATTACAGCAGATGTTTCTTGTACAGAAGCATAGAAATAGAATGAGTAGAATGACCACAACAGGATATTTATTTCCTATTTATATGGTACCAACTAGCCTTACCAACAGCTTTTGTATAATATCAAGGCATAATGCAAATAGATGCTTTAAAGATTTGAGGATTACAGAAATAAAACGTAATTAATAGTTTGCGTGACTCCAATTACTTAAAAAACAGAAAACGCCTGTTCTCTGTACCTTTTCCAATTTCATTCTTCGTTCTCATTATAAACCTATCAGCTCCAAAGAGCAGTCCCACAGAGACCTGTCGGCCATGTCTCGACCATGTCTCGGCCATGTCTCGGCCATGTCTCGACCATGTCTCGGCCATGTCTCGGCCATGTCTCGACCATCTCTCGGCCAGGTCTCGGCCATGTCTCGGCCATGTCTCGGCCATGTCTCGACCATGTCTCGGACATGTCTCGACCATGTCTCGGCCATGTCTCGACCATGTCTCGGCCATGTCTCGGCCATGGTAGCTAGCTAATCTTCAACGTCCTACTGTGTGCTGTTGCATCGCGGCTGATCCTACAACAACATCAGCTTACTGTCCTAAAGGCTAAAGGATCCCTGAGGGTCTGGATAATTGGGGAAGACCTTTGGTTAGACTTTAGTCCGGTCACTGCGCCCGCACACACACACGCACACGCACACACACGCACGCACGCGCACACACACACACACACACACACACACACACACACACACACACGCGCACGCACACACACACACACACACACACACGCACACACACACACACACACACGCACACGCACAAACATGCACATGGGCACACATGCGCACATGCACACACACACACGTGCACTCACACACACAGAGAGACAAGCACACACACATACTGTAATACTTGTACCCTTTTCTATTTGATTGAGCAGCAGCTGTCATTTTAATAATTATCTATAATGGATCATGGATGGATAATGGCTTTATTGAAGGCACTATGTTTGGAGGTCTTGGGCTATCAAT
>NC_088408.1:13475652-13483152 GCF_034236695.1 Oncorhynchus nerka | reverse complement strand
ATCAGTAACTGAAATAACAGTTTAAAACCAGGGAGAAGCATCAGTAACTGAAATAACAGTTTAAAACCAGGGAGAAGGGAAATTACTTGAACTACTACAGTAAGGAGTCACTGTAAATACACCGAGGCCCCTGAAAACTTGGCAATTTAGTAGTAAAACTAACAATGTAGTGCTGGATGTCATCTCCCTGCCGAGGGTTAGATAGGAGCACAGTGTAGACTGAATGGTTAGTCCCATGTGGCTCAGTTTGTAGAGCATGGCACTTGCAAAAGCTATAGGGCACACAGTAGTAGTCTAAAAAATAGCTCACGATGTGTAGCATGATGTAGTCCCCTAGTCGTGGAGCGCTGTCGATGCGAACCAGGATTCCATCCTTGATGGTGGTGCTGAAGCCCACAGCCAGACGGTCGGTACGCGTGCTGGGCCTCTCGTTGTTAGGCCACGTATACGTGATCAGACCCCCGCCCTTACCGAAGATATACGTGGTACCAGCTGCAGAGAGACAGGGAGAGAGATGTTTTAGAAAAACTATATTGGTACATTTCAGCTAATGTAGATAGCAAAATCAATGCCCAAGTTGAAAAACATCACCTCATGGAAAGAGAGAGAGGGAGAGAGGGGTTGAAAGGGAGAGAGAGAGAGATACTGAGAGAGAAAGAGAGCGAGAGACCGAGAGAGAAAGAGAGACCGAGAGAGAGAGAGACTGAGAGAGAAAGAGAGAGAGTGAGAGAGAAAGAGCGAGAGTGAGAGAGAAAGAGAGAGAAAGAGAGAGAGAGACCGAGAGACAGAGCGAGAGACTGAAAGAGAAAAAGAGAGGTACAAGCTTCTCGGTCTAGAACACTACTACTTGGGATCAACCCATGACATGAATTGAAATTGGAATTGGCCACAGAAATCTGAATTTGAATTGAAATGGAATTAAAGGAAGTAGAATTGAATTAAAACCAATTCAAATAAATTAACCTGAGACATGTAACATATGAGTCTCATTCCTTTGACCAATACCTCAATACATTTACTATTTCAAATATTAGGTTGATGATAACTCTGTATTTTTGTCATGGCATGTTAGGTTGTTCCGTTCCATTCTGGAGTGTTTTAACTTAATGTATTCTGGGATATATACAGTACGTGTATTTTTTATATTTAATAACATCTAAGTGAATTATGAATTATTATAGACAACCTACACAATTATATAACAATATTTTCAGACCACTGTAATTATTTAAAACTTTAGAGAATTTGTTTAAAAAAATGAAATGTAAGAATGTAACAACATAGTATTGGTAACTATAAATTCTGTCAGAAATAAATGTGATTTATGGAATACATTATCCATTTGAATTTAAATTCATTAACAGCTGTGGGGTTTGGCCAATTCAAAATCAATTCAAATTCAAGAATTGAGTTGGAATTTAAGACCAATTTCCAACTCAATTCAGAAATGACCCCAACCCAGACACCAGGGATGGTGCGGTCACATTTCACATTTGTCCTCCAAAGTGGATTCACCTTATTTGGGATAAAGGCCATAGAACCAAATCCTCCCACATCACTTAGTCAAAGGTAAGTCCTCCATGTTCTAAATACTAATCTTATTCAGAAAGTCTACCACATGAGGTGGGAGACGACAGATCCCAGGGTGCATTTTCTGACCTAAAGCAACTCTTTAAAATAGTCCCTGCCTGGGAATAACAGGCGCAGAGGCCAACAATCGAATAAGTCTCCCAATCCTCATGTATTAAACATAAGCCTGCAAACCAAGAACAAAGGCTGGTAGTAGGAAAAAAAAATCGAAGAACCTTCCTCTGGTTTAATATAACATATGCAGAGTGAGAAAAAGGGTAGATGCCTGAAATACATTGTCTACTAGAGAGAGAGAGAGACACAGACAGGCAGGCAGGCAGGCAGGCAGGCAGGCAGGCAGACAGACAGACAGACAGACAGACAGACAGACAGACAGACAGACAGACAGACACAGACAGAGATAGACACAGCCAGAGAGAGAGACACAGACAGAGAGAGACACAGACAGAGATAGACACAACTAGAGTGAGACACAGACAAAGAGAGACAGAGATAGACAGAGATAGACATAGACAGAGATAGACAAAGACATAGATAGACACAGACATATATAGACACAGACAGACAGAGAAAGACACAGACAGACAGAGATGGACATAGACATAGATAGACACAGACAGACAGAGAGAGACACAGACAGAGAGAGAGAGAGACACACAGTCAGAGATAGACACAAACAGACAGAGAGAGACACAGGGACAGAGAGAGAGAGCCACACAGACAGAGATAGACACAGACAGAGAGAGAGACACAGACAGACATATAGAGAGAAATTCAAAGTTAGGGTGCATTGTATTTAAACCCACAAAACAGCCCGCATAAGACATCACTATTAAACGGTCAGGATCTATAGAAATCCTCAGCCAGCTCACTCACTGTAAACATCATCAAGAGATCAAAGAGACCTTTAGCAGAGTGCCTGATAGATCAATAGGCTGGAGCTACTGTTTGGACGGAGCTATTCACAACCACTCGGGCTCTGACGGGCTGTGTATACGTCTGTGTGTGGGTGTGAGTGTTTGTGTGTTTGTATGTGGGTGTGTGTATGTATGCATCTAGCAAGAACCACAGTGCAGACAGAAGGCGATGCCAGATAAAACTTGCGGGGGGTCAATTGCTAGTTTAATAGAGAATGTGGCCGTCCTCCCCATCTCTCCATCAGTGTATTACTGATCCAGCTCTCAATCTTTCACCTCCAACATCTGTCTGAGTGGCCAGAAACAATCTGGTCTGTCTGAGTGGCCAGAAACAATCTGGTCTGTCTGAGTGGCCAGAAACAATCTGGTCTCTCTGAGTGGCCAGAAACAATCTGATCTCTCTGAGTGGCCAGAAACAATCTGGTCTCTCTGAGTGGTCAGGAACAATCTGGTCTCTCTGAGTGGTCAGAAACAATCTGGTCTCTCTGAGTGGTCAGAAACAATCTGGTCTCTCTGAGTGGCCAAAAACAATCTGGTCTCTCTGAGTGGTCAGAAACAATCTGGTCTCTCTGAGTGGTCAGAAACAATCTGGTCTCTCTGAGTGGCCAGAAACAATCTGGTCTCTCTAAGTGGTCAGAAACAATCTGGTTTGTCCTGCAGACTGAAGACCCAAGAGACTCAGAATTCACATACGGATGTAGAGCGAGAGGGAAGAGAGAGAGAGAGAGGGAAGAGAAAGAGCAAGCGAGAGAGAGAGAGAGAGAGAGAGAGAGAGAGAGAGAGAGAGAGAGAGAGAGAGAGAGAGGTAGAGAGACAGAATAGGAGAGAGAGAATAGAGGGATGGAGAGAATAGAGAGAAAGAGAAAGATGTGATCGAAGCCACCAGGTAACTGTCTCGAACCTGCCTTCAGGCACAGAGTTAAGACCATGTAATAAACACACTCTTCTGGAACCTATTGGACTTGATCAGACACTATTAGATGTTTTGTAAGCCCAAGCCAGAACAGTCCATAGGGAAGGCGCCTATGTCCTGTTTCTCTAGCATGAGGCAGCATAATGTACAGACGTGGACAGGACACTAATGTGAGATGTTTTAGACTTACATGTAACATACATATTTATCTTCAGCCCTACATATTGTATACAACGAGCATTCTTCAAAATGGTATAGTTCACAAAGCCCAGGAAGCTCTGGCTCATACTGTTAGACAGTGAGACAGCTGTAAGCCTTCAGCTAGGTCAGGCTGGATCTGGCCTTGCTTTGTCATACCTGAAATGTTCTCTCCCTCCCTCCCTCCCTCCCTCCCTCCCTCCTCCCTCCCAGCTGAATTCAGATCAGCCGTGGAGTCAAATGTAGCTATAGTGTGCGCGTATAGACTATGTGTGTGTGTGTGTGTGTGTGTGTGTGTGTGTGTGTGTGTGTGTGTGTGTGTGTGTGTATGAGTGTGTGTGTGTGTGTGTGTGTGTGCGTGCGTGCGTGCGTGCGTGCGTGCGTGTGTGTGTGTGTGTGTGTATGAGTGTGTGTGTGTGTGTGTGTGTGTGTGTGTGTGTGTGTGTGTGTGTGTGTGTGTGTGTGTGTGTGTGTGTGTGTGTGCGTGCATGCGTGCGTGCGTGCGTGCGTGCGTGTGTGTGTGTGTGTGTGTGTGTGTATGAGTGTGCGCGCTAAGGTTCAGTATTTTTCTGTGGATGGCTAACATAGGTTATTTTAGATTTTTTTATTATTATAATTTTTTTCATTGAATATCTGAAACACAATACCCACACCAAGAAGAAAAAATACAAATAAAAAATACAATTAATTACATTCCCAAACCCCCAAGAACCCCCAGTGCACCAACAACCAAGAATGAACAAACGAGAAAAAAGGAAAAAACAGAAGAAAACAGCAAACAACGCAAAAATTAAAAATTAAAAGAATTGTAAAAATAAGAAGAATTGTAAATAAGGACATCAAGGATAACTGAAATCATAACAGCCATGCCAACTGTATATGTTTGTGTGCATGTCTGGCACTATTACATGTATGTGTGTGTTCTTGTATGTGTTTATTTGAATGGGAGTGTGTGTATATGCATGTGTAAAAACACCTGCACGGCATCAGCCTCAGGCAACCCGACCTTAGTTGTAAAAACACTGCCCCTCAGTGTCATTCAAACAAGCTTTTAATGATGTTTATTTGTACTTTTTTTTGTAACTTTTACCTTTGACCATCTGTCTCTCACACAGCAGCTCCACTCCCACTTGTCTCCAATTCCACATCCCAATCCTCAGGTTCCCTCAGCCCATCCCATCTATCTCTGCTGGCCATCCACTTCGGGTTTCTATGCAACACATATCTTTCGCCTATGCTGTGATGTTTAACGTACAATTTCAATCTATTTAATCGAATAGAATTCACAGACTGTGAGTTGAAGATAAATACTTTTACTAAGAGTATTAGTATATTAGTAATTGACTGACCCAAGAGAGAATACAGTAGACGGCACACATCAAATGTATGACCCTATGTCATGGGTCACGTGGTGTATGACCATATATGGGCATCCTGTCAGGGCAGTTATCAAGTGCTCTAAGGAGTGCCCATATATGGGCATCCTGTCAGGACATCCTGTCGTCCGTTCTCACGCCTTAGAGTGTTAATGTTTGCATATAGAAGCTGTCACACTTTAGAGTTAGTGTTTATAAGATAGTTAGTGTTTACAAGATAGTGCATCTGTGTATGTTAAAGCATGTGTTTGCAGTTGATCTATCCTGGGGTGTGTGTGTGTGCGTGTGCGTTTGCGTGTGTGTATGCAATTGTGTTTCAAAACAATGTTTTCGGGGTGTGTGTGTGTCTGTGTCTGAGGGATGTGTGTATGTGTGTGTGTGTGTGTGTGTGTGTGTGTGTGTGTGTGTGTGTGTGTGTGTGTGTGTGTGTGTGTGTGTGTATGTCTCTGCAGGCGTGTTTGAAACAATGTTTTTTTATCTAAACATTTCAACAATAGGAGGGCATATATAACATAACAATACCCAAACAACAGGTGATTTTTCCTAGGTTGGGGATAAAAAAAAATATTTAAAAATTCTTTATACCCCAAAGGAGAGCTGCTCTCCAGGGGGTGGCTGTCACAGTCAATCATGCCATCCTCTTTTTGAAAGGGTAATTATACTCTTTAAGTTGGGCCCTTTGCTTATGACTTAAACAGATTCATTTTCTACCCCACTTAATAACTAATGCAGTGGGCTAAATCAAGTGTTTCTTGGTGGTCTTAAACAAATCTACTGTGAAACAAAAGTGTACACTTTCACACACATTTTAATTGACTTAAAAATTAATAATGTAAAGTTATTATTATTATCAGAAGCATTATAATTATGACATAGGGTCATAAATCACACGTTTGACGTCTACTCTGTTCTCTCTCATATTCATTTAATTAATGATTAATGAGCCAAATCTCTTTTTCCTTCACTTTCATACTCAAAAGGAGTTTCCTTGCGAATCATTCTATTTGCACATTCAGATCGAAATGTTAGTTCATTAATATCATCACACCTTTTGAGTTTCTTTGTCCATGACAAAATAATTCTAAAGATTTCAAGAAATAGGTTCTAGCTACATGTGTTTTATACCCTGTTTGCCTGTGAGCCAACGCCACAGATGTTAGAAAATTGAGACAAGATCTTATGTGTGTAGTACATTTGAGTAGGTTGATGTGTATGATATTGGATGTGATATAGTGAGAGTGTCTACATCTGTATAAGAGTAAGACTATAATGTGTGATGTCCAAATAATTAATAACTTTGCCAATTTGCATGGTTGCGTGTCTAGGTGTGTAACATGTAGTGCGTATAGCCTTAATATTCATGACGATAATTGTAATCCATATTGTATCACCGTCATAGTTGCATCATAATTACCTTTAACATCAATGAAAAACTCATCCCAGCGTTTCCATAGCAATTGACGTTTCACATGATCATGAAAGAGACCTTGCATTACTCTAGAGATGGCTTCACTACAGTACAAATGTATTCCATACAATATGTTATTATTCCCCAATGCCCCTATTCTGATATCTTCCCCTTGGTTGTTGTAAACATATAGAAACTTGTAGACAAATACATAAAAAAGATAGACAAACAGTAAACACATTAAATTATAAAACATTTCTCGACAATAGAGAGAGAGAGAGACGTGTCATGACGTTGGCCTGGGGGTAGGTTTATGACAGTCATAAATACCCCTTCCCCCCTTTTTCCTCTCTCTACCCTACTTAGGTTACATTTGCAAAACCCTTGGTTAACATAGAGATTCTGGGAACATCAGAAGGTGGGGGGAAATGAACTATATTCTGGTAATCCGAACAATTGAACATATGCGGTGGTACTTAATGAATATGATGTCAGTTCGGTTGTCATCTGAGACATTCTCATCAATGATGAGATGACATAAACTCTACAGTGGAAAGTCTGCACATTGTAGTTATCGGATTCACATGGAATTGTTGTTCAATTTAAATGTTTGAATATAACTATTGGTGAAGAGATTAAATGTAATTTTAGCTTCAAAATGAGAGATTTGGGTTTTCATAAGGTTAGGGCTCTGCTCAATCAGTGGCCCGCCCCTGTGAAGAGACATGGGCTATAACACTTTTCAAACACGCCCTCCCCTCCCTACCTATATAAAGCCTTGACGACAATATCACCTCCTGTTCCAAGTAGGTGAGGTCTGCAGCCTCTGCGTTAAAAGGACGATGTCAACTACAGAACTAAGCCAACCTCAGCGTGAGCTTTGTTTGCGAATGGTATGAACTTTGAACTCTTATTCACTACAGAAGTGATACCTCCCAGCAGTTGAATTAGCAACAGCAGCTGCAAACGTAGGCAAGGAAAGAACAGACAAAGTATCCCGTCTATCACACAACGACGTTACTACAACTATCCAATTGAAAACCAGAGACATTCTTCAAAGGACAAAGACTCGGTTTGGCAACACGGCCTTCCATTTAC
>NC_088408.1:13450652-13463152 GCF_034236695.1 Oncorhynchus nerka | reverse complement strand
GAAGAGACCAGAGAGAGAGAAGAGACCAGAGAGAGAGAGAGACCAGAGAGAGAGAGAAGAGAGAGACCAGAGAATGAGAGAGAGACCAGAGAGAGAGAGAGAGAGGCCAGAGAGAGAGAGAAGAGACCAGAGAGAGAGACGAGAGAATGAGAGAGAAGTGACCAGAGAGAGAGAGAGAGACCAGAAAGAGCACAAGAGAGACACCAGAGAGAGAGAGAGAGAGCTAGCAGTCCACTCTTCAGACTTGTCACATCACATATAAAATGGCTAAAAAAGTTCTCAGTTCTTTACGTAAGGTTAAATAAATAAAAAACTTCCTCCACACTTCTTCTTTCCTGTCAGTCCGATTGTGTTAGCTCAACCCTTTGCCCTGTAATCTTCCCCATTACAGAGGAGTTCTGCAGCCATTATGGTTGGCTAGCTACCAGTGAAAGGCACTTATTACTGTTGTATAAAGACTTCTTCACAGAGGGTCTAAACTCTAGTTACAGCAGTCTCTTGTGGAACAGCCTTGAGCAGACTACATTGACATTTAATAACCATTTCACACAGGCCTAATACTTAATTAGAAAAACAATAAATTGGCAGGCACCACTTGATTTGCTGTAAAGCTGAGGGGCGGGGATGGTAGGAAAACCACTCTCAAATCTGCAATAACAATTAAAAAATCTGTTGAGGAATACAGAGATTATTCTACATAGACGACTTCCATGTTGTCTTTATACTGAAGATCTCTCCGGGGCAGAGTGACAGGAAAACAATCATTAGAAGACGGTATATTTATATTTTGGTTGGATCTGAAGTAGCTTTCATTTCCTAAAATAATGTAATGTTGTCATGGCATCTGGCTATCACAGACCGACCAGTATGAAGTCTATTAGAACATAGTAGAGGCGATGGATCTGTGTATCAGTAACTTCTACCGGGCTCGTTGATGAGTTGGGATGTCTATTTGGCATCAGTTTAAACACTTGTCAACACCTATTGACAAAATGGGAGAATGTGTCTTTCTAAGAATTAAAGGAGCCAACGAGGGGTAATGCTTGATTAGACTTGCTTTGGTAAAATTCCAATTGTCTTCCTGCAATAATTTGAACCAAGTAAGCAATTATGCACATGCATTGTCTGGGAATAATCGCCAACCGCAGGCAGTTAGAGGAACCAGATTTCTCAGAACCTGAGTCATTTATAAATACACCAACATGCATTTTCTACACTATGGAAAGGGTTAGGGTTAGAGTTTCTAAACTCTGGAAAGGGTTAGGGTTAGAGTTTCTAAACTCTGGAAAGGGTTAGAGTTTCTACACTATGGAAAGGGTTAGAGTTGCTAAATTATGGAAAGGGTTAGAGTTAGAGTTTCTACACTATGGAAAGGGTTAGAGTTAGAGTTTCTACACTATGGAAAGGGTTAGAGTTGCTACACTATGGAAAGGGTTAGAGTTAGAGTTTCTACACTATGGAAAGGGTTAGAGTTGCTACACTATGGAAAGGGTTAGAGTTAGAGTTTCTACACTATGAAAAGGGTTAGAGTTGCTACACTATGGAAAGGGTTAGAGTTAGAGTTTCTACACTATGGAAAGGGTTAGAGTTATGGAAAGTTTTCTACACTATGGAAAGGGTTAGAGTTAGAGTTTCTACACTTGGAAAGGGTTACACTATGGAAAGGGTTAGAGTTTCTACACTATGGAAAGGGTTAGAGTTTCTACACTATGGACAGGGTTAGAGTTAGAGTTTCTACACTATGGAACGGGTTAGAGTTAGAGTTTCTACACTATGGAAAGGGTTAGAGTTAAAGTTTCTACACTATGGAAAGGGTTAGAGTTTCTACACTATGGAAAGGGTTAGAGTTAGAGTTTCTAAACTCTGGAAAGGGTTAGAGTTTCTACACTATGGAAAGGGTTAGAGTTGCTAAACTATGGACAGGGTTAGAGTTTCTACACTATGGAAAGGGTTAGAGTTGCTACACTATGGAAAGGGTTAGAGTTAGAGTTTCTACACTATGGAAAGGGTTAGAGTTGCTACACTATGGAAAGGGTTAGAGTTTCTACACTATGGAAAGGGTTAGAGTTTCTACACTATGGAAAGGGTTAGAGTTAGAGTTTCTACACTATGGAAAGGGTTAGAGTTAAAGTTTCTACACTATGGAAAGGGTTAGAGTTTCTACACTATGGAAAGGGTTAGAGTTAGAGTTTCTAAACTCTGGAAAGGGTTAGAGTTTCTACACTATGGACAGGGTTAGAGTTTCTACACTATGGAAAGGGTTAAAGTTGCTACACTATGGAAAGGGTTAGAGTTAGAGTTTCTACACTATGGAAAGGGTTAGAGTTGCTACACTATGGAAAGGGTTAGAGTTAGATCTTCTACACTATGGAAAGGGTTAGAGTTGCTACACTATGGAAAGGGTTAGAGTTAGAGTTTCTACACTATGAAAAGGCTTAGAGTTGCTACACTATGGAAAGGGTTAGAGTTTCTACACTATGGAAAGGGTTAGAGTTAGAGTTTCTACACTATGGAAAGGGTTAGAGTTTCTACACTATGGACAGGGTTAGAGTTAGAGTTTCTACACTATGGAAAGGGTTAGAGTTGCTACACTATGGAAAGGGTTAGAGTTAGAGTTGCTACACTATGGAAAGGGTTAGAGTTGCTACACTATGGAAAGGGTTAGAGTTTCTACACTATGGGAAGGGTTGGAGTTTCTACACTATGGACAGGGTTAGAGTTTCTACACTATGGAAAGGGTTAGAGTTAGAGTTTCTAAACTATGGAACGGGTTAGAGTTTCTACACTATGGAAAGGGTTAGAGTTAGAGTTTCTACACTATGGAAAGGGTTAGAGTTAGAGTTGCTACACTATGGAAAGGGTTAGAGTTAGAGTTTCTACACCATGGAAAGGGTTAGAGTTAGAGTTTCTACACCATGGAAAGGGTTAGAGTTAGAGTTTCTACACTATGGAAAGGGTTAGAGTTTCTACACTATGGACAGGGTTAGAGTTAGAGTTTCTACACTATGGAAAGGGTTAGAGTTTCTACACTATGGAAAGGGTTAGAGTTAGAGTTT
Source organism: Oncorhynchus nerka (assembly GCF_034236695.1). Lineage (NCBI taxonomy): Eukaryota > Metazoa > Chordata > Actinopteri > Salmoniformes > Salmonidae > Oncorhynchus > Oncorhynchus nerka. The sequence continues at coordinate 13,460,096 of NC_088408.1, read as the reverse complement.
CTACACTATGGAAAGGGTTAGAGTTTCTACACTATGGAAAGGGTTAGAGTTAGAGTTTCTACACTATGGAAAGGGTTAGAGTTGCTAAACTATGGACAGGGTTAGAGTTTCTACACTATGGAAAGGGTTAGAGTTGCTACACTATGGAAAGGGTTAGAGTTAGAGTTTCTACACTATGGAAAGGGTTAGAGTTGCTACACTATGGAAAGGGTTAGAGTTAGAGTTTCTACACTATGGAAAGGGTTAGAGTTGCTACACTATGGAAAGGGTTAGAGTTAGAGTTTCTACACTATGAAAAGGGTTAGAGTTGCTACACTATGGAAAGGGTTAGAGTTAGAGTTTCTACACTATGGAAAGGGTTAGAGTTGCTACACTACGGAAAGGGTTAGAGTTAGAGTTTCTACACTATGAAAAGGGTTAGAGTTGCTACACTATGGAACGGGTTAGAGTTAGAGTTTCTACACTATGGAAAGGGTTAGAGTTTCTACACTATGGAAAGGGTTAGCGTTAGAGTTTCTACACTATGGGAAGGGTTGGAGTTTCTACACTATGGACAGGGTTAGAGTTTCTACACTATGGAAAGGGTTAGAGTTAGAGTTTCTACACTATGGAAAGGGTTAGAGTTAGAGTTGCTACACTATGGAAAGGGTTAGAGTTAGAGTTTCTACACCATGGAAAGGGTTAGAGTTAGAGTTTCTACACTATGGAACGGGTTAGAGATGCTACACTATGGAAAGGGTTAGAGTTGGAGTTTCTACACTATGGAAAGGATTAGAGTTTCTACACTATGGAAAGGGTTAGAGTTTCTACACTATGGAAAGGCTTGGAGTTTCTACACTATGGAAAGGGTTATAGAGTTAGAGTTTCTACACTATGGAAATGGTTAGAGTTTCTACACTATGGAAAGGGTTAGAGTTAGAGTTTCTACACCATGGAAAGGGTTAGAGTTAGAGTTTCACACTATGGAAAGGGTTAGAGTTTCTACACTATGGAAAGGGTTAGAGTTAGAGTTTCTACACTATGGAAAGGGTTGGAGTTTCTACACTATGGAAAGGGTTAGAGTTAGAGTTTCTACACTATGGAAAGGGTTGGAGTTTCTACACTATGGAAAGGGTTTAGAGTTAGAGTTTCTACACTATGGAAAGGGTTAGAGTTAGAGTTTATACACTATGGAAATGGTTAGAGTTTCTACACTATGGAAAGGGTTAGAGTTTCTAAACTATGGAAAGGGTTAGAGTTAGAGTTTCTACACTATGGAAAGGGTTGGAGTTTCTACACTATGGAAAGGCAGCACGTGTTTGATACACAGGCAGACAGGCAGACACTGGTTCAAGGCTATGTCCTTTATCTCCCAGCTCCCCCCAGACAGCCAGAGGAGGCCACCTGACAGAGACAGAGGGTCAGTCACACGGTTCCCCCCAGACAGGAGGCCAACTGACAGAGACAGAGGGTCAGTCACACAGCTCCCCCCAGACAGGAGGCCACCTGACAGAGGGTCAGTCACACAGCTCCCCCCAGACAGGAGGCCACCTGCCAGAGACAGAGGGTCAGTCACACAGCTCCCCCCAGACAGGAGGCCAGCTGCCAGAGACAGAGGGTCAGTCACACAGCTCCCCCCAGACAGCCAGAGGAGGCCAACTGACAGAGACAGAGGGTCAGTCACACAGCTCCCCCCAGACAGGAGGCCACCTGACAGAGACAGTCACCCACATACAGCTAGTTTTACAGTTTACAGACAGAGACAGTCACCCACATACAGCTAGTTCTGCAGGTTACAGACAGAGACAGTCACCCACATACAGCTAGTTCTGCAGGTTACAGACAGAGACAGTCACCCACATACAGCTAGTTCTGCAGGTTACAGACAGAGACGCTAGCGTGAAAAGTCTTCATGTCTTAAATATAATCTTTGAAATAGTTTGTTGGCGGGGTGGTGGGCAGTACAGAAAGCACTACCAAAGCTTTCTGCAGGTTAAGTATCACCCTGTATTACTAAAGCTGGAAAAGTGTTTCTCTGGGTCGATCCAGGGCAGGCTTAGTGGTTGGTGTGTGTGGTGATGTCCCCAGAACATCATTGGACAATTATATGGCCCCCATACTGAGTGGTGTGTGTTTGTGTGTGTTTGTATGTGTGTATCCACCACCCATACTGAGTTGTGTGTGTTTGTGTGTGTGTGTGTGTGTGTGTGTGTGTGTGTGTGTGTGTGTGTGTGTGTGTGTGTGTGTGTGTGTGTGTGTGTGTGTATCCACCACCCATACTGGGAGCAGTGGGATATCTCTGCCTCCCAATCCCCATGAGGCCTAAAATAGGAGGTAGGTGAGAGACAGAGCGTCCATATCGCTAACCAACACACACACACAATCCTCTCCCCTCTGTGTGCTTTTATCTCTTCTCTCCTTATCTCCCGGGCTTTCAGCAGGGCTGGCTCCCTGGGGTTTCACAAGAACAGGATAAACACGTTTTGATGTTGTCCAATATTCCACTGCAGCGACGTACACACACACACACACACACACACACACACACACACACACACACACACACACACACACACACACACACATTGCCATCGGAGAAAGAGACCACCGCACTGCGATGCTAAAACCTCTCAGACTACCGAGGACAAAATTGCCTCCTCAGTAACGTTCAGAACAGGTTTGTTACTCTGCATTTCCCTGTCCTACGGTGAATACATAGGAACGCATTAGGACCACTGTTCTGCCCTCTCCACCTTCTTCAGTTCTACAACACTAATAAACAATCATCATATTCCTTCGGAATTTAATTGTGTTTTCCGTCTGGGTAATCTTCAGGGCTTTTCTTGGTTTACATGTCGCCTTAACATTCCATTGTTTATTATCAACTATTTTTCATGTCATTTAAACAGAAAAGGGAAATATGATTGAATATTCACTCCTCTCTCTCATACGCTGAAAGGAAGTTTTCCTCAAATCAGAAATGATAGCTCCAATTATGAAAGCATCATTCTAAGAATGCTCATGGTATTCCGAAATGTGTTGGCTTAGACATCAACGCTAGCTCCGTGTGGAATACAGCCGTCAGGCTGTGATTAATGTGGTGTCATGCAATGTGACCAAAGACTTTGTCACCGTGAGAAAACAAACTATTCCAATCATTTCCACTGTCTGTTTTCTCTGGTATAAACAGTTTTAATATCAGTATTTTGGAAGTCATGGTCAATATAGCAGCGCTAATGATCACGGTCGCAGTGGGAAGGAAGACAGATTCACATCCCAGTGGTAGTGGAAGCTGTACTGTAGATAAGCAATGTGAGTAGATTTTTAATGTTGTGAGGTAAACCTCTAGAGGCTTAGACACTAAACACCACTAAAGCACATATGCAAGAACACTTAATAGAGACGCATTCACCCTTGTATCACCCTTCAACGGAAGGTGACATATCTGAGTGTGGAACAGCTTGATCTGCCATCCGCTGAAGAGATGAGCAGGAAGAGAGGGAGGACTGTGAGAGGAGAAGAAGAGACAGGGAGGATCTTCACTGAGATCTAGCAGAGTGTGTCACACTATAACTCCCAACACACATACTATATATCAAACCTCCTAACCTACACTATATATTCAAAAGTATGTGGACACCCCTTCAAATGAGTGGATTCGGCAATTTCGTCCACACGCCATGCTGACAGGTGTATAAATTCTAGCACACATTCATGCAATCTTCATAGACAAACATTGGCAGTCGAACGGCCTTACTGAAGAGGTCAGTGACTTTCAACGTGGTACAGTCATAGGATGCCACCTTTCCAACAACTCAGTTCATCAAATTTCTGCCCTGCTAGAGCTTCCCTGGTCAACTGTAAGTGCTGTTATTTTGAAGCGGAACTGTCTAGCAGCAATCACTGCTTAGCCACGAAGTGGAAGGCCACACAAGCTCACAGAACCAGACCGCTGAGTGCTGAAGCGCATAGCACGGAAAAATCTTCTGTCCTCGGTTGCAACATTCACTACCGAGTTCCAAACTGCCTCTGGAAGCAACGCCAGCACCAGAACTGTTCATCGGGAGCTTCATGAAATGGGTTTCCATGGCCGAGCAGACGCTCACAAACCCAAGATAACCATGCGCAATGCCAAGTGTCGGCTAGAGTGGCGTAAAGCTCACCACCATTTTACTCAAGTGTAAACGCGAGTAAAATCTCTGGAGTGAGGAATCACGCTTCAACAACTGGCAGTCCGACTGATGAACCTGGGTTTGGCAGATGCCAGGACAACGCTACCTGCCCTAATGCATAGTGCCTACTGCAAAGTTTGGTAGAGGAGGAATAACGGTCTGGGGATGTTTTTCATGGTTTGGTTTAGGACCCTTAGTTCCAATGAAGGGATATCGTAACCCTACAGCATACAATGACATTCTAGATGATTCTGTGCTTCCAACATTGTGGCAACAGTGTGATGAAGGCCTTTTCCTGTTTCAGCATGATAATGCCCCAGTGCACAAAGAGAGGTCCAAACAGAACTGGTTTGTTGAGATCGGTGTGGAAGAACTTGACTGGCCTGCACAGAGCCCTGACCTCAACCCCATCAACACCTTTGGGATGAATTGGAAGCCGACTGCGAGCCAGACCTAATCGCCCAACATCATTGACCGACCTCACTAACGCTCTTCTGGCTGAATGAAACAAGTCCCCGCAGCAATGTTCCAACATCTAGTGGAAAGCCTTCCCAGAAGAGTGGAGGCTGTTATAGCAGCAAAGGGGGAGACCAACTCCATATTAATGCCCATGATTTTGGTTCGACGAGCAGGTATCCATGCATATATGTACACAAACACACCAACTAGAACACAGAGACTTTCCATCACTGGTTACAGACCTCCCGAGTGGCACAGTGGTCTAAGGCACTGCATTGCAGTGCTAGAGCCGTCACTACAGACCCCCTGGTTCATTTTCAGGCTGTGTCACAACTGGCCACAATCGGGAGTCTCATAGGGCGGCGCACATTTGTCCTAGCTTCATCCGGGTTAGGGGAGGGTTTGGCCTGGGGGGGTAGGCCATTATTGTAAAAAGAATGTGTCCTTAACTGCCTTGCCTAGTTAAATAAATGTAAAATAGGTATCATGAGGTATGAAAGCCAAAGGAACTGAATAATATGAAGAAATTCTACAGATGGAAGGAAAACAGTGTCGAAATCTACCAAAAAACAACTAGACAACAACAAATGCAATCCCTTCTAGACAATTTCATGGATAAAATGTTTCACTGTGAAAGAGTGAAGGTGTACATTTGGCAGTAGAAAACCTAAACAGTGTACTTGACCTCTCATCTTAAATATCAAATCTAAAAACTTCAAGCAGACAACCTAAGACAATTAACAACAATGACAAATGGTAGGATGAAGAACGCAAAAACCTAAGAAAGAAACTGAGAAACCTATCCAACCAAAAACATAGAGACCCAGACAACCTGAGTCTACGCCTTCACTATGGTCAATCACTACAACTATAAAGAAATACACTACGGAAATATACCTGACCGCTGTGACTGACACAAAATTAATGAAATCTTTGACTATGTACAGACTCAGTGAGCATAGCCTTGCTATTGAGAAAGGCCACCGTAGGCAGACCTGGCTCTCAAGAGAAGACTGGCTATGTGCACACTTCCCACAAAATGAGGTGGAAACTGAACTGCACTTCCTAATCTCCTGCCTTGTATATGACCATATTAGAGACACATATTTCCCTCAGATTACATAAAACAGTGTGCCATCACAGCAGCAACATGTGTGATCTGTTGCCACAAGAAAAGGGCAACCAGTGAAAAACAAACACCATTGTAAATACAACCCACATTTATGTTTATTTATTTTCCCTTTTGCACATCGTTACAACACTGTATATAGACATAATATGACATCTAAAATATCTTTATTCTTTTGGAAATGTAAGTTTGATGTTTACTGTTCATTTTAAATTATTTAAGTGTTTATCTATTTCACTTGCTTTGGTAATGTAAACATATGTTTCCCATGCCAATAAAGCCCTTAAATTGAATTGAAATTGATAGAGATTGACCAAGAGAGAGAGACAGAGAGAGAGAGAGAGAGAGAGAGATCTAGAGACTAGATAGCATCTAGAGAACATGTCCACCAGCTTGGTACAACACAAGCAGAACCTGAGACCAGCATGGCCTCCACCACACAGCCTGATGACACTGCACCAGCCTACCAGTCTGCTCCAGCCCAGGTCAACCTACCAGCCTCTCAGTCTGCTCCAGCCCAGGTCAACCTACCAACGTCTCAGTCTGCTCCAGCCCAGGCCAGAATACCAGCCTCCCAGTCTGCTCCAGCCCAGGTCAACCTACCAGCCTCCCAGTCTGATCCAGCCCAGGTCAGAATACCAGCCTCCCAGTCTGCTCCACCCAGACAATCACCCACAACTGCAATACTAATTGATTCAAATGGGAAGTTCTTAGTCCAGGAAAGATTATTCCCTAGACACCAGGTGTATAAGTTCTGGTGTCCTACAACTGAGAGTGCAATGCAGCTACTCAGTCAGACCAGGATTGACACCCTGACAACATCATCATCCACACTGGCACAAACGACCTTCATGCCAAAGGTGAAAATGTGTCTGGGGCAGTGAGAAGAGTGGCAGAACGGGCACAGGCTATGTTCCCAACAACCAATATAGTTGTGTCCACCCTCCTACCAAGAAAAGACTTCCCAGGAAAGTTGATTGACAAAATAAATCAACAGATCACTGTGGACTGTGCCTCACTGCTCAACGTCAGAACGGCTCACCACCCCACTCTGACATGTCAACACTTATATGATAATATACATCTTGATCAGGACAGTATCAGAACCTTTGCCAAGGACCTAAAAGATGCAACACTTGGCAGGGACCCACACACCCATCACCCCAGCAACAAAGGTCCCCCGCCCCACCTTCTGAAACAACAGTACCTCCACCATCCCGAGGAGAAAAGAGCCAGACATGGCTTATTACAGCACAGCTCTACTAGACCAGGCCCAACACAGCACATATTTACCAGACCAGACCCGCCTCAGGACAGCACAACTAGACCCGTCCCATCACAACACAGCTCTACTAGATCCGGCCCATCACAACACAGCTCTACTAGATCCGGCCCATCACAACACAGCTCTACTAGACCCGTCCCATCACAACACAGCTCTACTAGACCCGTCCCATCACAACACAGCTCTACTAGACCTGGCCCATCACAACACAGCTCTACTAGACCCGGCCCATCACAACATAGCTCTACTAGATCCAGCCCATCACAACACAGCTCTACTAGACCCGTCCCATCACAACACAGCTCTACTAGACCTGGCCCATCACAACACAGCTCTACTAGACCCGGCCCATCACAACACAGCTCTACTAGACCCGGCCCATCACAACATAGCTCTACTAGACCCAGCCCATCACAACACAGCTCTGACCACTACTCCAGGGTCGGCCAGAACACTGCCCTTCAGGAAAGTAGACCACATGATGCAGTCCACACCATGTATCAGTCAGATCGTCAGCCTACATATGCTGAGGTAACCTCTGGCAGAAGACCCCTAGAACAATCAGAGATAGGAGAGGTGCGCCAACTACTGCAACTAATATGCAGACTACTGAGCTAGACAGTCCCTTTAATTCACACACGGGCACGCACACACACACACACACACACACACACACACACAAACACACAGGGTTGCAGATTGCATTGTACTTATTTTATGTGCAATCTTATTCCATTCTTATTAATTTGTTTACAAATATTCCTAAATGTAATGACACGGTATTATAATTATTATTATATGTAACCGTGTGTGTGTATTATATGTATGTATGTATGTATGTGTATATGTATATATGTGTGTATATATATATATATATATATATATATGTATGTATATATATATGTGTGTGTGTATGTATGTATATATATGTATGTGTATGTGTGTGTATGTATGTATGTGTGTATATGTGTATGTGCATGTATGTATATATATGTATGTGTATGTGTGTGTATGTATGTATGTGTGTATATGTGTATGTGCATGTATGTATATATATGTATGTGTATGTGTGTGTATGTATATATGTGTGTATATATATATATATATATATATATATGTATGTATATATATATGTGTGTGTGTATGTATGTATATATATATATATATATATATATATATATATATATAGTTTTTTTCTCTTTTTTTTTCGATGTACTTTACTCAAACCAGTGAATATCACTTATTATAAATGAGATCATTAACTATCAGCTCTTGGAATATCCAGGGCCTATACTCTTCACATTTTGGTTATAAAACAACAAATCCAGAATTGATTAAAAACATCAAGGGACAGGACATCATAATCCTACTGGAAACATGGTGTCGTGGAGACATAGATACTCAGTGTCCCTCAGGCTATAGAGAAAGTTTACTACCATCAATCAAACATAAAAATGTTAAACGGGGCCGAGACTCAGGTGGAATCATCATTTGGCATAAGCAGGACTTAGCACTGAATGAAATGAAAAAAGGTACCACTCACATTTGGCTAAAACTTAACAAAGGTACAATCTATTGTGACAATGATGTATACATATGTGCAGCTTATGCTCCTCCTTCAGATTCATCATATTATGATGATCAGTTTTTTGACATCTCCAGACAGAAATCATTACATTTCAGGCGCAGGGTAAAGTGCTTCTTTGTGGAGATTTCAATGCAAGAACAGGTTCTGAGCCTGACTACACTGATGCGGGAGGTAACCACCACATATTTGGACACCCCTCCTTGTACAGTAGCCCTATTATAAATAATAGAAACAGTCCTGACCAAATACTGAACAAAAATGGAAAAGAGTTAGTACATCTCTGTCGAGCCTTAGGCCTGTACATGCTTAATGGTAGAATCAGAGGGGACTCTTTAGGTCAGTTTACTTACTGCTCAGCTCTTGGGACAAGTGTAGTCGATTATGCCATCACTGACATTGACCCCTCCTCCATTAGTGCATTCACTGTCAGACCACAGACACCATTGTCAGATCACAGTCAGATCAACGTGTTTCTGAAGAAATTAACCGGCAATATTCATTCAAAAAAACAGCCCAATAAACTTTACAACATAAACCAATCATACAGATGGGCTCCAAACAGTGCAGAGAGATTCATTGAAACATTGAACTCAAATGAAATGATGAACTCTATACAGTTTTTCAATAACTCACAGTACCAAAACAATAAAGATGGTGTCAATTCAGCTACCCAAAACATCAATTGCATATTCCAAAAGCAGCATCGAAAGCAAATTTGAGAAAACCAAAGCAATGCAACATCAGAAGCAAAAATCAAAATGTTTCTGACAAATGGTTTGATAATGAATGTAAAACAATTAGAAAACACCTAAGACAAATGTCAAACAAAAAA
>NC_088408.1:13408152-13445652 GCF_034236695.1 Oncorhynchus nerka | reverse complement strand
ACTGTCAAACTATAACTGTACAACTATAACAGTCAAACTATAACTGTCAAACTATAACTGTACAACTATAACAGTCAAACTATAACTGTACAACTATAACTGTACAACTATAACTGTACAACTATAACTGTACAACTATAACTGTACAACTATAACAGTCAAACTATAACAGTCAAACTATAACTGTACAACTATAACTGTACAACTATAACTGTACAACTATAACTGTACAACTATAACTGTCAAACTATAACTGTCAAACTATAACTGTAACTATAACTGTACAACTATAACTGTACAACTATAACTGTCAATCTATAACTGTACAACTATAACTGTACAACTATAACTGTACAACTATAACTGTCAAACTATAACTGTACAACTATAACTGTACAACTATAACTGTACAACTATAACAGTCAAACTATAACAGTCAAACTATAACTGTACAATTATAACAGTCAAACTATAACTGTCAAACTATAACTGTCAAACTATAACTGTAACTATAACTGTCAAACTATATGCACACCTAGATGAAGTGAGAAGTTTTCTTTCAATGTGTTTTTCTTCTAAATCCCTGATTGGAGCCTATTACTGATATATGTAGGATGCTATCTGTCGTTAGCAACATGAGTAATGCTTTTGTGATTCAAAACAGATGTGCTGCTATCTTCATGCACTTCATCAGAGCTGTAGGAGTGTGAAAGACAGAGTTCGAATGAAGTGCTAATTGAAACACTTCAGGATAGACAGAGTTTGACAGAAAGACAGAACTCGACACTAATGTACCATAGCAGTATAAATGTAGTTGTCACAGCAGTGAGACACAGAGGTGTCCAGCAACATCAATGGACCTAACCCTACCACCCCTTCCCTAACCCTACCACCCCTTCCCTAACCCTACCACTCCTCCCCTAACCCTACCACTCCTCCCCTAACCCTACCACCCCTTCCCTAACCCTACCACCTCTTCCCTAACCCTACCACTCCTCCCCTAACCCTACCACCCCTTCCCTAACCCTACCACTCCTCCCCTAACCCTACCACCCCTCCTAACCCTACCACTCCTCCCTAACCCTACCACTCCTCCCCTAACCCTACCACTCCTCCCCTAACCCTACCACCCCTTCCCTAACCCTACCACTCCTCCCCTAACCCTACCACTCCTCCCCTAACCCTACCACTCCTCCCCTAAACCCTCCCTAACCCACCCCTTCCCTAACCCTACCACTCCTCCTCCCTAACCCTACCACTCCTCCCCTAACCCTACCACTCCTCCCCTAACCCTACCACCCCTTCCCTAACCCTACCACTCCTTCCCTAACCCTACCACTCCTCCCTAACCCTACCACCCCTTCCCTAACCCTACCACTCCTCCCCTAACCCTACCACCCCCCCTTCCACTCCTCCCCTAACCCTACCACCCCTTCCCTAACCCTACCACTCCTCCCATAACCCTACCACCCCTTCCCTAACCCTACCACTCCTCCCCTAACCCTACCACCCCTTCCCTAACCCTACCACTCCTCCCCCTAACCCTACCACTCCTCCCCTAACCCTACCACCCCTTCCCTAACCCTACCACTCCTCCCTAACCCTACCACCCCCTTCCCTAACCCTACCACTCCTCCCCTAACCCTACCACTCCTCCCTAACCCTACCACTCCTCCCCTAACCCTACCACCCCTTCCCTAACCCTAACCACCACTCCTTCCCTAACCCTACCACTCCTCCCCTAACCCTACCACCCCTTCCCTAACCCTACCACTCCTCCCCTAACCCTACCACTCCTCCCCTAACCCTACCACCTCCTCCCCCTAACCCTACCCTCCTCCCTAACCCTACCACTCCCTCCCCTAACCCTACCACTCCTCCCTAACCCTACCACCCCTTCCCTAACCCTACCACTCCTCCCCTAACCCTACCACCCTTCCCTAACCCTACCACTCCTCCCTAACCCTACCACTCCTCCCCTAACCCTACCACCCCTTCCCTAACCCTACCACTCCCCAACCCTCCCCTAACCTACCACTTCCCTAACCCTAACCCTACCACCCCTTCCCTAACCCTACCACTCCTCCCTAACCCTACCACTAACCCTCCCCTAACCCTACCACTCCTCCCTAACCCTACCACCCCTTCCCTAACCCTACCACCCCCCACCCTACTCCTCCCCTAACCCTACCACTCCTCCCTAACCCTACCACCCCTTCCTAACCCTACCACTCCTCCCTAACCCTACCACCCTCCCTAACCCTACCACCCCTTCCCTAACCCTACCACTCCTCCCCCTAACCCTACCACCCCTCCCCTAACCCTACCACTCCTCCCTAACCCTACCACTCCTCCCCTAACCCTACCACCCCTTCCCTAACCCTACCACTCCTCCCCTAACCCTACCACCCCTTCCCTAACCCTCCCCAACCCACCACTCCTCCCCTAACCCTACCACCCCTCCCTAACCCTACCACTCCTCCCCTAACCCTACCACTCCTCCCCTCCCTAACCCTACCACCCCTCCCCTAACCCTACCACTCCTCCCCTAACCCTACCTAACCCTACCACTCCTCCCTAACCCTACCACCCCTTCCCTAACCCTACCACTCCTCCCTAACCCTACCACTCCTCCCCTAACCCTAACCACTCCTCCCCTAACCCTACCACCCCTTCCCTAACCCTACCACTCCTCCCCTAACCCTACCACTCCTCCCCTAACCCTACCACCCCTTCCCTAACCCTACCACTCCTCCCCTAACCCTACCACCCCCTTCCCTAACCCTACCACCCTCCCCTAACCCTACCACTCCTCCCCTAACCCTACCACCCCTTCCCTAACCCTACCACTCCTTCCCTAACCCTACCACCCCTTCCCTAACCCTACCACTCCTCCCCTAACCCTACCACCCCCTCCCTAACCCTAACCACCACCCTCCCCTAACCCTACCACCCCTTCCCTAACCCTACCACCCCTTCCCTAACCCTACCTCCCCTAACCCTACCACTCCTCCCTAACCCTACCACCCTTCCCTAACCCTACCACTCCTCCCTAACCCTACCACCCCTCCCTAACCCTACCACTCCTCCCCTAACCCTACCACCCCTTCCCTAACCCTACCACCCCTTCCCTAACCCTACCACTCCTCCCCTAACCCTACCACCCCTTCCCTAACCCTACCACCCCTCCCTAACCCTACCACTCCTTCCCTAACCCTACCACCTCCTTCCCTAACCCTACCACCCCCCCTAACCCTACCACCCCTCCCCTAACCCTACCACTCCTCCCCTAACCCTACCACTCCTCCCCTAACCCTACCACCCTTCCCTAACCCTACCACTCCTCCCCTAACCCTACCACTCCTCCCTAACCCTACCACCCCTCCCCTAACCCTACCACCCCTTAACCCTACCACCCCCTAACCCTACCACTCCTCCCCTAACCCTACCACCCCTTCCCTAACCCTACCACCCTCCCCTAACCCTACCACTCCTCCCCTAACCCTACCACTCCTCCCCTAACCCTACCACCCCTTCCCTAACCCTACCACTCCTCCCCTAACCCTACCACTCCTCCTTCCCTAACCCTACCACCCCTTCCCTAACCCCTCCTCCCCTAACCCTACCACTCCTCCCCTAACCCTACCACCCTCCCCTAACCCTACCCTCCTCCCCTAACCCTACCACTCCTCCCCTAACCCTACCACCCCTTCCCTAACCCTACCACTCCTCCCTAACCCTACCACTCCTCCCCTAACCCTACCACCCCTTCCCTAACCCTACCACTCCTCCCCTAACCCTAACCCCTTCCCTAACCCTACCACTCCTCCCCTAACCCTACCACTCCTCCCCTAACCCTACCACCCCTTCCCTAACCCTACCACTCCTCCCCTAACCCTACCACTCCTCCCTAACCCTAACCCTAACCCTACCACCTCCTCCCCTAACCCTACCACTCCTCCCCTAACCCTACCACCCCTTCCCTAACCCTACCACCCTCCCCCTAACCCTACCACTCCCCTAACCCTACCACTCCTCCCTAACCCTACCACCCCTTCCCCTAACCCTACCACTCCCCTCCCCTAACCCTACCACTCCTCCCCTAACCCTACCACCCCTTCCCTAAACCCCTCCCTAACCCTACCACTTCCTACCACTCCTCCCCTAACCCTACCACTCCTCCCCTAACCCTACCACCCCTTCCCTAACCCTACCACTCCTCCCCTAACCCTACCACCCCTTCCCTAACCCTAACCACCTCCTCCCCTAACCCTACCACTCCTCCCCTAACCCTACCACCCCTTCCCTAACCCTACCACTCCTCCCTAACCCTACCCTCCTCCCCTAACCCTACCACCCCTTCCCTAACCCTACTAACTACCACCCCTTCCCCTAACCCTACCACCCCTTCCCTAACCCTACCACCCCTTCCCTAACCCTACCACCCACCCCTAACCCTACCACCCCTTCCCTAACCCTACCACCCCTTCCCCTCACCCTACCACCCCCTTCCCTAACCCTACCAACTACCACCCCTTCCCTAACCCTACCACCCCTTCCCTAACCCTACCACCCTTCCCTAACCCTACCACTCCTCCCTACCACCCCTTCCCTAACCACCCCTTCCCTAACCCTTCCCCTAACCCACCATTCCCCCTTCCCCCTAACCCATTCCCTAACCCACCACCCTTCCCTAACCCTACCACCCTTCCCTAACCCTACCACCCCTTCCCTAACCCTACCACCCCTTCCCTAACCCTTTCCCTTACCACCCCTTCCCTAACTGGAGTAAACTAATGGACCACAAAACTTCTAGTTCCAGCTTATACATACTATTTACTCTAAATGTTACGGACACTATTTTACAATAGTTACAGTATTTTTTTGTTTGTTTTCTGTCCCATCCTTCAGCTACCTTCAACCCCTCCCATCTATCTCTGAAGACCATCCAGTCCCAGCCTTCAGCTACCCTCAACCCCTCCCATCTATCTCTGAAGACCATCCAGTCCCAGCCTTCAGCTACCCTCAACCCCTCCCATCTATCTCTGAAGACCATCCAGTCCCAGCCTTCAGCTACCCTCAACCCCTCCCATCTATCTCTGAAGACCATCCAGTCCCAGCCTTCAGCTACCCTCAACCTGAAGACCATCCAGTCCCAGCCTTCAGCTACCCTCAACCCAGGTGGTGGTGGTCCCATCTATCTCTGAACACCATCCAGTCCCTGTCTTCAGCTACCCTCTACCCCTCCCATCTATCTCTGAAGACCATCCAGTCCCAGCCTTCAGCTACCCTCAACCCCTCCCATCTATCTCTGAACACCATCCAGTCCCTGTCTTCAGCTACCCTCAACCCCTCCCATCTATCTCTGAAGACCATCCAGTCCCATCCATCAGCTCCCTCAACCCCTCCCATCTTTCTCTGAAGACCATCCAGTCCCAGCCTTCAGCTACCTTCAACCCCTCCCATCTATCTCTGAAGACCATCCAGTCCCAGCCTTCAGCTACTTTCAACCCCTCCCATCTATCTCTGAAGACCATCCAGTTTTGATTTGATTTGCCATATATTTTCCATCTGTGCTGTTTCACAAAAGATCTGAACCTTTATACAGGTTTACGGACACAGAATATTTTACATTAGTTATCTTGTTATTTTTAGTCCAAACGTTGTACCTCTAACGTTGTGGCAACAGTTTGTGGAAGGCCCTTTTCTATTTCAGCATGGCAATGCTCCCGTGGTTTGTTGTAATTGGTGTGGAAGAACTTGAGTGGCCTGCACAGAGCCCTGACCTCAACCCCATCAAACACCTTTGGGATGAATGTCTACATCTAGTGGAAAGTCTTCCCAGAAGAGTGGAGGCTGTTATAGCAGCAAAAGGGGGACTAACTCCATATTAATGCTCATGATTTTGGAATGAGACGTTTGACGAGCAGGTGTCCACATACTTTTAGCCATGTAGAGTGCATGTCATAGTCAGCCAGTTCACACATTTACATGATTCAGATTGAGATTGCTTTATTGATCAATTGTTCCAACCGAAATGTTAGTTCCACTTTTAATCTAACCCCTCGGAAAGACACACATACATATAGATGTTTTGGAGAGGTGCGGGGGGAGGGGGTGACCTGGGAGCTGTTGTTGTGGGGCGGTTAAGCGTCTAGCTCAAGGACACAAGGGCAGGCAATGACATCTAGGATTTGATACCAGCAACCCCCTGGTTGTCAGTTCAATTCCAGACAGATTTTTCTTGTCGAACCCGGATTGGAACTGGCAACCCTCCGGTTGCTGGCTCGCCTCTCTAACTGCTAAGACATGAGACTATGACCTATGAGGCACTACGCACTGAACACTTACTAAAAGTTTGTTAAGAGTTTAAACCTTAGAAATGTTTTATCCACATACGTCAAGGCAGGCTTTGCATTTCAATAGTCATTTCTCCTATAGGTCCATGTCCATTATTAGTCTACCCTTCACTTTCATTTCAATAGTCAGTTCTCCTATAGCTCCACGTTCATTATTAGTCTACCCTTCACTTTCATTTCAGTAGGAGTTGAAAGGGTTTGATTGGCTATAAAGCAGGAAATACCAATTTGTCCGCAACGCCTATGAAGTGATTACATGTGAAAATCCATGTAGTTTGACTATGAAGACGTGAGTACATGTATAGAGACGCCTGGTTCTGTATGTTCAAGTATTGATGTCGACCTTTCTACCTGATATTACAGCATCCCAGTCCATCATCTATCTACACAGGGTCCTTATGGTCCCAATCAGAGCATATTACTTCATCCTTCACGTCTGCTCTCAGCTCCATGGGAGGCAGGTTCTGGCCATGAGGTTTATTGCCAGGATTGGCTTCTACTGACCACATATAATATGAGTCTACCTACGTAGGGCCATTAGGAGAGGTGCATAGCAAGGAGGGGGCCCCATGCCATTAGGAGAGGTGCATAGCAAGGAGGGGGCCCCATGCCATTAGGAGAGGACCATAGCAAGGAGGCGGCCCCAGGACTGTCGGAAATGACTCCACCTCATCTGAATAAAATTTGATTTGATTCAAACACAATACCCTTAACTAACGTCCTATCCATCTCTACATCTTTATCTCATAAACCCATTAATAGCGTGATACAAGCTTACATAAGGATTTTCTTAGCTCTATCTCTAACTTCCTAATACAGGGGCAACTTCAAAGCCATAATGAATGGCTGGCTACCTTAATTAATTATCTCCCTGCTTGTCATTGGCGTCTGTACACCCCTTTGCCTGGCTCTCGCCAAGGACACAGAGCCTTTAACAAAAGCCTGTGGTTAAGCTGAAGAGCTCCTCAGTAATCTATCTCCTTTAGAAGGCCATTGAACACGGCCACAGAGGTCCACGTCTTATCTGTTTCCTATTCTGTTATCTACTGGAAGAAGGAAGAAATGCTTAATGAGCTAGCAGAGAGAGAGATACATGCACTCTCTCTCTCTCTTAATAAACATCCTCTTTTTCTATCTATTTCACTCTCTCTTTGTTTCCTCCATCGATCAGTTATTTCCAGATGGACCGCGTGACGCATTGGCCCTCGGACGGAGAGAGAGGGAGATAGAAAGAAAGAGAGAGAGAGAGAGAGGGAGAAAGAGGGGGGAGAGAGAGAGAAATATACTATACGTAGCATAATCTTTCAGGAAATGGAGATATTGGCTGGGCAGACGGGTGGATGGAAGAGTAGAGAAATAAAGGAGAGATCAGGTGGCTGGGCAGCAGGGTGCAGGGATGGTCAGTCGGATGGAACATCCAGGGCTCTTAGAGTGTCTTGGTGTCTGGTTAATTAAAGGCCACACGAGAGACAGAAGTGGTGTCCCAGATGGCACCCTATTCCCTACATCATGCAACAGTTTTAACAAGAAGTATTGCACTATGTAGGGACTATGATGATTTGAGATGCAACCAGAGAGACAGTATGGGAGACGGCCAAGACCTCTCTCTCTCTCTCTCTCTCTCTCTCCACCTCTCTCTCTTGCTCAGTCCTTCTCTATCTTCTCTCCTATTCGTTCCATTTCTCTTTTCTCTCTTGTGCTCCCTCTCCCTTCTTGCACACTGGCCTCCCTTTGAAGATGTACTTATTTCAACTGATGAGAAATGTAAAGCAAGGGACGGTGAATGGGGGGCTCTTTCGCCACACAAAGCACACTGCAATCTGTGGAGCTCTGCGCTCGCTCTCTATCGCACATCAAGGTTTATATGACATGCATGAAAACGAGGTAACTCCTTCTGGGGGAAAAAAATGAACAAGCAAAGCAAAAGCAGTAGAGAGAGCCCACAGCTATCTCGGCAGAACAGCTACTTCTGACAGAATAGCTACCTCGGCAGAACAGCTACCTCTGACAGAACAGCTACCTCTGACAGAACAGCTACATTTGACAGAACAGCTTCCTCGGCAGAACAGCTACATCTGACAGAACAGGTACCTCTGCAGCACAGCTGCCTCGCACACACACACACACACACGCATACACACACACACACACACACACACACACACACACACACACACACACACACACACACACACACACACACACACACACACACACACACACACACACACACCCACACACACACACACACACACACACAGACAAACATGATTAACAAACAAACGTGATTAAAGGCATGGTATAAAGACAAGGGAGCACCAGCTGTTGCAGACGACAGTTCCGGAAGACTATGTGATCACGCTCTCCGAAGCCGAAGACCTTTAAACAGGTTAACATTCCAGACGGTTTACCAGGACGCTTACTCAGAGTATGTGCTGACGAGCTGGCAAGTGTCCTCACCGACCTAGTCTGTAATACCTACATGTTTACCGCCCCATAGCACTCACTTCTGTAGCCATGAAATGCTTTGAAAGGCTGGTCATGCCTCACATCAACACCATCATCCCAGACCCACTCCAACTCGCATAACGCCCCAACAGATCCACAGATGACGTAATCTCTATTGCACTTCACACTGCCCTTTCCCACCTGGACAAAAGGTACACCTAAGTGAGAATGCTGTTCATTGACTACAGCTCACGCCCCCATTCACATCGGTGGGATTGTAGTGGACTGGGTTCTAGAGCTTCAAATTCCTTGGTGTCAACACTTAGGATGTATGGCGTTACGCTGCAGAATGCTGTGGTAGCCATGCTGGTTGAGTGCCTTGAATTCTAAATAAATCATGGACAGTGTCACCAGCAAAGCACCCCCACACCATCACAGCTCCTCCTCTATGCTTCACGGTGGGAACCACACATGCCGGTCTAATGTCCATTGCTCGTGTTTCTTGGCCCAAGCAAGTCTCTTCTTCTTATTGGTTTCTTTTCAGCAATTCGAGCATGACGGAATGATTCACGCAGTCTCCTCTGAACTCTGAACAGTTGAGATGTCTGCTACTTGAACTCTTTGAAGCATTTCTTTGGGCTGTAATTCTAAGGCTGGTAACTAATGAATGTATCCTCTGCAGCAGAGGTAACTCTGGGTCTTCCTTTCCTGTGGCGGTCCTCATGAGAGCCAGTTTCCTCATAGCGCTTGATGGTTTTTGCAACTGCACTTGAAGAAAGTTCATGAAATGTCCTAAAGTAATGATGGACTGTCATTTCTCTTTCCTTATTTGAGCTGTTCTTGCCATAATATGGACTTGCTCTTTTACCAAATA
Source organism: Oncorhynchus nerka (assembly GCF_034236695.1). NCBI lineage: Eukaryota > Metazoa > Chordata > Actinopteri > Salmoniformes > Salmonidae > Oncorhynchus > Oncorhynchus nerka. The sequence continues at coordinate 13,435,971 of NC_088408.1, read as the reverse complement.
GGGCTGTCTTCTGAATACCACCCTTACCTCACCCTTACTGATTGGCTCAAACACATTAAGAAGGAAAGAAATTCCACAAATTAACTTTTAAATGTTTTTACATTTTATTTAACCATTACTTAACTAGGCAAGTCAGTTGAGAACACATTCTTAATTACAATGATGGCCTACCAAAAGGCAAAAGGCCTCCTGCGGGGACGGGGGCTGGGATTAAAAAAAAATATATATATATATACAGTGGGGAGAACAGGTATTTGATACACTGCCGATTTTGCAGGTTTTCCTACTTACAAAGCATGTAGAGGTCTGTCATTTTTATCATAGGTACACTTCAACTGTGAGAGACGGAATCTAAAACAAAAATCCAGAAAATCATATTGTATGATTTTTAAGTAATTAATTTGCATTTTATTGCATGACATAAGTATTTGATCACCTACCAACCCGTAAGAATTCCGGCTCTCACAGACCTGTTAGTTTTTCTTTAAGAATCCCTCCTGTTCTCCACTCATTACCTGTATTAACTGCACCTGTTTGAACTCGTTACCTGTATAAAAGACACCTGTCCACACACTCAATCAAACAGACTCCAACCTCTCCACAATGGCTAAGACCAGAGAGCTGTGTAAGGACATCAGGGATACAATTGTAGACCTGCACAAGGCTGGGATGGGCTACAGGACAATAGGCAAGCAGCTTGGTGAGAAGGCAACAACTGTTGGCGCAATTATTAGAAAATGGAAGAAGTTCAAGATGACAGTCAATCACCCTCGGTCTGGGGATCCATTCAAGATCTCACCTCGTGGGGCATCAATAATCATGAGGAAGGTGAGGGATCAGCCCAGAACTACACGGCAGGACCTGGTCAATGACCTGAAGAGAGCTGGGACCACAGTCTTAAAGAAAACCATTAGTAACACACTACATGGATTAAAATCCTGCAGCGCACGCAAGCTCACCCTGCTCAAGCCAGCGCATGTCCAGGCCCGTGTGAAGTTTGCCAATGACCATCTAGATGATCCAGAGGAGGAATGGGAGAAGGTCATGTGGTCTGATGAGACGAAAATAGAGCTTTTTGGTCTAAACTCCACTCGCCGTGTTTGGAGGAAGAAGAAGGATGAGTACAACCCCAAGAACACCATCCCAACCGTGAAGCATGGAGGTGGAAACATCATTCTTTGGGGATGCTTTTCTGCAAAGGGGACAGGACGACTGCACCATATTGAGTGGAGGATGGATGGAGCCATGTATCGCGAGATCTTGGCCAACAACCTACTTCCTTCAGTAAGAGCATTGAAGATGGGTCGTGGCTGGGTCTTCCAGCATGACAACGACCCGAAACACAGCCAGGGCAACTAAGGAGTGGCTCCGTAAGAAGCATCTCAAGGTCCTGGAGTGGCCTAGCCAGTCTCCAGACCTGAACCCAGTATAACATCTTTGGAGGGAGCTGAAAGTCCGTATTCAATTCTCGGGCCGACTCTTTTCTCTGTGTATATCAATGATGTTGCTCTTGCTGCGGGCAATTCCCTGATCCACCTCTACGCAGACGACACCATTCTATACACTTTCGGCCCGTCATTGGACACTGTGCTATCTAACCTCCAATCGAGCTTCAATGCCATACAACACTCCTTCCGTGGCCTCCAACTGCTCTTAAACGCTAGTAAAACCAAATGCATGCTTTTCAACCGATCGCTGCCTGCACCCGCTTGCCCGACTAGCATCACCACACTGGATGGTTCCGACCTTGAATATGTGGACACCTATAAGTACCTAGGTGTCTGGCTAGACTGCAAACTCTCCTTCCAGACCCATATCAAACATCTCCAATCGAAAATCAAATCAAGAGTCGGCTTTCTATTCCGCAACAAAGCCTCCTTCACTCACGCTGCCAAGCTTACCCTATTAAAACTGACTATCCTACCGATCCTCGACTTCGGCGATGTCATCTACAAAATTGCTTCCAACACTCTTCTCAGCAAACTGGATGCAGTTTATCACAGTGCCATCCGTTTTGTCACTAAAGCACCTTATACTACCCACCACTGCGACTTGTATGCTCTAGTCGGCTGGCCCTCGCTACATATTCGTCGCCAGATCCACTGGCTCCAGGTCATCTACAAGGCCATGCTAGGCAAAGCTCCGCCTTATCTCAGCTCACTGGTCACGATGGCAACACCCATCCGTAGCACGCGCTCCAGCAGGTGTATCTCATTGATCATCCCTAAAGCCAACACCTCATTCAGCCGCCTTTCGTTCCAGTACTCTGCTGCCTGTGACTGGAACGAATTGCAAAATCGCTGAAGTTGGAGACTTTTATCTCCCTCACCAACTTCAAACATCAGCTATCTGAGCAGCTAACCGATCGCTGCAGCTGTACATAATCTATTGGTAAATAGCCCACCCATTTTCACCTACCTCATCCCCACAGTTTTTATTTATTTACTTTTCTGCTCTTTTGCACACCAATATCTCTACCTGTACATGATCATCTGATCATTTATCACTCCAGTGTTAATCTGCAATATTGTAATTATTCGCCTACCTCCTCATGCCTTTTGCACACATTGTATATAGACTCCCCTTTTTTCTCTACTGTGTTATTGACTTGTTAATTGTTTACTCCATGTGTAACTCTATGTTGTCTGTTCACACTGCTATGCTTTATCTTGGCCAGGTCGCAGTTGCAAATGAGAACCTGTTCTCAACTAGCCTACCTGGTTAAATAAAGGTGAAATAAAATTAAATTAAAATTAAAATTTCCCAGTGACAACCCCGAAACCTGAAGGATCTGGAGAAGGTCTGTATGGAGGAGTGGGCCAAAATCCCTGCTGCAGTGTGTGCAAACCTGGTCAAGAACTACAGGAAACGTATGATCTCTGTAATTGCAAACAAAGGTTTCTGTACCAAATATTAAGTTCTGCTTTTCTGATGTTCCAAATACTTATGTCATGCAATAAAATGCAAATTAATTACTTAAAAATCATACAATGTGATGTTCTGTATTTTTGTTTTAGATTCCGTCTCTCACAGTTGAAGTGTATCTATGATACAAATTACAGACCTCTACATGCTTTGTAAGTAGGAAAACCTGTAAGTAGAACATAAATGGCAGTGTATCAAATACTTGTTCTCCCCACTGTATATAAATATAGGACAAAACACACACCACGGCAAGCTAATTGAAATGTATTCCAGGTGACTACCTCATGAACCTGGTTGAGAGAATGCCAAGAGTATGCAAACCTGTCACCAAGGCAAAGGGTGACTACTTTGAAGAATCTCAAATATAAGATATATTTTGATTTATTTAACACAATTTTGGTTACTACATGATTCCATATGTATTTCATAGTGTTGATGTCTTAACTATTATTCTACAATGCAGTAGTAAAAAGAAAATAGTAAAACATAAATAAAAACCCTTGAATGAGTAAGTGTGTCCAAACTTTTGACTGGTAGGTACATATGCACTTATACAGTACATTACCTCATACTCCTGCACATGGACTTGGTACTGGTACCCAATGTACAGTATATAGCCAAGTTATCATTCCTCATTATGTATTTATTATTACTTGTTTTACTGTCGTATTATTTCTCTATCTTTCTCTCTGCATTGTTGGGAAGGGCCCGTAGGCAGCCATTCATTGTTAGTCCACACCTGCTGTTTACCAAGCACATGACAAATACAATTTGATTTGATTAATTGAACATCCCTCCATCAAGCAGATAGGCCTTCAGCTTAGACTGGTAGGACAACAGGTGGTCAATAGCCCTCGTCACAAACCTGCCTTCAGCTTAGACTTGTAGGACAACAGGTGGTCAATAGCCCTCATCACAAACCTCCCTTCAGCTTAGACTTGTAGGACAACAGGTGGTCAATAGCCCTCATCACAAACCTGCCTTCAGCTTAGCCTTGTAGGACAACAGGTGGTCAATAGCCCTCATCACAAACCTGCCTTCAGCTTAGCCTTGTAGGACAACGGGTGGTCAATAGCCCTCATCACAAACCTGCCTTCAGCTTAGCCTTGTAGGACAACAGGTGGTCAATAGCCCTCATCACAAACCTGCCTTCAGCTTAGCCTTGTAGGACAACGGGTGGTCAATAGCCCTCATCACAAACCTGCCTTCAGCTATGACTTGTAGGACGACAGGTGGTCAATAGACCTCGTCACAAACCTGCCTTCAGCTTAGACTTGTAGGACAACAGGTGGTCAATAGACCTCGACACAAACCTGCCTTCAGCTTAGACTTGTAGGACAACAGGTGGTCAATAGACCTCGTCACAAACCTGCCTTCAGCTTAGACTTGTAGGACAACAGGTGGTCAATAGACCTCGTCACAAACCTGCCTTCAGCTTAGACTTGTAGGACAACAGGTGGTCAATAGACCTCGTCACAAACCTGCCTTCCATGTGGTCTTGTCATGGGGAGGAATACTGATTTGGTTATATACTGTAGATAGCAACATGCCAGGTTAGTATGCAGTACTGCATAGGTCCAGTCTTAGATGACATTCCATGCATAATATGTCAATTGCTATGAGCCAGTGTAGTATTAGACAAGCCTTCTCTTGGGTTGTTTCCTGTTGGGTTTAAGACAAGGCATTCATTCCACCAGTTACCTGTTTAACACTAATAATACTGTTGACTGGTAGGCAAACAACGTGACAAAGGGACACTGACATGTCTAACAAGCCATACAAAACACACAGAAGCAAGTCTGACAAACCAAACATGGACATGCTGTTTGCATTTATCCAAACTGACAAGTCAATTTTGCTCCTAAACGTCTCCACCCTCCATCCATATCCACCAACACAACCATATTCACCAACACAACCATATCCACCAACACAACCATATCCACCAACACAACCATATCCACCAACACAACCATATCCACCAACACAACCATATCCACCAACACAACCATATCCACCAACACAACCATATCCACCAACACAACCATATCCACCAACACAACCATATCCACCAACACAACCATATCCACCAACACAACCATATCCACCAACACAACCATATTCACCAACACAACCATATCCACCAACACAACCATATCCACCAACACAACCATATCCACCAACACAACCATTTCCACCAACACAACCATATCCACCAACACAACCATATTCACCAACACAACCATATCCACCAACACAAGCATATCCACCAACACAACCATATCCACCAACACAACCATATCCACCAACACAACCATATCCACCAACACAACCATATCCACCAACACAACCATATCCACCAACACAACCATATACACCAACACAACCATATTCACCAACACAACCATATCCACCAACACAACCATATCCACCAACACAACCATATCCACCAACACAACCATTTCCACCAACACAACCATATCCACCAACACAACCATATCCACCAACACAACTGTCATGGCAGAAAACCTCACACCCAAAACCTTACTATCCAAACAACCTTTCAAAAAGCCATCAATCTTCCATCACAAAACTCCCTCACCATCTCGTCCTTGACCACATTTGAGAATTCACAGTTTCCACATCAGGCATGTCACACCTTCTGCCCCTTCCTTCACTCTCTCCCTCTCCTCCTTCTCCCTCCCACTCTCTCCCTCTCCTCCTTCTCCCTCCTCCTTCTCCCTCCTCCTTCTCCCTCCCACTCTCTCCCTCTCCTCCTTCTCCCTCCTCCTTCTCCCTCCCACTCTCTCCCTCTCCTCCTTCTCCCTCCTCATTCTCCCTCCCACTCTCTCCCTCTCCTCCTTCTCCCTCCTCCTTCTCCCTCTCCTCCTTCTCCCTCCTCCTTCTCCCTCTCCTCCTTCTCCCTCCCCCCTCCTTCCCAATTCTCCCTTCCACTCTCTCCCTCTCCTCCTTCTCCCTCCCCCTTCTCCTTCCCAATTCTCCCTCCCACTCTCTCCCTCTCCTCCTTCTCCCTCCCCCTTCTCCTTCCCAATTCTCCCTCCCACCCTCTCCCTCCCCTCCTTCTCCCTCCTCCTTCTCCCTCCCCCTTCTCCTTCCCAATTCTCCCTCCCACCCTCTCCCTCCCCCTCCCCTGGCTTCAAACAGATGTCGGTTTCTTTCTATCTCTCACAGTTGTAAGGACCACTGCACCCCCAGACATTGACTCGGTACCTGTATCCACTGTTTTTAGCCTCCTTATTGTTATGTACATTTCTTGTTACCTTGTGATTGATTCTATTTTATTTTATTTTAGTTTATTTAGTAAATATTTTATTAACTCTATTTCTTGAACTGCATTGTTGGTTAAGGGCTTGTATGTAAGCATTTCACTGTAAGGTCACAGTTGTTGTACTCGGTGCATGTGACAAATTTGATTTGATTTGACTTCACGCCAGAAAGCAACCCCCTTTTCCCAGAGCGCCTGACTGGCTGAAGGCCTGCCAAAAGTCGGGGGCCGGCAAACCGTGCCAATATATCTTCCAATATATCCTCCAATATATCCTCCAATATATCCTCCAATATATCCTGCAATATATCCTCCAATATATCATATCCTCCAATATATCCTGCAATATATCCTGCAATATATCCTCCAATATATCCTCCAATATATCCTCCAATATATCCTGCAATATATCCTCCAATATATCATATCCTCCAATATATCCTGCAATATATCCTCCAATATATCCTCCAATATATCCTCCAATATATCCTCCAATATATCCTCCAATATATCCTCCAAAAAGTCTGACAAACAGTCTGTTCCGCTGCCATTAGAACAGCGGGACATTACAACTTATTCCACAATTATAACATAATTCATTAAAAAGCTATCATACATTAGGCCACTCCATTACACAGAATAGTGTGGATGTTGTACACACACAAGCTAAAATGAACAAGTGACAGGATAAAAGGAGAGAGAAAGTATGAGACAGGTTGCTGCCAGTACAATGTTCACATCTACTTATAATCGACCACGACATCCAACAAGGTAACACGGCAGAGTCATCAAAGCTTTTCAAAGAGAACCTTTTGCTCTGTCAAATTATGTGTGTGGGTGTGTGTCTCCATGTCTGTCTGTGTCTCCATGTCTGTCTGTGTCTCCATGTCAGCCTGTCTAGGTCTCCATGTCTGCCTGCCTGTCTAGGTCTCCATGTCAGCCTGTCTGTCTGTGTCTCCATGTCAGCCTGTCTGTCTGTGTCTCCATGTCAGCCTGTCTGTCTGTGTCTCCATGTCAGCCTGTCTGTCTGTGTCTCCATGTCAGCCTGTCTGTCTGTGTCTCCATGTCAGCCTGTCTGTCTGTGTCTCCATGTCTGCCTGCCTGTCTAGGTCTCCATGTCAGCCTGTCTGTCTGTGTCTCCATGTCAGCCTGTCTGTCTGTGTCTCCATGTCAGCCTGTCTGTGTCTTCATGTCTGCCTGTCTGTCTGTGTCTCCATGTCAGCCTGTCTGTCTGTGTCTCTATGTCAGCCTGTCTGTCTGTGTCCCATGTCAGCCTGTCTGTCTGTGTCTCCATTTCGGTGCCATCATGTGTATGCTTGCTTTTTCATCTGAGTGCTTGCATGCATATGGAGCATAATCAACGAGCGTCCATAAAGATAGCCTACAGCAAATATTTACATTCCACTCAATGGGTTTCTCTATAGCCCAGTGAGTTGATTGCTTTGTTAATGGCAACAGTGCAGTGTAGTGTTGTGGAACACGGGGAGCAGAGTGCCGGGATGGAGGGATGAGGGATGGAGGGATGAGGGATGGAGGGATGAGGGATGGAGGGACAGATGGATGGAGGGATGGAGGGATGGATGGATGAGGGATGGAGGGACAGAGGGATGGAGGAATGAGGGATGGAGGGACAGAGGGCCTTAGGGATGGAGGGATGAGGGATGAGGGATGAGGGATGGAGGGATGGAGGGATGGAGGGAAGAGGGATGGAGGGATGGAGGGATGAGGGATGGAGGGATGGAGGGATGGAGGGACGGAGGGATGGAGGGACAGAGGGATGGAGGGGTGGAGGGATGAGGGATGAGGGATGGAGGGATGGAGGGATGAGGGATGGAGGGATGGAGGGATGAGGGATGGAGGGATGGAGGGATGAGGGATGGAGGGATGGAGAGATGGAGGAACAGAGGGATGGAGGGATGAGGGATGAGGGATAGAGGGATGGAGGGATGGAGGGATGAAGGGATGGAGGGACAGAGGGCCTTAGGGATGGAGGGATGAGGGATGGAGGGATGAGGGATGGAGGGATGAAGGGATGGAGGGATGAGGGATGGAGGGATGGAGGGATGAGGGATGGAGGGATGGAGGGACAGAGGGCCTTAGGGATGGAGTGATGAGGGATGAGGGATGGAGGGATGGAGGGATGAGGGATGGAGGGATGGAGGGATGAGGGATGGAGGGATGGAGGGACAGAGGGCCTTAGGGATGGAGGGATGAGGGATGAGGGATGGAGGGATGGATGGACAGAGGGATGGAGGGATGGAGGGATGGAGGGATAGAGGGCCTTAGGGATGTAGGGATGAGGGATGAGGGATGGAGGGATGAGGGATGGACAGAGGGATGGAGGGATGAGGGATGGAGGGATGGATGGAGGGATGGAGGGATGAGGGATGGAGGGATGGAGGGATGAGGGATGGATGGATGAGGGATGGAGGGATGGAGGGATGAGGGATGGAGGGATGGAGGGATGAGGGATGGAGGGACAGAGGGCCTTAGGGATGGAGGGATGGAGGGATGAGGGATGGAGGGATGGAGGGATGGCGGGATGAGGGATGGAGGGATGGAGGGATGAGGGATGGAGGGATGGAGGGATGAGGGATGGAGGGATGGAGGGATGAGGGATGGAGGGATGGAGGGAGGAGGGATGGAGGGATGCAGGGATGAGGGACAGAGGGACAGAGGGACAGAGGGAGGGAGGGATGGAGGGATGGAGGGGAGGGATGGAGGGATGGAGGGATGGAGGGATGAGGGATGGAGGGATGGAGGGATGAGGGATGGAGGGATGGAGGGATGAAGGGATGAGGGACAGAGGGACAGAGGGACAGAGGGAGGGAGGGATGGAGGGATGAGGGATGGAGGGATGGAGGGATGAGGGATGGAGGAACAGAGGGCCTTAGGGATGGAGGGATGGAGGGATGAGGGATGGAGGGATGGAGGGATGGAGGGATGAGGGATGGAGGGATGGAGGGATGGAGGGATGGAGGGATGAGGGATGGAGGGATGGAGGGATGGAGGGATGAGGGATGGAGGGATGGAGGGATGAAGGGATGAGGGACAGAGGGACAGAGGGACAGAGGGAGGGAGGGATGGAGGGATGAGGGATGGAGGGATGGAGGGATGGAGGGATGGAGGGATGAGGGATGGAGGGACAGAGGGCCTTAGGGATGGAGGGATGAGGGATGGAGGGATGGAGGGATGAGGGATGGAGGGATGGAGGGATGAGGGATGGAGGGATGGAGGGATGAGGGATGGAGGGATGGAGGGATGAGGGATGGAGGGATGGAGGGATGGAGGGATGAGGGATGAGGGATGAGGGATGGAGGGATGAGGGATGGAGGGATGGAGGGATGGAGGGATGAGGGATGGAGGGATGGAGGGATGAGGGATGGAGGGATGGAGGGATGGAGGGATGAGGGATGGAGGGACAGAGGGATGGAGGGATGAGGGATGGAGGGATGAGGGATGGAGGGATGAGGGATGGAGGGATGGAGGGATGGAGGGATGAGGGATGGAGGGATGAGGGATGAGGGATGGAGGGATGGAGGGATGGAGGGATGAGGGACAGAGGGACAGAGGGAGGGAGCCAATGTAGCGGAGCGAAGCCAAACAGCTAAACCACAATAATTAGGGGGGAAATAAACCGTTAATGTGGCAGCACTCGGGAGAAACACAAAGAAATATGACAACGATATGCCTCACAGCCCATTACCCAATATGCACTGCTTCACTTCAGCGAACGGGCTGTGGAAGTTTTACTTTAGGGTGGGCAGTCAGGCCAGATATTGTGTGTTTAGAATATTCAAAAGAGGTCCTCACGATTATATATGAATACGATTTTAACCAATTTCTGGAGATCATTATTTATTTAATAGGATTATTGATTAATTGTAATGTTTTGTGAACTGTACTCTTGTTCTAATATAGTGCAATATGGTGCAAATATTCCTTTTTAAATATATAAATATATTTAATTTTTTTAAATTTGACCTTTATTTTACTAGGCAAGTCAGTTAAGAACAAATTCTTATTTTCAATGACGGCCTAAGAACAGTTGGTTAACTGCCTGTTCAGGGGCAGAACGACAGATTTGTACCTTGTCAGCTCGGGGATTCGAACTTGCAACCTTCCGGTTACTAGTCCACTAGGCTACCCTGCCGCCCCGATATATATATATATATATATATATATATATATATATATATATATATATATATATATATATATATATATATATATATATATATATATATATATATATAAAGAAATAAAGAAACATGAACATCTAAAAGTTAAATCATAGTGTGAGCTGGTTCATTGCTTTTTGACCATATTCTGATGTTTTGTGGTGGAAAATTGAACGGTCAATCCTGTCAACCCTGTTACGGTCAACCGTGTGGCGGTCAACCCTGTTACGGTCAACCCTGTTACGGTCAACCCTGTTACGGTCAACCCTGTTACAGTCAACCGTGTGACGGTCACCCCTGTTACGGTCACCCCTGTTACAGTCAACCCTGTTACAGTCAACCCTGTCACAGTCAACCCTGTTACGGTCAACCCTGTTACAGTCAACCCTGTTACGGTCAACCCTGTTACGGTCAACCCTGTTACAGTCAACCCTGTGACAGTCAACCCTGTTACAGTCAACCCTGTTACAGTCAACCCTGTTACAGTCACCCCTGTTACGGTCAACCCTGTTACAGTCAACCCTGTTACAGTCAACCCTGTTACAGTCAACCGTGTGACGGTCACCCCTGTTACGGTCAACCCTGTTACAGTCAACCCTGTTACAGTCAACCCTGTTACAGTCAACCCTGTTACGGTCAACCCTGTAACAGTCAACCTTTTTATGGTCAACATGTTATGGTCAACCCTGTTACGGTCAATGTTGTTACGGTCAACCATGTTACGGTCAATGCTGTTACGGGTCAAATCTTTAACGGTCAACCCTGTTACGGTCAACCCTGTAACGGTCAACCCTGTTACGGTCAACCCTGTAACAGTGAACGCTGTTACGGTCAACCCTTTAATGGTCAACCTCTGAACGGTCAACCCTGTTACAGTCAATGTTGGTACGGTCAACATTGTTATGGTCAACATGTTATGGTCAACATGCTACGGTCAATGATGTTACGGTCAACCCTATTACGATCAACATGTTACGGCCAACCTTGCTTTGGTAAACCCTGTTACGGCCAACCTTGTTATGGTCAACATGTTACGGTCAACATGTTACGGTCAATGATGTTACAGTCAACCCTGTTACGGTGAACATGTTACGGTCAACCTTGTTATCGTCAACCATGTTACGGTGAACATGTTACGGTCAACCTTGTTATCGTCAACCCTGTTACGGTCAATATTGTTACAGTATTTGGCAATAATAGGTATTTACTGTGGTATTATACTTTTTAAAACTATTGAAAAGATAAAATATGACTTTATTAAGTTAAACATTTGCTCTTTATGACCCCAAAACATATCACCAAGTTAGATTACCCAGAAGAGTCTCATTTCGTGGAACGACAAAGAACAACAGGGGGACACATATGTATAACAAACACAGCGAATCACTCATTTCACCACCTGTTTTCTCCGTTATCGAGTATTTAGAAGTTGCTATCCTGGAGAAATCATGACAATCAGTGTCCGTTGAAACAAACCGAGTGTGTTCTATCTATCTCGTCTCACATGCTTCTTCTCTCTTTGATATTTTATTCCACACTCCTCTCTCTCTAAGAGCTGCTGATTCCATTTCACAGTAGCTATCACAGCTGCAACAATGAGGTATTTGATTCATTCTTTCGTTCATTCCATCGTTGCCTCTGAGCAGCCTAATTACAGTACATCCATAATCAGCACAGGGTAGCCTGTGTTTTAATGCTAATCAGTCTGTCTTTGATGTAGACAGTGTTTTACTACCAATCAGACTGTCTTTGATGTAGACAGTGTTAAACTACTAATCAGTCTTCGATGTAGCTTGTGTTGTAATATTAATCAGACAGTCTTCGATGTAGCTTGTGTTGTAATATTAATCAGTCAGTCTTCGATGTAGCCTGTGTTGTAAAATTAATCAGACAGTATTCGATGTAGCCTGTGTTGTAATATTAATCAGACAGTCTTCGATGTAGCCTGTGTTTTAATACTGTGGTGAAACTGTGGGACAGCTTGTAAGGGAGGACGTCACTAAATCATTAGCTAATTGCTCACACCTGTGCCTGCTTGCAAGGCTCTGCCAGGACTCTGAAACACTGATATAAGGCAGAGCAGAGAGAGCAGGTAGTTCTTGGCGAGGGAGCTGTGCTTTGATGAACGTTGGGCTTGTAGCCTTAGCAGGTATCCACATTGCACTCTCCTTAATGAGGGGAGGTTGTCCTTCGCTGCTTGGTCAGGAGACCCGCTAAAAAGACAGATAGTGAGTGGGAATTTTGGGAACAAGATAAGATAGTGGGGTCTGTTCCCCTCCTTCTGGGAACAGACCGCGCGGCGCATTGTAGCGTTTTATTGGACATACAAATTAATTAGCTATGCTTTATCAGTGTTTGCACACTGAGCACACTGATAGTGTAGTACACTCCTCTATTCTATGTAATTAATCAAACAACCTACAGTGATAAACCTGAATCAGAGTATAGCCTAGTTGTTGTTTCTGTCCAGTTTGTAGCCTGTTCAGTACACCGTCAGCTGGGAAAGTTCATTGTTTTCAAATGTTACATTTAAATGTTATGTCTATGATCTTTCGTTGGCCTAGTCTTGTTAAATGTTTTATACTGAACCAAATATAAAGGCAACATGTAAAGTGTTGGTCCCATGTTTCATGAGCTGAAATAAAAGATCCCAAACATTTTCCATATGCACAAAAAGTTTAAAGTCAAATTCTGTGCACAAATTTGTTTACATCCCTGTTAGTGAGCATTTTTCCTTTGCCAAGATAATCCATCCACCTGAAAGGTGTGGCATATCAAGAAGCTGATAAAACAGCATGATCCCTACACAGATGCACCTTGGGCTGGCCACTAAAATGTGCAGTTTTGTCATACAACACAATGCCACAGATGTCTCAAGATTTGAAGGAGCAAGCAATTGGCATGCTGACAGCAGGAATGTCCAACAGAGCTGTTGCCAGAGGAATTGAATGTTAATTTCTCTACCATAAGCCGCCTCCAATGTCATTTTAGATCATTTGGCAGCACATCCAACCGACCACGCCAACACAGGACCTCCACATCCGGCTTCTTCACCTACAGAATTGTCTGAGACCATTCACCTGGACAGCTGATGAAACTGAGGAGCATTTCTGTATGCAATAAAGCCCTTTTGTGTGGAAAAACTCATTCTGATTGGCTGGACCTGGCTCCCCAGTGGGTGGGCCTTCTTAACAGGCCCACCCATGACTACGCCCCTGCCCAGTCATGTAAAATTCGTAGGACGTCATTTGACTGATTTCCTTACATGAACAGTAACTCTGTAAAATCGTTGCACGTTGAGTTTTATATTTTTTGTTCAGTATAGAATGTATGGTTTTTCGACTACAGCGTGGGTTATGTGGGCGCGAACAAAATGGGGATTGCAGACTACACAGAGGGGCGGGGGGGGGTTATGACCTTATTATCATGTGTGTATCTCTGGACCATACATAGGCTTATTATACCCCAGTGATTTTTGCATGTTTTGTACAATTGCATTTCATTTTGGCTAGGCCCAATTTGCCAGGATGTAGAACCTAGGACCGTATGTATCTCATTAGTGTGTGTCGTGTCACTTTTTAGTAGGTTATTACACTTAGCCTGTGTGCCATACACCTTCGGGCCACTGCAGCACACTGATTGGGTTACAGAGACTACAGGAAGCAGGTCACCTGACATTTCATGCACGCTGTCTTATTGTGTATTTAATAAAAGATCATTGTTGGTTATGTCTGTGAGTTTTGATGTCCCCTCCTCTGACGCTGGACCCGGTCAAACAAAGAGGATGCTACTCTGCTCAATCCACTACTCCATCACTCTGGTGGTCCAGTCTCCGAGGTAGCCTGGGTTTTATTTAAAACTCCAATATTACATTTCACAAACTCTCAATGAACTCCTCCTGAGCCGGAGAGCTGTATTGTGCAGGTGGGGGGGGGGGGGGGGGGGACGACGACGACGACTATCACTCAACTAAGGTAACTTTTTTTTATTGTCAAATATAAGTCCCTTTAGTTAGACTGGTGGTAGGATGTATTTCACGTATTTAATGTAGCTATTTAGAGTTAAAACAAGTGACAATTGGGGATGTAAAAATCCATTGCAAACTAAACAGATATAGTTTCTCAAGCACAAGTGTCATACAGTGTATCAAACATAGAGCAGTAAGCTAAACGATTTATTCCAAATGTGATAGAAGGAAGTTATTCAGGATATTACCTGAAGTTCTACAAACACAATGAAAAGTAGGACACAATATAAACCCTCTGATTTATGAATTACGTCCTTTCAAATCATTCATGATTTATGATTATTGTTAAATCAACACCATTCAAAGTGAATCTAACATCAATACATTTTGAACAAATCCAAATTGAACTTCTCTCACACTGCACTTATCTTTCAGTAACAGTTATCTCAGTACACTGTTGTCTAGTCTAGACTGATGTAGAGATATCAAGTGGAAGTGACAGTTTTGAAAACTGCACGTTGCTTCTCTTTAATACAGTACAAATAAGCCCTACGCACACTCTTTGAAAACGTTTACAGCACACAGATAGCCAGCACACACACATTGTCTCACTCCCTCTATTCCAAATTAATAGCAGGATTATTTATTAATCCAGAACACTTCACACTCATAAAGTGTCTTCGGAAAGTAGTCAGACTTTTTCCACATTTTGTTAAATTACAGCCTCATTCTGAAATGGATTAATTAAGTAAAAAAAAAAAAAGCAATGTACACACAATTCCCCATAATCACAAAGCGAAAACAGATTTTTAGAATTCTTTGCTAATACATTTTTTGAAACAGAAAAACCTTATTTACATAAGTATAGATACACTTTGTTATGAGACTGGAAATTGAGCTCAGGTGCATCCTGTTTCCATTGATAATCCTTGAGATACTTCTACAACTGCAACTGGTAAATGTTTCTACACCTACAACAGCGGTAAATTCAATTGATTGGACATGATTTGGACAGTGCACGTCAGAGCAAAAACCAAGCCATGAGGTCGAAGGAACTGTCCGTAGAGCTCCAATACATGATTGTGTTGAGGCACAGATCTGGGGAAGGGTACCAAAACATTTCTGCAGCATTGAAGGTTCCTAAGAACACAGTGGCCTCAAGCATTCTTAAATGGAAGAAGTTTGGAACCGCCAAGACTCTTCCTAGAGCTGGCCGCTCGGCCAAACTGAGTAATCGTGGGAGAAGGGCCTTGGTCAGGGAGGTGACCAAGAACCTGATGGTCACTCTGACAGAGCTCCAGAGGTCCTCTGCAGCACTCCACCAGTCAGGCCTTTATGGTAGTACCCAGACAGAAGCCACTCCTCAGTAAAAGGTCCATGACAGCCTAGTTGGAGTTTGCCTAAAAAGGCACCTAAAGACTCTCAGACCATGAGAAAGATTATCTGGTCTGATGAAACACAGATTGAACTCTTTGGCCTGAATGCCAAGCGTCACATCTGGAGGAATCCTGTCACCATCAATACGGTGAAGCATGGTGGTGGCAGAATCATGCTGTGGGGATGTTTTTTAGCGGCAGGGACTGGGAGACTAGTCAGGTTTGAGGCAAAGATGAACAAAGCAAAGTACAGAGAGATCCTTGAATACCTGCTCCAGATAGCGCTCAGGACCTCAGACAGGGGCGAAGGTTAACCATCCAACAGGACAACCACCCTAAGCACACAGCCAAGACAATGCAGGAGTGGCTTCGGGACAAGTCTCTGAATGTCCCTGAGTGGCCAGGCCAGAGCCCGGACTTGAACTGGATCGAACATCTCTGGAGAGACCTGAAAATAGCTGTGCAGCAACGCTCCCCATCCAACCTGACAGAGCTTGAGAGGATCTGCAGAGAAGAATGGGATAAACCCAAATGCAGGTGTTTATTTTTTATTTTTTCACCTTAATTTAACCAGGTAGGCCAGTTGAGAACAAGTTCTCATTTACAACTGTGACCTGGCCAAGATAAAGCAAAGCAGTGCGACAAAAACAACACAGAGTTACACATGGAATAAACAAACGTACAGTCAACAACACAATAAAAAAATCTATATTCAGTGTGTGCAAATGCAGTAAGATTAGGGAGGTAAGGCAATAAATAGGCCAAAGTTGCAAAATAATTACAGTTTAGCAATTAAACACCGCAGTGATAGATGTGCAGAAGATGAATGTGGAAGTTGAGATATTGGAGTGCAAAGGAGCAAAAAAATAAATAACCATATGGGGATGAGGTAGTTGGGTGTGCTATTTATAGATGGGCTGTGTACAGGTGCAATGATCAGTAAGCTGCTCTGACAGCTGATGCTTAAAGTTAGTGAGGGAGATATAAGACTCCAGATTCAGTGATTTTTGAAATTCGTTCCAGTCATTGGCAGCAGAGAACTGGAAGGTAAGGCAGCCAAAGGATGTGTTGGATTTGGGGATGACCAGTGAAATATACCTGCTGGAGCACGTTCTATGGGTGGGTGCTGCTATGGTGACTAGTGAGCTGAGATAAGGCGGGGCTTTACCTAGCAAAGACTCATAGATGACCTGGAGCCAGTGGGTTTAGCAACGAATATGAAGCGAGGGCCAGCCAACGAGAGCATACAGGTCGCAGTAGTGGGTAGTATATGGGGCTTTGGTGACAAAACAGATGGCACTGTGATATACTACATCCAATTTGCTGAGTAGAGTGTTGGAGGCTATATAAAGTGTTGCCACATATCAGAACCGTCCAGAGTAGTGATGCTGGACGGGACGGGGGGGGCAGTGACTGTTTGAAGAGCAAGCATTTAGTTTTACTTGCATTTAAGAGCAGTTGGAGGCAATGGAAGGAGTGTTGTATGGCATTGAAGCTCGTCTAGAGTTTAGTTAACACAGTGTCCAAAGGGCCAGATGTGTACAGAATGGTGTCGTCTGCATCGAGGTGGATCAGAGATCAGAGAGTCACCAGCAGCAAGAGTGACATCATTGATATATACAGAGAAGAGAGTCAGCCCTATAATTGAACCCTGTGGCACCCCCATAGAGACTGCCAGAGGTCCGGACAACAGGCCCTCCGATTTGACACACTGAACTGTATCTGAGAAGTAGTTGGTGAACCAGGCTAAGCAGTCATTTGAGAAGCCAAGGCTATTGAGTCTGGCGATAAGAATGCAGTGATTGACAGAGTTGAAAGCCTTGGCCAGGTCAATGAAGACGGCTGCACAGTATTGTATTTTATCGATGGTGGATATAATATCGTTTAGGACCTTGAGCGTGGCTAAGGTGCACCCATGACCAGCTCGGAAACCAGATTGCATAGCATAGAAGGTATGGTGGGATTCAAAATGGTAGGTGATCTGTTTGTTAACTTGGCTTTCGAAGACTTTAGAAAGGCAGGGTAGGATAGATATAGGCCTGTAACAGTTTGGGTCTAGAGTGTCTCCCCCTTTGAAGAGGGGGATGACCGCTGCAGCTTTCCAATCTTTATGGATCTCAGCCGATACAAAAGAGAGGTTGAACAGGATGGTAATAGGGTTTGCAACAATTGCGCTGGATCATTTTAGAAAGAGAGGGTCCAGATTGTCTAGCCCAGCTGATTTGTAGGTGTCCAGATTTTGCAGCTCTTTCAAAGCATCAGCTATCTGGATTTGGGTGAAGGAGAAATGGGGGAGGCTTGGGCAAGTTTCTGTGGGGGATGCAGAGCTGTTGACCGGGGTAGGGGTAGCCAAGTGGAAAGCATGACCAGCCATAGAAAAATGCTTCTTCAAATTCTCAATTATTGTAGATTTATCGGTGGTGACAGTGTTTCCTAGCTTCAGTGCAGTGGGCAGCTGGGAGGAGGTGCTCTTATTCTCCATTGATTTACAGTGTCCCAGAACTTTTTGGAGTTTGTGATACAGGATGCAAATTTCTGTTTGAAAAAACTAGCCTTTGCTTTCCTAACTGCCTGTGTATATTGGTTCCTAACCTCCCTGGAAAGTTGCATATCGCGGGGGCTATTCTATGCTAATGCAATACGCCACAGGATGTTTTTGTGCTGGTCAAGGGCAGTCAATTCTGGAGTGAACCAAGGGCTATATCTGTTCTTAGTTCTACATTTTTTTTAAATGGGTATGCATATTTAAGATGGTGAGGAAAGCACTTTTAAAGAATAACCAGGCATCCTCTACTGACGGAATGAGGTCAATATCCTTCTAGGATACCCGGGTCAGGTTGATTAGAAAGGCCTGCTCGCTGAAGTGTTTTAGGGAGCGTTTGACCGTGATGAGGCAGGGGTGGCCGTTTGACATTACGGACACAGGCAATGAGGCAGTGATCGCTGAGATCCTGGTTGAAGACAGCAGAAGTGTATTTAGAGGGCATGTTGGTCAGGATGATATCTATGAGGGTGCCCATGTTTACAGAATTGGGCCTGTAACTGGTAGGTTCCTTGATAATTTGTGTGAGATTGAGGGAATCTAGCTTAGATTGTAGGATGGCCGGGGTGTTAAGCATATCCCAGTTTAGGTCACCTAACAGTACAAACTCTGAAGATAAATGGGAGGCAATTAATTCACATATGGTCTCCAGGGCACAGCTGGGGGCTGAGGGGGGGTCTATAACAAGCAGTAACAGTGAGAGACTTATTTCTGGAAAGGTGGATTTTTAAAAGTAGAAGCTCGAAGTGTTTGGGCAAAGACCTGGATAGCATGATAGAACTCTGCAGGCTATCTCTGCAGTAGTGTCACGACTTCCGACGAAGTTGGTGCCTCTCTTTGTTCGGGCGGCGTTCGGCGGTCGTCGTCACTGGCTTTCTAGCTGCCACCGATCTACGTTTCGTTTTCTATTTGTTTTGTCTTGATTGCACTCACCTGGTTGCCATTACGTTATAATTATTTTCCCTATTTAGCCCTCTTTGTTCCCAATATGTTTTGTGCCTGCTTGTTCCTTGTTGAGTGTTATTGGACTGCTGTGTCATGGTGTGTTTTCCCTGCGTGGAATTTTTTGGTTCTTTCTTTTCGAGTGAAGTACGTTATTTTACTCAGTTCTGTGTCCTGCGCCTGACTCCGTCCTCACCGCTGCACACTGACACATGACAAGTAGATTGCAAACCCCCCCTTTGGCAGTTCTATGTTGGCGGAAAATGTTGTAGTTGGGGATGGACATTTCAGAATTTTTGTTGGCTTTCCTAAGCCAGGGTTCAGACACGGCTAGGACATCAGGGTTGGCGGAGTGTGCTAAAGCATTGAGGCTTCGGATGTTAACATGCATGAGACCAAGGCTTTTATGGTTACAGAAGTCAACAAATGATAGCGTCTGGGGAATAGGAGTGGAACTGGGGGCTACAGGGCCTGGGTTAACCTGTACATCACCAGAAGAACAGAGGAGGAATAGGATAAGCGTACAGGTAAAGGCTATAAGAACTGGTCGTCTAGTGCGATTGGGGACAAAGAATAAAAGGAGCAGATTTCTGGGCGTGGTAGAATAGATTCAGGGAAAAATGTACAGACAGTGGTATGGTAGGATGTGTGTACAGTGGAGGTAAACCTAGGCGTTGAGTGACAATGAGAGAGATTTCATCTCTGGAGGCACCAGGTGAGGTCTCTGTATGTGTGTGGGATGGGACAAAAGAGCTATCTTAGGCCTCTTGAGCGGGACTGAGGCCTCTACAGTGAAATACAACAATAAGAACTAGCCAAGACAGCAGTATACAAGGCATATTTACATTAGAGAGAGGCATAAAGCAATCACAGGTGTTGATCAGGAGAGCTAAGATAGCAACGGGTAAATGGCGATGAATGGGCAGAGCGGGTCAGTTAGGTACATACAGGACCTGAGTTCGAGGCTTGGGCAGACTGGTAAACAAATGAGGTACTGTGTTATTGAAACAGTCCAGGGGGCATCAGCTGTGTAGCCGAGTGATCATAGGGTCAAAAGAGCAGCAATCGGTGAGTCAGGGTGTCACTACTACACTAGGCATGCATGGGACACAGCGTTCAGAAAAGCTAGCGGGCCGGGGCTAGCAGATGCTTTTTCTGCGACATCAAAACAGAATAGCCTGTTGAGACCACATCACGTCTGCAGTCCAGTAGTGGTGGATGGGCGGTGCTCCATGTTGACAATAAAGGGTCCAGGGCAAAGGAGGTATTGTAGTCCTAGAATTAGCTGGTATACGGGCCTAGCTCGAGGCTAGGTCAAGACTAGCTGGTGCTTGCTTCAGGACAGAGGCGTTAGCTAGCAATAGCCACTCGAAGATCCGGTGTACTCATCCAGAGTGGCAGGATTTCGGTGATGAGGTAGAGTGCCAAGCTTGTAGCGTCATACCTAAGAAGACGTGAGGCTGTAATTGCTCTGAATACTAACGTAAATGTCATATTTGTTTTTTGTGTGTTTATATTAATTAGCTAAATTAATAAATACATGTTTTTTGCTTTGTCATTATGGGGTATTGTGTGTAGATTGATGAAGGAAAAAAATGATTTCATCAATTTTAGAATAAGGCTGTGGAAGTCAAGGGTCTGAATACTTTCTGAATGCACGGTATGTCTGTCCTGAGTGGGGCATACATTTATGATTTGATGTTTGACAATCAATCAATAGGACATTACGCTGACACCGAGAGGGTTTCCATGGAAACAGATGACAGAGAGAAGAGAGGAGGAGAAGACATGAGAAATCAGGAGAGGTGGGTTAACTTCAGTGGAGGCTCCTCGGGGGAGGACCATCCTCCTCAGTGAATTTCATAAACATGTAAATAGTAAAACATTAAAAAAGTTATAATTTTTAGATAAAACTATGCTAAATATAATCACGTGTCACAAAATAATTGATTAAAACTCACTGTTTTGCTATGAAGGTCTACAGTATCCTCAGCAGCACTCTGTAGGGTGCTCACTTTCTCTCTCTCTCTTTGTACCATGGTGTAGCCGGAGAACAGCTAGCTCCCTTCCCCCTCTGTGTACATTGACTTCAATATAAAACCTAGGAGGCTCATGGTTCTCACCCCCTTCCATAGACTAATACAGTAATTATGACAACTTCCGGAGGACGACCGTCAACTTAGACAGTTGTAGCAACCTCTTGATGGGTATAGGGAAAATAAGAGTATCATGTAGTAGCCTAAACCTATCAATGTGACATTGAACTGGGTGAATGGAATACGAAGGACAGTGATTCAGTAAGCTGGAATAGAAATGAAGCCTTGCTCATAAAACAACAAAAAGTCATCCATTATCCTAAATGGAACCGACCGCCACTGGTTAATTTACATGGCTTCTCTCAGACTTCAGATGATCACCTTATAGCTTTGCCAAAGAGGAGGAGGGAGGGGGGGATGCTAGGGAGGAAAGGAGAAAAGGGAAGATGGCTGGGAAGGAGGATAGGGAAAGAGCAGGGCTTGGGAGGTTAGACTCTCTTTCCTCCTTCCCTCTTTTATGAGATGTTAAATCTCCTTGAAGAGCGACGTCCAACCCCCCAGCTCCCTATCCCCAGTATTTTAGCTACATCTTCTCCATCATACCACTGCATTGGGGTGGTTATACATAATCCTGATATGCTTATTAGAGGGGCTGGCTATGTAGAAAGGTGGGTAATGTCTGTATACTGAGTGAGTGATGTAAAGTTATGTGTGTATCCCTGCAGCTATTAAAGCCTATTATTTTCACCATTCTACATGCACATGACTAACTAAAGTCATTAAAGCATGACCAACCCAGCCAGTCAAATGACTAACTAAGATCATTAAAACATGACCAACCCAGCCAGTCAAATGACTAACTAAGATCATTAAAACATGACCAACCCAGCCAGTCAAATGACTAACTAAGATCATTAAAACATGACCAACCCAGCCAGTCAAATGACTAACTAAGATCATTAAAACATCACCAACCCAGCCAGTCAAATGACTAACTAAGATCATTAAAGTATGACCAACCCTAGCCAGTCAAATGACTAACTAAGATCATTAAAGTATGACCAACCCCAGCCAGTCAAATGACTAACTAAGATCATTAAAGTATGACCAACCCAGCCGGTCAAATGACTAACTAAAGTAATTAAAGTATGACCAACCCCAGCCAGTCAAATTACTAACTAAAGTAATTAAAACATGACCAACCCAGCCAGTCAAAAGACTAACTAAAGTAATTAAAACATGACCAACCCAGCCAGTAAAATGACTAACTAAAGTAATTAAAACATGACCAACCCAGCCAGTAAAATGACTAACTAAAGTAATTAAAACATGACCAACCCAGCCGGCCAAATGACTAACTAAAGCTATTAACAGGTCCCCTCAAAGTTCTTGAGAAAATGGTTGTGTTTGTATGACATATTTTAATGAATTTGAATGTGTGTGTGTGTCAATGTTTTTATGACTTATTTGAACAGAAAGAAAGCTGAAGGATGATTAATTGCCACTATAAAGAAGTACATTCTGTCTTTCTACTTTGAAAATAAATACATAGATTGGTAAGGTAGCCATTCAATACTACTGGTATTCAGTTGCAGTCAGCCCGTTGAAAGCATCCGATCTTCTCTAGGGAGAGCAGAGATTCAACGGGCATTACAGTTGTTCAGGTCATGACAGAGAAATATTGCAGGGAGTAATCTAAGAATCCAATCATTTATTTTGATATGAAACGGAATGAAGACAAGGAAATTAAATATAAGGTTTGTAAACTTACAGCTGAGACAGAGGGAAGAGAGAGAGGTGGAGGGAGGGAAGGAGAGAGAGAGATGGAGAGAGGAGAGAGAGGGAAGGAAGGAAGGAGTGCATGAGAGAGAGAGAGAGAGAGAGAGAGAGAGAGAGAGAGGGAAGGAGAGAGAGGGAAGGAAGGAGTGCATGAAATAGAGAGATAGAGAGAGAGGGAGAGAGAGAGAGAGGAGGGAAGGAATGTATGCATGAGAGCGAGGAGAGAGAGAGAGAGGGAAGGAGTGCATGGGAGGGAGAGAGAGAGAGAGAGAGAGAGAGAGGAGGGAAGGAGTGCATGAGAGAGAGAGAGAGAGAGAGAGAGAGAGAGAGAGAGGGGAAGGAGAGAGAGAGAGAGAGAGAGAGAGGAGGGAATGGGAGAGGGAAGGAAGGAGTGCATGAGAGAGAGAGAGAGAGAGAGAGAGAGAGAGAGAGAGAGAGGAGGGAAGGAGAGAGAGGGAAGGAAGGAGTGCACGAGAAAGATAGAGAGAGAGAGAGAGAGAGGGAGGGAATGAGAGAGAGGGAAGGAAGGAGTGCATGAGAGAGAGAGAGAGAGAGAGGCGGGAAGGAGGGAAGGAGAGAGAGAGAGGGAGGATGGAAGGAGAGAGGGGGAAGGAAGGAGTGCATGAGAGAGAGAGAGAGAGAGAGAGAGAGAGAGAGGAGGGAAGGAGAGAGGGAAGGAAGGAGTGCACGAGAAAGATAGAGAGAGAGAGAGAGAGAGAGAGAGAGAGAGAGAGAGAGGAGGAGGAGGAGGTAGATTAAGGCAACAAGGAAGAGAGATGATCTTTGTGGAGACCTCTCTCTCTCTCAATCTCTGTCTCTCTCAGCCCCTGGCTACAATTAACTAATAGGGCTATCTCTTCCTGCCTGGCTCACAGCCCTTACACCACTGTGTGACACAGTAGACCAGACTCCTGCTCTATTGAGCTTTTCCTGTTTACCTCCAGTAGACCAGACTCCTGCTCTACTGAACTTTTCCTGTTTACCCCCAGTAGACCAGACTCCTGCTCTACTGAGCTTTCCCTGTTTACCCCCAGTAGACCAGACTCCTGCTCTATTGAGCTTTCCCTGTTTACCTCCAGTAGACCAGACTCCTGCTCTACTGAACTTTTCCTGTTTACCCCCAGTAGACCAGACTCCTGCTCTACTGAGCTTTTCCTGTTTACCCCCAGTAGACCAGACTCCTGCTCTACTGAGCTTTTCCTGTTTACCTCCAGTAGACCAGACTCCTGCTCTACTGAACTTTTCCTGTTTACCTCCAGTAGACCAGACTCCTGCTCTACTGAGCTTTTCCTGTTTACCCCCAGTAGACCAGACTCCTGCTCTACTGAACTTTTCCTGTTTACCCCCAGTAGACCAGACTCCTGCTCTACTGAGCTTTTCCTGTTTACCCCCAGTAGACCAGACTCCTGCTCTACTGAGCTTTTCCTGCTCTTACCTACCCAGTAGACCAGACTCCTGCTCTACTGAGCTTTTCCTGTTTACCTCCAGTAGACCAGACTCCTGCTCTACTGAGCTTTTCCTGTTTACCTCCAGTAGACCAGACTCCTGCTCTACTGAGCTTTTCCTGTTTACCCCCAGTAGACCAGACTCCTGCTCTACTGAGCTTTTCCTGTTTACCTCCAGTAGACCAGACTCCTGCTCTACTGAGCTTTTCCTGTTTACCTCCAGTAGACCAGACTCCTGCTCTACTGAGCTTTTCCTGTTTACCCCCAGTAGACCAGACTCCTGCTCTACTGAGCTTTTCCTGTTTACCTCCAGTAGACCAGACTCCTGCTCTACTCAGCTTTTCCTGTTTACCCCCAGTAGACCAGACTCCTGCTCTACTGAGCTTTTCCTGTTTACCCCCAGTAGACCAGACTCCTGCTCTACTGAACTTTTCCTGTTTACCTCCAGTAGACCAGACTCCTGCTCTACTGAGCTTTTCCTGTTTACCCCCAGTAGACCAGACTCCTGCTCTACTGAGCTTTTCCTGTTTACCCCCAGTAGACCAGACTCCTGCTCTACTGAACTTTCCCTGTTTACCTCCAGTAGACCAGTCACTACTCCTCTACTACCATGTCACTGTCCCACTCGCACCATTCTACCAGTGTGTCCTACACTACAATATTTTAGCTCTGTGGTGTTCTGCTGAAAGTTGTTTGAATACAATATGCTGCAGGAATCAGTCAACTCCTGATAAATGGCAGAGCGACCACAATATGCTGCAGGAATCAGTCAACTCCTGATAAATGGCAGAGCGACCACATTATGTTGTAGGAATCAGTCAACTCCTGATAAATGGCAGAGCGACCACATTATGTTGTAGGAATCAGTCAACTCCTGATAAATGGCTGTACGACCACATTATGTTGAGGGAATCAGTCAACTCCTGATAAATGGCAGAGCGACCACATTATGTTGTAGGAATCAGTCAACTCCTGATAAATGGCTGAACGACCACATTATGTTGTAGGAATCAGTCAACTCCTGATAAATGGCAGAGCGACCACATTATGTTGAGGGAATCAGTCAACTCCTGATAAATGGCAGAGCGACCACATTATGTTGTAGGAATCAGTCAACTCCTGATAAATGGCTGAGCGACCACATTATGTTGTAGGAATCAGTCAACTCCTGATAAATGGCTGAGCGACCACAATATGCTGCAGGAATCAGTCAACTCCTGATAAATGGCAGAGCGACCACATTATGTTGAGGGAATCAGTCAACTCCTGATAAATGGCTGAGCGACCACAATATGCTGCAGGAATCAGTCAACTCCTGATAAATGGCTGAGCGACCACATTATGTTGTAGGAATCAGTCAACTCCTGATAAATGGCTGAGCGACCACAATATGCTGCAGGAATCAGTCAACTCCTGATAAATGGCTGAGCGACCACATTATGTTGAGGGAATCAGTCAACTCCTGATAAATGGCTGAGCGACCACAATATGCTGCAGGAATCAGTCAACTCCTGATAAATGGCTGAGCGACCACATTATGTTGTAGGAATCAGTCAACTCCTGATAAATGGCTGAACGACCACATTATGTTGTAGGAATCAGTCAACTCCTGATAAATGGCTGAACGACCACATTATGTTGCAGGAATCAGCAATCAGTCAACTCCTGATACTGAAGCAATGGAAGTGATACAAAAGCATGAGGGTCCATAAAGACACTTCTAACAGAGAGACATCAGCTAGCTCAGCCAAAATGAGCACTGATCTTCTGTCCTACCAATGAATTAAATGGAAATTAGCATCTAACCAGCATTGAGAGTGGTCATAAGGCCTCAAAATCCACTTCAGATCTGTAGCTGTAGTGGGTTATGAGGATTCCATGACTGTAGCTGTAGTGGGTTATGAGGATTCCATGACTGTAGCTGTAGTGGGTTATGAGGATTCCATGACTGTAGCTGTAGTGGGTTATGAGGATTCCATGACTGTAGTTGTAGTGGGTTATGAGGATTCCATGACTGTAGCTGTAGTGGGTTATGAGGATTCCATGACTGTAGTTGTAGTGGGTTATGAGGATTCCATGACTGTAGCTGTAGTGGGTTATGAGGATTCCATGACTGTAGTTGTAGTGGGTTATGAGGATTCCATGACTGTAGCTGTAGTGGGTTATGAGGATTCCATGATAGGCGCTTATCTCTCTAACAACAGTCTAACTAGACATGTGGGCCCAGTTAAATAGACATTACATGACATATTCATGACAAACTGAATGTTATTGGAGAATAAACTGCATCCTTTATAGCTGTGTGTGTGTGTGTGTGTGTGTGTGTGTGTGTGTGTGTGTGTGTGTGTGTGTGTGTGTGTGTGTGTGTGTGTGTGAGTGTGAGTGTGTGTGTGAGTGTGAGTGTGAGTGTGAGTGTGAGTGTGAGTGTGAGTGTGAGCGTGTGCGTGTGCGTGTGCGTGTGCGTGTGAGTGTGAGTGTGAGTGTGTGTGTGTGTGTGTGTGTGTGTGAGTGTGAGTGTGTGCGTGCCTATATGCATGTGCGTATCTATATGTTTGCATACGAGTGTGTCTGCATGCCTGTGTGTGAGTGTTTCAAAATGTGTTTGAAAGAGCTATCTCCCCAGAGGGGCTTGGTGCCTGACGGCTCTGGGCTGGAAAACAAGCTTTATGTTCTTCTGCATTAAGATGCCATTCTGGCTGCCAGCTCAAAGCCTCAGCATTGAAGGAGCACAGAATTCTGCTTACAAGCCACAGCAAACAGTGAGAATGAATGGAGTATAAATACAGTATGACGTGCTCTGACTGCTTGATACTAAACTACAGTGGGTTTGGGAAAGACTTTTATTAAAAAAAAAAAGGTGCTATCTAGAACCTAAAATGATTGTTCCCATTTGAGAACCCTTTGAAAAACCCTTTTTGGTTCCAGGTAGTACTCTCTGTGTAAAATGTTCTACCTGGAACCAAAAAGGGGTTTTCAAAGGGTTCTCAAATGGGAACAATCAGGGAACAAAAATATTTATCCTACGGTTTATCCTACGATTTATCCTACGGAGACAGCCGAAGAACACTTTGGAACCCTTTTTTCTAAGAGTGAACTGAAATAATACTGTATGAGCATGGACACGTCTCAACCATGGCACATAGTGTGTAATAAAATAATTAGGTTGACTTCAGTCCTTAAATGGCAACAACATTACCTCTATGAAATGAACATCTTCCTTCAGTGTGAATTCAGTCAGAATCCATCTTGTAGTTCACAAATACTGATCACTGCTTTCTCCTTCCTACTGTGTGTGTGTTGGCACAATTTGTGCTGTCGGGGTTAGCAGGGAAAAGTGTCG
>NC_088408.1:13325652-13403152 GCF_034236695.1 Oncorhynchus nerka | reverse complement strand
TTTTTTTCTACTGTGTTATTGACTTGTTAATTGTTTACTCCATGTGTAACTCTGTGTTGTCTGTTCACACTGCTATGCTTTATCTTGACCAGGTCGCAGTTGCAAATGAGAACTTGTTCTCAACTAGCCTACCTGGTTAAATAAAGGTGAAATAAAAAAATAAAATAAAAAATTACACAACCACACAACTAAATCTCTCTCTGTCTCTCTCTGTCTCTCTCTGTCTCTCTCTCTCTCTCTCTCTCTCTCTCTCTCTCTCTCTCTCTCTCTCTCTCTCTCTCTCTCTCTCTCTCTCTCTCTCTCTCTCTCTCTCTCTCTCTCTTAGTTGGTAGGACGTTACACTAGCACCGCCAGGGTTGTGGGATCAGTTTGAAAAAGTACATCAAATGTATGCACTCACTACTATCGTAAAAGCGTCTGCTAAATTACTAACATTTTAAAATGTATTGACTAAGTGTGCCTGCAATGGAACCAATGGAAGCCCCAATTGTTGAAACATATCTTGCACTCCATGCAGGCTCAATAAAATGCTCAAAGTCTTGGAAAATAAGACAATTACTATTTGAACCCAGCAGGTCTAGGCTGCAGGCAGCTGAGGTTTAGTTTTCTGTGGGGGTTTAGTTTTCTGTGGGGGTAGGGGATAGAGGATATCACTGCCCCCAGAAGGAAATGATAAGCTCATATCTGTTCCATCCTGATTCAGGGAGAGAGAGAGAGAGATGTGTCCTAGATCAGGGGCTCCCGAACCTTTTCACTCAGGCCCCGCTTCCAGCATTGAGATGTTGTGTCACAATACCACATAATGTCATAGTGGAATTAAATATTTGTAAATGTTTACAAATGTATACAAAATGAAAAGCTGAAATGTCTTGAGTCAATAAGTATTCAACAACCCTTTGTTATGGGAAGCTTAAATGAGTAAAAATGTGCTCATTAACAAGTGACATTATACGTTGCTGGACTCACTCTGTATATAAGAATAATGTTTAACTTGAGTAGAGTCGATGTCCGCTCCCTAGTGGAAATCAAATGATCAGACGTTCAACCTTCGTCTCTCCCGAGCCCATACTGGAGTTGTAGCGATGAGACAAGATAGTAGCTACTAAACAATTGGATACCATGAAATTGGGGGGAAAAAAATAGTACATTTTAGCAATTACATTTACTTTTGATACTTAAGTATATTACAACCAAATACTTTTGGACTTTTACTCAAGTAGTATTTTATTGGGTGACTAACTTTTACTTGAGTAATTTTCTATTAATGTATCTTTACTTTTACTCAAAAATGACAATTGAGTACTTTTTCCACCCCTGTCTGGCACTCTCTTAGATTCCTTCCCCAGGCAGTATTGAGTACTTTTTCCACCCCTGTCTGGCACTCTCTTAGATTCCTTCCCCAGGCAGTATTGAGTACTTTTTCCACCCCTGTCTGGCACTCTCTTAGATTCCTTCCCCAGGCAGTATTGAGTACTTTTTCCACCCCTGTCTGGCACTCTCTTAGATTCCTTCCCCAGGCAGTATTGAGTACTTTTTCCACCCCTGTCTGGCACTCTCTTAGATTCCTTCCCCAGGCAGTAGGGTTTCTGTTTGTTCATGTCTAGACGCTAGTCCTACGTTGTATCATTTCATGTCCGTTGTTATATTCAACTTACCACCTGCTTCTCAACTCCCAGCGTCTACGTTACACATTGAGGAACCTGGTTCTGTCTGCTTTCCAACAGACACTGGGAGATGAATTCACCTTTCAGCAGGACAATAACCTAAAACACCAATATACACTGGAGTTGTTTACTAAGATGACATTGAAAGTTCCCGAGTAGCCAAGTTACAGTTTTGACTAAAATTGGCTTGAAAATCTATGGCACGACTTGAAAATGGCTGGATAGCAATGATCAACAACCAACTTGACAGAGCTTGAAGATTTTTTTAATAATAACGTACAAATATGGTACAATCCAGGTGGGTAAAGCTCTCAGAGACTTACCCAGAAAGACTCACAGCTGTAATCACTGACTAAAGTGAATCTAACATGTATTGAATACTTATGTATTTCATTTTCTATAAATTTGCAAACATATCTAAAAAATCTGATTTTACTTTGTCATTATGGGGGTAAAAAAGAAAACGAACGAAAAAGCCAAAGACTTAAAACACTAAAATGACAAGAGTAACTCGAACCCCCCCCCCCCCACAGTACCTTTATGTGCCAGGATAAAAAAAAATATGGGAATAAATTACATTGTAAGTAACCTAGATATAACAAGGTACATTTACTGTGATGTGAGTGAGAAAAGTAAGTGAGAAAAAAAGTATCAATTTAATCAATTTTGAATTCAGGCTGTAACACAACACAATGTGAAATAATTCAAGGGGTGTGAATACTTTCTGAAGGCTGTGTAGGTGTGTATGTAAAATCCTGTTTTAGTGTGTGTGTGATTATACATGCTTGTGTGTATGTGTGCAGGTGTCCACGGATGTGTGTGGGTGCTCTGCCTGGGCAGTCAGTGGTAGCATCTTCCAGCTCACAACACTGAGTAAAAAGTCAAGGGATTTGTGTCTGTGAAGATCAGAGAGAGGGGGGAACAGAGGAAGAGAGAGGAGATGAGAACAGAGGAAGAGACAGGAGAGGAGAACAGAGGAAGAGAGAGGAGAGGAGAGGAGAGGAGAGGAGAGGAGAGGAGAGGAGAGGAGAGAGGAGAGGAGGAGAGAGGAGAGGAGAACAGAGGAAGAGAGAGGAGAGGAGAGGAGAGGAAGGAGAGGAGAGGAGAGGAGAGGAGAGGAGAGAGGAGAGGAGAGGAGAGGAGAGGAGAGGAGAGGAAGAGAGAGGAGAGGAGAGGAGAACAGAGGAAGAGAGTGGGAGAGGAGAGGAGAGGAGAGGAGAGGAGAGGAGAGAGAGAGAGAGGAGAGGAGAGGAGAGAGAGAGAGGAGAGGAGAGGAGAGGAGAGGAGAGGGAGAGGAGAGGAGAGGAGAGGAGAGGAGAGAGAGAGAGAGAGAGAGAGGAGAGGAGAGGAGAGGAGAGGAGAGGAGAGGAGAGGAGAGGAGAGGAGAGGAGAGGAGAGGAGAGGAGTGACTCACATCCTAACCCAGATACATCCTGATCAGCGTTTCCCCATGACTGGTTGGATCTGCAGGGCTAGCCTGTGTGGTGACACACACGAGCAGATACAGAAACGCACAATGGCCAACGGTGTCTGTCTGTACACACATCATATAAGCCTCAGGCACTGCCTAGATGCACACATGATCAGTTTATGAGGATCAATCTCAATAACAACGTCTTGACATGATATGATTACAGCAATTACTCCTTATATGTGTCTTCTTATGACGACTTGTTCAATTAAATCAAGATTGTACCACGTACCCTGCAGTACAACACACTGGAATTAAATGATTAGATCTAGTACAACACACTGGAATTAAATGATCAGATCTAGTGCAACACACTGGAATTAAATGATTAGATCTAGTACAACACATTGGAATTAAATGATCAGATCTAGTGCAACACACTGGAATTAAATGATCAGATCTAGTGCAACACACTGGAATTAAATGATTAGATCTAGTACAACACATTGGAATTAAATGATCAGATCTAGTACAACACACTGGAATTAAATGATTAGATCTAGTACAACACATTGGAATTAAATGATCAGATCTAGTGCAACACACTGGAATTAAATGATCAGATCTAGTACAACACACTGGAATTAAATGATTAGATCTAGTGCAACACACTGGAATTAAATGATTAGATCTAGTACAACACATTGGAATTAAATGATCAGATCTAGTGCAACACACTGGAATTAAATGTGAGTGCATTGCATCTATTGGCACAATGGACAGTTTTTAACATCTCGTCCCGTGTTTTATGATTCCAACACACTGGAATTAAATGATCCGATCTAGTACAACACACGGGAATTAAATAAACGGATCTAGTACAACACACTGGAATTAAATGATCCGATCTAGTACAACACACTGGAATTAAATAATCCGATCTAGTACAACACACGGGAATTAAATAAACGGCTCTAGTACAACACACTGGAATTAAATGATCCGATCTAGTACAACACACTGGAATTAAATGAACAGATCTAGTACAACACATTGGAATTAAATGAACATATCTAGTACAACACACTGGGATGAAGAATAAAACATAATAGTCAATCTCCTTCACATGCTCAACAGTGCTTCACTTCAGACTGATGAATCCTGAATATATTGTTTACATCTCCAGTGTCCCACAGGCCCAGTGGATCCATATGAATGATCTATCCACAGTAAGTGGCCAATAAAACAGAATGAATCACAGGTTAATGGATGCTCTCCAATTCAATCATTATACCAGATTGACTGGGAGATACCACTTTACTAGACTGACTGGGAGATACCACTTTACTCATTGTTGGAGGTGTTGTCTCCCACAAACAAGCATACACCTACTTCGGAGAGAGATTTTACTTAGAGAAATAGATAGATAGAGACACCGAAGTAGAGAGAGAAAAAGAGAGACAGGCAGGGAAATAGAGAGAGAGAGATAAATAGAGAAAGAGAGGGAGACAGGGATATACAGAGAGAGAGAGAGAGAGACAGACAAAGACAGAGAGAAAGAGAGCGAGAGAGATAGAGACAGAGATAGAAAGAGAGAGAGACATAGACAGAGAGAAACAGAGAGATAGACAGAGAGCGAGAGACAGATATATAGACAGAGAGAAAGACATAGAAAGAGAGGGAGGGAAAGAGACAGACACACCGAGAGAGAAAGAGAGATAGATAGAGAGAGACAAAGAGATAGATAGACAGAGAAAGAGAAAGACAGTACCTGACAGAGAGAAGGAAAGAGATAGAGAGAGATGAGCAGATGAGCTCCTGTATTTTCAGCATGTTTTTACAAAAATGTAGATTTAGAGTTAGATAAACTTGGATTTTTCGGCAAGGACATAAACAGGATACTGCCCTCCACAACATTACCTTCATTCCTAATTAAAACTCCAAACCTACAACCTGATTTTGGACAAAGTTACCTGGAAGGATACCTACTACCAAATATTCTTATTTCCAAGTTATACAGCAAATGCTCAGGCAAACAAACAACAGAAACCTGAAAACACCATCCAACCTGGAACTGAGTGAGTCATGTTAAGTTTGAAGCTACTTTAAAAGCCAAGAAGAAAAATACATTACAATGATATATTTTACTTTATAAGGACTGAATGCTAAGTTAAGTCTGCCAAGCTTGCAAGGACATATCTGACTGCAACTTCAATTTGCATTGAGGCGGGAAGTGAGAGGTGTCAAAGAAGTTGAGCCCAACAAAGGCAGGAAAGTTTCACAGCCACCCCACCCAAATGCCTTTGAAGCCCCCTAACGCTGTTCAGAGGTCATTACAATACAGCACCATATGGAATTTTAAAAAATGATAAGGCACGAAAAGAGTACAAAAAGAGGCTCCTCGTGAAAAATCAAGAGACACTTTTTGCTGACTATTATACAAATGGGAACATAAGCAACTTAATCTTCCACACAGAACATCCAATGGCATTGCACAGTGCTATCTTAACACACTACCCCTCTGTTAGATGGTGGAATTAGCGATGTGGAAACTCAGGATATTAGACAACGAGGACTCTGAGTCAGCCAATGTCAACCTGTACAAGTCTGGAACAGTAATGGTACAGGGCAACCCCAAACAGTTTCAGCTGGACTTTCACATAATCAAAGAGATAGCTCAGCAGGATAAGCTCTCTCTCTCTTGAGAAATATTCCCCCAAACTGAGCATGCCAGACCAGACCTATTCATTATACAACCCCACAGATGAGCAACCACAAGTGGAAAGTCAACCTCCCAGCACAGAGTACTACTCCCTCATTGAAATGAAGGCTACATTCACCCAGCAGGTGGAGCTGGAACAGCAGGTGATTACACTCCAGTCAGTCCAGCTCAACAACACCCGCTGAACCAGACCCGGGGAGATGGAGGTGGAGAGAGATATGTCTGGAGAAAGAGCAGAGATGGTGAAAGTGATCAAAGAGAAGGTGAAAATGATGACGTGTGACAGAGAACAACCCGTTAGAGAACGAGCCACCCCCACAGAGAAGCCAGCAGGACAGTCCACCCCAGACCCTGACCATAGCCTCGACATCACAGCAGGACAGACAAATGACGAACCCCAAGCCCAGGGGATCCCTCCTCCTCTGACCACCCCCCTGTCAGCCACCCTGGTAGCCCTCCTGATAATCCCCCCATACCCACTGAGGACATACACAAGCCATAGATTGTACTTGTTATGGACTCAAACTGGAAATATAGAAGAAAAATACACTTTTCATAGAGAACAGTGACCCCATAGAGAACACTGACCCCATAGAGAACACTGACTCCATAGAGAACACTGACCCCATAGAGAACACTGACTCCATAGAGAACACTGGCTCCATAGAGAACACAGACCCCATAGAGAACACTGACTCCATATAGAACACTGACTCCATAGAGAACACAGACCCCATAGAGAACACTGACCCCATAGAGAACACTGACTCCATAGAGAACACTGACCCCATAGAGAACACTGACTCCATAGAGAACACTGGCTCCATAGAGAACACAGACCCCATAGAGAACACTCGCTCCATAGAGAACACAGACCCCATAGAGAACACTGACTCCATAGAGAACACTGACTCCATAGAGAACACAGACCCCATAGAGAACACTGACTCCATAGAGAACACTGACCCCATAGAGAACACTGACTCCATAGAGAACACTGACTCCATAGAGAACACTGACCCCATAGAGAACACTGACTCCATAGAGAACACTGACTCCATAGAGAACACTGACTCCATAGAGAACACTGACCCCATAGAGAACACTAACTCCATAGAGAACACTGACCCCATAGAGAACACTGACTCCATAGAGATCACTGACCCCATAGAGAACACTGACTCCATAGAGAACACTGACCCCATAGAGAACACTGACTCCATAGAGAACACTGACTCCATAGAGAACACTGACACCATAGAGAACACTGACTCCATAGAGAACACTGACCCCATAGAGAACACTGACTCCATAGAGAACACTGACCCCATAGAGAACACTGACTCCATAGAGAACACTGAATCCATAGAGAACACTGACCCCATAGAGAACACTGACCCCATAGAGAACACTGACTCCATAGAGAACTCTGACTGCATAGAGAACACTGACTCCATAGAGAACTCTGACTGCATAGAGAACACTGACCCCATAGACATAGTCATGGCTCTATGTAGTACTGTGCACCTCCCATAGCCTGTTCTGAACTTGGGGACTGTGAAGAGACCTCTGGTGGCATGTCTTGTGGGGTATGCATGAGTGTAAAAGCTTCATGCCCAAAGTTCAAATATATCAACTTTTTCCCCTCATATCGTTTTTTACAGTGACTATAGCTAGAGATGCAGGAGTTATTTGGTTAGCTAGCAAGAACTGTGAATCACTAGCTAGCTATGCTAAACAGACGAGCTGCAGAAGGATGAGCAGGCTACTATTCCCCATCATTTAGCAGTGCCATTTTGATGGCCAACCAGCTGAAAAAGTTTGAAAGAGTTTATATAGCTTATGTTCTCTCATTAGATTTGAGCTCATCTCGACTCTGGCTAACATTAGTTGTTGATCTTGTTGATGTGTTGATGTGCATAGGCAACTGAGTGGGAAAGCCTACCATTTCATGGTTGTTTGGTCAATAGGACTGTAAAGTTCCCAAATGTAAGAGGACTCCCGGGTGTTTACATACAGTATCTGCAGAAATCCATTCAGGTCTATTTAGTGGATTTTGGAAAATGTGTTCTAATGATGTAAAGTTGTGCTGTTGCTACTGCCTGTAAACACACAGCCCAGTTAAAGTGAATGATGGCAGGCCTGTGCAGCAAATGGATTATTTGCATGTAGTTCTACTGTAGCTCTGGCACACCGGTCTGCCTAGACAACGGTCCTGGACAGGACCGTGTCTATTAATTGTCCGAACGCACAGCCATTGTCCTACCCTATATTGCTATATAATTTTCACAAAATGCCTTATACGTCATTCTCAAACATTCTATGAATTTATGAAAAAAAAATAGAAAATTAACATATGTAAGCAAACGCTTGTCAGAAAATGCCAAATAATTTGTCATATTCTTCCTGGGGGGTGTACATTAACATATTTTTTATAACATTTCATGTTGTTAAAACACTGTCAGTTCCACTTTAAGTACCTTTGAACGGGGTATGGTGGTAGGTGCCAGGCACACCCGTCTGTGTCAAGAACTGAAATGCTGCTGGGTTTTTCCAGCTCAACAGTTTCCCGTGTGTATGGAGTATGGTCTACCGCCTAAAGGTCATCCAGCTCAACAGTTTCCCGTGTGTATGGAGAATGGTCTACCGCCTAAAGGTCATCCAGCTCAACAGTTTCCCGTGTGTATAGAGAATGGTCTACCGCCTAAAGGACATCCAGCTCAACAGTTTCCCGTGTGTATGGAGAATGGTCTACAGCCTAAAGGTCATCCAGTTTCCCATGTGTATGGAGAATGGTCTACCGCCTAAAGGACATCCAGTTTCCTGTGTGTATGGAGAATGGTCTACCGCCTAAAGGACATCCAGTTTCCCGTGTGTATGGAGAATGGTCTACCGCCTAAAGGACATCCAGTTTCCCGTGTGTATGGAGAATGGTCTACCGCCTAAAGGACATCCAGTTTCCCGTGTGTATGGAGAATGGTCTACCGCTTAAAGCACATCCAGTTTCCCGTGTGTATGGACAATGGTCTACCGCCTAAAGGACATCCAGTTTCCCGTGTGTATGGAGAATGGTCTACCGCCTAAAGGACATCCAGCTCAACAGTTTCCCGTGTGTATGGAGAATGGTCTACCGCCTAAAGGTCATCCAGCTCAACAGTTTCCCGTGTGTATGGAGAATGATCTACTGCCTAAAGGACATCCAGCTCAACAGTTTCCCGTGTGTATAGAGAATGATCTACCGCCTAAAGGTCATCCAGCTCAACAGTTTCCCGTGTGTATGGAGAATGGTCTACAGCCTAAAGGTCATCCAGTTTCCCGTGTGTATAGAGAATGGTCTACCGCCTAAAGGTCATCCAGCTCAACAGTTTCCCGTGTGTATGGAGAATGGTCTACAGCCTAAAGGTCATCCAGTTTCCCGTGTGTATAGAGAATGGTCTACCGCCTAAAGGTCATCCAGCTCAACAGTTTCCCGTGTGTATGGAGAATGGTCTACAGCCTAAAGGACATCCAGCTCAACAGTTTCCCGTGTGTATGGAGAATGGTCTACCGCCTAAAGCACATCCAGTTTCCCGTGTGTATGGAGAATGGTCTACCGCCTAAAGGACATCCAGTTTCCCGTGTGTATGGAGAATGGTCTACCGCCTAAAGGACATCCAGCTCAACAGTTTCCCGTGTGTATGGAGAATGGTCTACCGCCTAAAGGTCATCCAGCTCAACAGTTTCCCGTGTGTATGGAGAATGATCTACCGCCTAAAGGACATCCAGCTCAACAGTTTCCCGTGTGTATAGAGAATGGTCTACCGCCTAAAGGTCATCCAGCTCAACAGTTTCCCGTGTGTATGGAGAATGGTCTACAGCCTAAAGGTCATCCAGGTTCCCGTGTGTATGGAGAATGGTCTACAGCCTAAAGGACATCCAGCTCAACAGTTTCCCGTGTGTATGGAGAATGGTCTACCGCCTAAAGGTCATCCAGCTCAACAGTTTCCCGTGTGTACGGAGAATGGTCTACCGCCTAAAGGACATCCAGCTCAACAGTTTCCCGTGTGTATGGAGAATGGTCTACCGCCTAAAGGTCATCCAGCTCAACAGTTTCCCGTGTGTATGGAGAATGATCTACCGCCTAAAGGACATCCAGCTCAACAGTTTCCCGTGTGTATAGAGAATGGTCTACCGCCTAAAGGTCATCCAGCTCAACAGTTTCCCGTGTGTATGGAGAATGGTCTACAGCCTAAAGGTCATCCAGGTTCCCGTGTGTATGGAGAATGGTCTACAGCCTAAAGGACATCCAGCTCAACAGTTTCCCGTGTGTATGGAGAATGGTCTACCGCCTAAAGGTCATCCAGCTCAACAGTTTCCCGTGTGTACGGAGAATGGTCTACCGCCTAAAGGACATCCAGCTCAACAGTTTCCCGTGTGTATGGAGAATGGTCTACAGCCTAAAGGTCATCCAGTTTCCCGTGTGTATAGAGAATGGTCTACCGCCTAAAGGTCATCCAGCTCAACAGTTTCCCGTGTGTATGGAGAATGGTCTACAGCCTAAAGGTCATCCAGTTTCCCATGTGTATAGAGAATGGTCTACCGCCTAAAGGTCATCCAGCTCAACAGTTTCCCGTGTGTATGGAGAATGGTCTACAGCCTAAAGGACATCCAGCTCAACAGTTTCCCGTGTGTATGGAGAATGGTCTACCGCCTAAAGGTCATCCAGCTCAACAGTTTCCCGTGTGTATGGCGAATGGTCTACCGCCTAAAGGACATCCAGTTTCCCGTGTGTATGGAGAATGGTCTACCGCCTAAAGGACATCCAGTTTCCCGTGTGTATGGAGAATGGTCTACCGCCTAAAGGACATCCAGTTTCCCGTGTGTATGGAGAATAGTCTACCGCCTAAAGGACATCCAGCTCAACAGTTTCCCGTGTGTATGGAGAATGATCTACCGCCTAAAGGACATCCAGCTCAACAGTTTCCCGTGTGTATAGAGAATGGTCTAACGCCTAAAGGTCATCCAGCTCAACAGTTTCCCGTGTGTATGGAGAATGGTCTACAGCCTAAAGGTCATGCAGTTTCCCGTGTGTATAGAGAATGATCTACCGCCTAAAGGTCATCCAGCTCAACAGTTTCCCGTGTGTATGGAGAATGGTCTACAGCCTAAAGGACATCCAGCTCAACAGTTTCCCGTGTGTATGGAGAATGGTCTACCGCCTAAAGGTCATCCAGCTCAACAGTTTCCCGTGTGTATGGAGAATGGTCTACCGCCTAAAGGTCATCCAGCTCAACAGTTTCCCGTGTGTACGGAGAATGGTCTACCGCCTAAAGGACATCCAGCTCAACAGTTTCCCGTGTGTATGGAGAATGGTCTACAGCCTAAAGGTCATCCAGTTTCCCGTGTGTATAGAGAATGGTCTACCGCCTAAAGGTCATCCAGCTCAACAGTTTCCCGTGTGTATGGAGAATGGTCTACAGCCTAAAGGTCATCCAGTTTCCCATGTGTATAGAGAATGGTCTACCGCCTAAAGGTCATCCAGCTCAACAGTTTCCCGTGTGTATGGAGAATGGTCTACAGCCTAAAGGACATCCAGCTCAACAGTTTCCCGTGTGTATGGAGAATGGTCTACCGCCTAAAGGTCATCCAGCTCAACAGTTTCCCGTGTGTATGGAGAATGGTCTACCTCCTAAAGGACATCCAGTTTCCCGTGTGTATAGAGAATGGTCTACCGCCTAAAGGACATCCAGCTCAACAGTTTCCCGTGTGTATGGCGAATGGTCTACCGCCTAAAGGACATCCAGTTTCCCGTGTGTATGGAGAATGGTCTACCGCCTAAAGGACATCCAGTTTCCCGTGTGTATGGAGAATGGTCTACCGCCTAAAGGACATCCAGTTTCCCGTGTGTATGGAGAATAGTCTACCGCCTAAAGGACATCCAGCTCAACAGTTTCCCGTGTGTATGGAGAATGGTCTACCGCCTAAAGGTCATCCAGCTCAACAGTTTCCCGTGTGTATGGAGAATGATCTACCGCCTAAAGGACATCCAGCTCAAGAGTTTCCCGTGTGTACAGAGAATGGTCTACCGCCTAAAGGTCATCCAGCTCAACAGTTTCCCGTGTGTATGGAGAATGGTCTACAGCCTAAAGTTTCCCGTGTGTATGGAGAATGGTCATCCAGGTTGCCGTGTGTATGGAGAATGGACATCCAGTTTCCCTGGAGAATGGTCTACAGCCTAAAGGACATCCAGCTCAACAGTTTCCCGTGTGTACGGAGAATGGTCTACCGCCTAAAGGTCATCCAGCTCAACAGTTTCCCGTGTGTACGGAGAATGGTCTACCGCCTAAAGGTCATCCAGCTCAACAGTTTCCCGTGTGTATGGAGAATGATCTACCGCCTAAAGGACATCCAGCTCAACAGTTTCCCGTGTGTATGGAGAATGGTCTACAGCCTAAAGGTCATCCAGTTTCCCGTGTGTATAGAGAATGGTCTACCGCCTAAAGTTCATCCAGCTCAACAGTTTCCCGTGTGTATGGAGAATGGTCTACCGCCTAAAGGACATCCAGTTTCCCATGTGTATGGAGAATGGTCTACCGCCTAAAGGACATCCAGTTTCCCGTGTGTATGGAGAATGGTCTACCGCCTAAAGGACATCCAGCTCAACAGTTTCCCGTGTGTATAGAGAATGGTCTAACGCCTAAAGGTCATCCAGCTCAACAGTTTCCCGTGTGTATGGAGAATGATCTAACGCCTAAAGGTCATCCAGCTCAACAGTTTCCCGTGTGTATGGAGAATGGTCTACAGCCTAATGGTCATCCAGTTTCCCGTGTGTATAGAGAATGGTCTACCGCCTAAAGGTCATCCAGCTCAACAGTTTCCCGTGTGTATGGAGAATGGTCTACAGCCTAAAGGACATCCAGCTCAACAGTTTCCCGTGTGTATGGAGAATGGTCTACAGCCTAAAGGATATCCAGCTCAACAGTTTCCCGTGTGTATGGAGAATGGTCTACCGCCTAAAGGTCATCCAGCTCAACAGTTTCCCGTGTGTATGGAGAATGGTCTACCGCCTAAAGGACATCCAGCTCAACAGTTTCCGTGTGTATGGAGTGTGTATGGAGAATGGTCTACCGCCTAAAGGACATCCAGCTCAACAGTTTCCCGTGTGTATGGAGAATGGTCTACCGCCTAAAGGACATCCAGCTCAACAGTTTCCCGTGTGTATGGAGAATGGTCTACCGCCTAAAGGACATCCAGCTCAACAGTTTCCCGTGTGTATGGAGAATGGTCTACCGCCTAAAGGACATCCAGCTCAACAGTTTCCCGTGTGTATAGAGAATGGTCTACCGCCTAAAGGACATCCAGCTCAACAGTTTCCCGTGTGTATGGAGAATGGTCTACCGCCTAAAGGACATCCAGCTCAACAGTTTCCCGTGTGTATAGAGAATGGTCTACCGCCTAAAGGACATCCAGCTCAACAGTTTCCCGTGTGTATGGAGAATGGTCTACCGCCTAAAGGACATCCAGCTCAACAGTTTCCCGTGTGTATGGAGAATGGTCTACCTCCTAAAGGTCATCCAGTTTCCCGTGTGTATAGAGAATGGTCTACCGCCTAAAGGACATCCAGCTCAACAGTTTCCCGTGTGTATAGAGAATGGTCTACCGCCTAAAGGACATCCAGCTCAACAGCTTCCCGTGTGTATGGAGAATGGTCTACCGCCTAAAGGACATCCAGCTCAACAGTTTCCCGTGTGTATGGAGAATGGTCTACCGCCTAAAGGACATCCAGCTCAACAGTTTCCCGTGTGTATGGACGCTCCTTCCTGAGCGGTATGACAGCTGCGTGGTCCCATGGTGTTTATACTTGCGTACTATTAGTTGTACAGATGAACGCGTCTCCTTCCTGAGCGGTATGACAGCTGCGTGGTCCCATGGTGTTTATACTTGCGTACTATTGGTTGTACAGATGAACGCGTCTCCTTCCTGAGCGGTATGACAGCTGCGTGGTCCCATGGTGTTTATACTTGCGTACTATTGGTTGTACAGATGAACGCGTCTCCTTGCTGAGCGGTATGACAGCTGCGTGGTCCCATGGTGTTTATACTTGCGTACTATTGGTTGTACAGATGAATTTGGTAACTTCAGGCATCTGTTCCCAAGGATGAACCAGACTACAAAAAAAAATCTGAGATCTTGGCTGATTTCTTTTGATTTTCCCATGATGTCAAGCAAAGAGGCACTGAGTTTGAAGGTAGGCCCTGAAATACATCCACAGGTACACCTCCAATTTACTCAAATTATGTCAATTAGCCTATCAGAAGCTTCTAAAGCCATGACATAATGTTCTGTCATTTT
The DNA here is from genome assembly GCF_034236695.1 of Oncorhynchus nerka. Classification (NCBI taxonomy): domain Eukaryota; kingdom Metazoa; phylum Chordata; class Actinopteri; order Salmoniformes; family Salmonidae; genus Oncorhynchus; species Oncorhynchus nerka. The sequence goes on along the minus strand of NC_088408.1, from coordinate 13,389,024 downwards.
CCAAGCTGTTTAAAGGCACAGTGAACTTAGTGTGTGTAATCTTCTGACCCACTAGAATTGTGATACAGTAAAGTATAAATTAAATAATCTGTCTGTCATTTTTTTTTGTATAAATTACTTTGTGTCATGCACAAAGTAGATATCCTAACTGACTTGCCAAAACTATAGTTTCTTAACAAGACATGTGTGGAGTGGTTGAAAAACGAGTTTTAATGACTCCAACGTAAGTGTATGTAAACTTCGGACTTCACCTGTATGTCCCTGTCTGAAGGTCCCCTTGTGAGTGTATCATCATTACCAATACACTGTGTTCATCTGTTGTAAAGGTAGATGTGCTGTATCTAGCGGTGCTAAGGCTGATGGCTATGTGCTGCTAGGGCCCACTCAAATTATATCATGTTCCCGACCCTCTCGGCCGCCCTGCTAGCATGTCTGTTTGCTTGGGGACCAGTGGAACTCCCAACTCAATATGCTGCCAGCGCATCAGGGCGAGCCCCGAACCCATTAGCTACCTTAGCTGGGCGCTGAGTGGGAGGCAGAGAGAGAGCGCAAACCCCAATCTCTGTCTGACAGGATGAAATGCAGAGAGAAATTCAGCATTCCAAACCCTGCCATGGTGAAGTGCTATTGTAACTGTAGCGCATTCCTCTAGCAGGGAGAGACGGAGGAATCGAAAATATGGAATTTACAAGCAATGTGGAGGTTACTCAAGCATAAACATATTTTCCAGGGGTGAATTTGTACATGACTACGTGTCTGAGAGTGTATTTTTTACTGACACACACTCCCCTGTGTTCTCCCATTCTGTTCTGGGTAGAAGAGAATTTGAACAAGGCTGTAAAATGATGGATAGTCTATTTGGTTTTATCTTAATAGTTAAAGCTTTGCTGATAAGAAAAGTATATTACGAATCGTTTAATTAAAATATGCATATCCACTAACCTACTTTCCACAGGCTTGTGAGAGTCTTACATCACCAAATACACTCTTCTGAAGACACAGTTTACACTTACAAACTAAGTCAATGAAACAAGGAGAACACAAGTATTGCCTAAGGTGAATAAAGCACTACAATAAAGAACATAGATATAACACCTTTAACATGCATTCAAAGCCTTCATTCTTTGAGGCATTGGATTACACAGTTAAATTAAAATAAAGCCATGCAGGGGATAGGATCTAGCAAACAGACAGACAGCCATAAGTTCTGTGTAGCCTTGCAGGGGATAGGATCTAGCAAACAGACAGACAGTCATAAGTTCTGTGTAGCCTTGCAGGGGATAGGATCTAGCAAACAGACAGACAGCCATAAGTTCCGTGTAGCCTTGCAGGGGATAGGATCTAGCAAACAGACAGACAGCCATAAGTTCCGTGTAGCCATGCAGGGGATAGGATCTAGCAAACAGACAGACAGCCATAAGTTCTGTGTAGCCTTGCAGGGGATAGGATCTAGCAAACAGACAGACAGCCATAAGTTCTGTGTAGCCTTGCAGGGGAAAGGATCTAGCAAACATACAGACAGCCATAAGTTCTGTGTAGCCTTGCAGGGGATAGGGTCTAGCAAACAGACAGACAGTCGTTGTCTGGATAGGCCACTCCCTATGCAAATGTGGGCGACTGAAACCTGACACTTCAAATCAGCTCAGCTGAGAGAGTGACACCCAGACAGATGTAACTTTGTGTCATTAAAAGGCACGGGACACTACGACGTTCACAGAGCGATTTGTACATCAAAATGTCAGTCAGAACCAGTCCAGAACCGCCAAATAGGGATTTAACATCTAAGAGTGCATTGCATTTCTATCACTCTACCAATATTCTTCTATCGTAAGAGTTCTATGGTAAGGGTTCTATGGTAAGAGTTCTATGGTAAGGGTTTTGTGGTAAGGGTTTTGTGGTAAGGGTTCTGTGGTAAGGGTCATTCTATTTTTTTTTTACCTTTATTTTACTAGGCAAGTCAGTTAAGAACAAATTCTTATTTTCAATGACGGCCTAGGAACAGTGGGTTAACTGCCTGTTCAGGGGCAGAACGACAGATTTGTACCTTGTCAGCTCAGGGATTTGAACTTGCAACTTTGAACTTGCAACCTTCCGGTTACTAGTCCATCGCTCTAACCACTAGGCTACCCTGCCGCCCCTATGGTAAGTGTTCTATTGTAAGTGTTCTATGGTAAAGGTCCTATGGTAAAGGTTCTATGGTAAGTGTTCTATGGTAAAGGTTCTTCTATGGTAAGTGTTCTATTGTAAGTGTTCTATGGTAAAGGTCCTATGGTAAAGGTTCTATGGTAAGTGTTCTATGGTAAGGGTTCTTCTATGGTAAGTGGTCTATGGTAAGGGTTCTTCTATGGTAAGTGTTCTATGGTAAGGATACTTCTATGGTAAGGGTTCTATGGTAAGGGTTATTCTATGGTACGTGTTCTATGGTAAGGGTTGTTCTATGGTAAAGGACAGAGTGAGTTGTGCCAGGGACATGAACCAGTCAACAAAGTCAAAGTTGACAAATCAGACCTTACACGTTGAGTACCAACGTGATCTAATTTCACCCCATGACAAATCAGACCTTACACGTTGAGTACCAAGGTGATCTAATTCCATCCCATGATTAATCAGACCTTACACGTTGAGTACCAAGGTGATCTAATTCCACCCCATGATTAATCAGACCTTACACGTTGAGTACCAAGGTGATCTAATTCCACCCCATGATTAATTAGACCTTACACGTTGAGTACCAACGTGATCTAATTCCACCCCATGACAAATCAGACCTTACACGTTGAGTACCAAGGTGATCTAATTCCATCCCATGATTAATCAGACCTTACACGTTGAGTACCAAGGTGATCTAATTCCATCCCATGATTAATCAGACCTTACACGTTGAGTACCAAGGTGATCTAATTCCACCCCATGATTAATCAGACCTTACACGTTGAGTACCAAGGTGATCTAATTCCATCCCATGATTAATTAGACCTTACACGTTGAGTACCAACGTGATCTAATTCCACCCCATGACAGATCACCAGAGTCTTGAAGCTCAGTAACAGGACATTAGTGTTGTACAGGGACCCTCCTGTGTGTGTATCATGGTGACGGATGAGGTGAGACCAAATGGCACTCTATTCCCTAGATAGGTTTTCTACTTTTGAAAAGAGCCCTATTGGCCCTGATCAACAACAGGGCACTATATAGAGCATAGGGTGCTATTTGAGATGCACCCCAAGGAACAGCCAGCCCAGAGAGGTTCCTCATTCAGAGACAGAGGCTCTGCACCATCATCTAACCTTAGGACACCATGAGTCACATTCACCATGATGAATCAATGCTGAACTACAGCCCCCAAAATCCTTGGGGGCAAATGTCAGTTGGTCACCATTGGAGTTATGGTTAACATGAAAGACACACTGGTTGATCGAGATGGCTGTTTCAGTTTCTGCGTCTCAAATTGAGAAGAGATAACATAGAGATTGTGGAATTTTTTCAAATTCCATTTTCTAAAACTTTAAAAACTTCCAGAAAAATGTAAAATGGCTGAATGTCTAAATGATAAAAGGAAATTTAATATTTTAACGGTGGGCAAAGAAGACTCAGTTTCTGCTCATCTGAGGATAAATTTGCATGGAGGACGGAGCAATAATCAGCAGGGGTTTGTTCAAATTAATAATTATTTGATGGATAATTATGAGACGTGTTGAACTTATTTTCCGTTGGCACCAAAACCATACATACATGAGGTTGTTATCATTACCATTATTAATTAGCCAGTATGAGTGTGTGTGTGTGTGTGTGTGTGCGTGCGTGTGTGTGTGTGTGTGTGTTTGTGTCTAAAGAAGGAACATTGCCTGGGATTTTGGAGGCAGACTAGTCTCAGCCTCCCTATTAAGACTGGAGAATGAAAGTACTCTTCTAAAGTTTGTAATTTCCAATAAAAAATGTGACTTGATTTGCCATAACAAAAAATGTCCATTAATTATAATCCACTTTTCCTTTTGCTGTAGGATTAGTTTTCTGCTTAAGAAACTGGTCAAATTAAGATCCTACATCTGTAGAGAGAGAGAGATTGCATGTGCCTGTGTGCGTGTGTGCGTGTGTGTGTGTGTGTGTGTGTGTGTGTGTGTGTGTGTGTGTGTGTGTGTGTATCAGAGGGAGACTGTGTATCTGTGTGTGATGGAGGAAGAGAAGGATGGAGAGAAAGCAGAAGAGAAGGCTCAAGAGAGAGAGAGAGAGAGAGAGAGAGAGAGAGAGAGAGAGAGAGAGAGAGAGAGAGACAGGATGTCAACTCTAGGGTGATTTCTGTTACTTCATTAACACTGACTCTCCTCTTCCCCTCTCCTCCTTTGCTCCTCTCACCCCCCTCTTCTCTCGCGCTCTGGCAGGCTGAATCACTGGGCTGTCTCCACAAAGATAAAACACCTCAGCCAAGAGGTCAGAGGGAGGAGAGAGAAGAGAAAAGAGAGATGCTAGGGAGAAGTGGAAGTGAGGCCAAAAAAACTAAGAATAACCTGATAATTAAGCTGCAAAAACAGCTCTGCCTATTGATTTACTGTCCCAAGCCAAAAACAGAGGACAATGAGACAGAACGAGAGAAAGGAGGAGGAGGAGGAAGAGGGGGGAGTGAGGGTTTCTAAGAGAATCGACAAGTTTATTATTATATTATTACCATTATTATTGTTACTATTATGATTAGTGTTGTTATTATTCTTAGAATTATTATAATAATTGTTTATATTTTCATTATTATTAGTATCGGATTACTATAATTCTAATAATTCATGTTATTATTACTATCATTATCATCATCTAATTAAACTCAGGTAGAAAAATGTGTAGATTCATGGGAAGAGCGCGGCAGGTGTTTATTTAACCTTCACAGAAGGCAGGAATCGTGGTCACAGGTAGGCAATGGTCAATCACAGGTAGGCAATGGTCAATCACAGGTAGGCAATGGTCAATCACAGGTAGGCAAGGGTCAAACACAGGTAGGCAATGGTCAATCACAGGTAGGCAATGGTCAATCACAGGTAGGCAATGGTCAATCACAGGTAGGCAATGGTCAATCACAGGTAGGCAATGGTCATTCACAGGTAGGCAATGGTCAATCACAGGTAGGCAATGGTCATTCACAGGTAGGCAATGGTCAATCACAGGCAGGCAATGGTCAAACACAGGTAGGCAATGGTCATTCACAGGTAGGCAATGGTCAATCACAGGTAGGCAATGGTCATTCACAGGTAGGCAATGGTCAATCACAGGTAGGCAATGGTCAATCACAGGTAGGCAATGGTCAATCACAGGTAGGCAATGGTCAATCACAGGTAGGCAATGGTCAAACACAGGTAGGCAATGGTCAGTCACAGGTAGGCAATGGTCATTCACAGGTAGGCAATGGTCAATCACAGGTAGGCAATGGTCAAACACAGGTAGGCAATGGTCATTCACAGGTAGGCAATGGTCAATCACAGGTAGGCAATGGTCAAACACAGGTAGGCAATGGTCATTCACAGGTAGGCAAACAGACAGGTGAATCAAAACTAGGACTGAAGGCAAAAACTGTTTCTCACAAATAAATACAGAACCTTACAATTACACCCAAGTCAATACATTCTACAGCAGATTTACCAACAAGCTGTATATTTCATGCTGTATAGCAACCTATGTGTTATGAATGAGAATCGGCTTGTGTACTGCAGCATTATATAAGAGCTGCAGTATGAGATGTGTATCATCAAATCCTCCTAAACCCTCTCCGTTCTATCTGTCAGAGGGACAGAATCCTCTGGACTCAAAGGTCTTTAAAGCCAGGGAGAATGTCAAGGAGGAGTGGATACGGCAGCTCTCTTTCTCTCCCTCTCTCTCTCCCCTTAAACTTCTCTCCTTCTGCCCGGCTCTCTCTTTTACTCCCTTTGCCTCACTCTCTTTCAATCGCTTTATTGGCATGACGTAACTATGGACACTATATATACAAAAGTAAGTGGACACGCCTTCAAATAAGTGGATTCGGCTAATTCAGCCACACCCATTGCTGACAGGTGAATAAAATCGAGCACACAGCCATGGAATCTCCAGGCAGCCCTGGTGCCCTGCGAGAGCAGCCCCGGTCAACTGTAAGTGCTGCTATTGTGAAGTGGAAACATCTAGGAGCAACAATTGCTAAGCTGCAAAGTGGTAGGCCACATAAGCTCACAGAACGGGACTGCAGAGTGCTGAAGAGTGTGGCGTGTAAAACTCTTCTTTCCTTGGTTGCAACACTCACTGCAGAGTTCCAAACTGCCTCTGGAAGCCACATCAGCACAATAACTGTTCGTCGGGAGCTTCATGAAATGGGTTTCCATGGCCGAGCAGCTACAAACAAACTGGGGTGGTGTAAATCCCGCCACCAGTGGAAACACGTTCTCTGGAGTGATGAATCATGCTTCACCATCTGGCTGTCCGACAGATGAATCTGGGTTTGGCGGATGCAAGGAGAACGCTACCTGCCCCAATGCATAGTGACAACTGTAAAGTTTGGTTTAGGAGGAATAATGGTCTTGGGATGTTTTTTCATGGATCGTGCCCCTTAGTTCCAGTGAGGGGAAATCTTAACGCTACAGCATACAATGACATTCTAGACGATTCTGTGCATCCAACAATTTGTGGCAACAGTTTGGGGAAGGACCTTTCCTGTTTCAGCATGACAATGCCCCTGTACACAAAGTAAGGTCCATAAAGAAATAGTTTGTCGAGATCAGTGTGGAAGAATTTGATAGGCCTGCACAGAGCTTTGACCTCAACCACATCGAACACCTTTGGGATGAACTGGAACGAGGACTGCGAGCCAGGCCAACATCAGTGCCCGACCTCACTAATGCTCGTTTGGCTGAATGGAAGCAAGTCCCTGCGGCAATGTTCCAATATCTAGTAGGAAACCATTCCCAGAACTCCATATTAATGGCCATGCTTTTGGAATGAGATGGTTGACGAGCATACTTTTGATCATGAAGTACATATATATATATATATATATATATCCACCATCCATATATATATATATGGATGGTGGATATATATATATATATACACACAGTATGTACCAGTCAACATTTTGGACACACCTAGTCATTCAAGGATTATCATATTAGGATGAGCAATGTCGGAGTCCGGAGAATTATTGAGGAAAAATATATATTTAATCCATTTTAGAACAAGGCTGTAACATAACAAAAGGTGTAAAAAGTCAAGGGGTCTGAATACTTTACAAAGGCACTGTATTCAGACCCCTTGACTTTTTACACATTTTATTCCATTACAGCCTTATTCTAAAATGGATTAAATATATATTTTTCCTCAGCAATTCTCCGGACTCCGACATTGCTCATCCTAATATTTCTATAATTTTTCATTCCATTCTTTTACTTTTAGATGTGTGTATTGTTAGATATTAGCATTTCGCTACATCTGCAATAACATCTGCTAAATATGTGTATGCGACTAATACAATTGGATTTGATTTGATCTTAAACTATGACACCATGGAGCTGGATGGTGGATCTTAAACTATGACACCATGGAGCTGGATGGTGGATCTTAAACTATGACACCATGGAGCTGGATGGTGGATCTTAAACTATGACACCATGGAAATGGATGGTGGATCTTAAACTATGACACCATGGAAATGGATGGTGGATCTTAAACTATGACACCATGGAGCTGGATGGTGGATCTTAAACTATGACACCATGGAGCTGGATGGTGGATCTTAAACTATGACACCATGGAAATGGATGGCGGATCTTAAACTATGACACCATGGAAATGGATGGTGGATCTTAAACTATGACACCATGGAGCTGGATGGTGGATTTTAAACTATGACACCATGGAGCTGGATGGCGGATCTTAAACTATGACACCATGGAGCTGGATGGTGGATCTTAAACTATGACACCATGGAGCTGGATGGTGGATCTTAAACTATGACACCATGGAGCTGGATGGTGGATCTTAAACTATGACACCATGGAGCTGGATGGTGGATCTTAAACTATGACACCATGGAGCTGGATGGTGGATCTTAAACTATGACACCATGGAGCTGGATGGTGGATCTTAAACTATGACACCATGGAGCTGGATGGTGGATCTTAAACTATGACACCATGGAGCTGGATGGTGGATCTTAAACTATGACACCATGGAGCTGGATGGTGGATCTCAAACTATGATGTTGCATGTGGTATCATCATACCTTCATACAATACTGCCTGTTACGCATAACCAGGTCTTCAAAATAAAAGTCTTTAAAGTTGTGAATTTCTGCAGGGTAATTAGGTAAATGAAATACTGAAGAGTCCCAAGAGTCATTGTGACTTACAGGTTAAATAAATGTGAATATTTTAACATTCACCCAACTCAGCACCGTGGAACAGCACATGCAGAGCTCACTGAATAACACCTCTGTTCTTATTTGTTTCTATTCTACTCTACTCTATTATACTGTATTATATTGTATTCTACTCTACTCTATTATACTCTACTATATTGTATTCTACTCTACTCTATTATACTGTATTATACTGTATTCTACTCTATTCTACTCTACTAAATTATACTCTATTATACTGTATTCTACTCTACTATATTATACTCTATTATAGTGTATTCTACTCTACTCTACTCTATTATACTGTATTACACTGTATTCTACTCTACTCTACACTACTCTTTTCAATTCTATCTATTCTACTCTACTCTATTCCATTCTACTATGTTTTACTCTACTCTACTCTACTCTACTCTACTCTATTCTATTCTACTCTACTCTACTCTACTCTACTCTACTCTACTCTACTCTATTCTACTCTATTCCATTTGACTATATTCTACTTTACTCTATTCTACTCTATTCTGCTTTATTATACTCTATTCTAATTCTATTATACTCTATTCCCTAATGAAGTAGATCCACATGCAGAGCCAGTGTCTTCAGGGTGGTATAGTGCAGCAATGCCATTGGCTATCCTCCTATCCTCCTTCCTCTCCTCCTCCTCACCCTACCCGACGTTTTCCCTACAAGGCCTTGGTCTGAATGTTTAATTAACATCATGCCTTATCCAGGGTCATCAAGTCTGCTAGTGAATGTTAAACATGCCAACCATGTAAGACCAAACCAGACTAGTTTCTCCTTATCTACCTAGTAACAACACCAGACTAGTTTCTCCTTATCTACCTGGTAACAACACACCACACCAGACTAGTTTCTCCTTATCTACCTGGTAACAACACCAGACTAGTTTCTCCTTATCTACCTGGTAACAACACACCACACCAGACTAGTTTCTCCTTATCTACCTGGTAACATCACCAGACTAGTTTCTCCTTATCTACCTGGTAACAACACCAGACTAGTACCTCCTTATCTACCTGGTAACAACACACCACACCAGACTAGTACCTCCTTATCTACCTGGTAACAACACCAGACTAGTATCTCCTTATCTACCTGGTAACATCACACCACACCAGACTAGTTTCTCCTTATCTACCTGGTAACAACACACCACACCAGACTAGTACCTCCTTATCTAGCTGGTAACAACACACCACACCAGACTAGTTTCTCCTTATCTACCTGGTAACAACACACCACACCAGACTAGTTTATCCTTATCTACCTGGTAACAACACCAGACTAGTATCTCCTTAGCTACCTGGTAACAACACCAGACTAGTTTCTCCTTATCTACCTGGTAACAACACACCACACCAGACTAGTATCTCCTTATCCACCTGGTAACAACACACCACACCAGACTAGTATCTCCTTAGCTACCTGGTAACAACACCAGACTAGTATCTCCTTAGCTACCTGGTAACAACACCAGACTAGTTTCTCCTTAGCTACCTGGTAACAACACCAGACTAGTTTCTCATTATCTACCTGGTAACAACACACCACACCAGACTATTATCTCCTTATCTACCTGGTAACATCACCAGATTAGTTTCTCCTAATCTACCTGCTAACAACACCAGACTAGTATCTCCTTATCCACCTGGTAACAACACACCACACCAGACTAGTTTCTCCTTATCTACCTGGTAACAACACACCACACCAGACTAGTATCTCCTTATCTAACTGGTAACAACACATCACACCAGACTAGTACCTCCTTATCTACCTGGTAACAACACACCACACCAGACTAGTACTAGTCTGATACTAGTACAGACTAGTATCTCCTTATCTACCTGGTAACAACACCAGACTAGTTTCTCCATATCTACCTGAGAGAGAGAGAGCGAGAGAGAGAGAGAGAGAGAGAGAGAGAATGTCGAGGACAATGTTTCAGGCATACAGTACACACACACACACACACACACTGAGAGGGACACACCCACACACACTGAGAGGGACACACACACACACACACACTCCCTGCCTTTCAGCCCCATCGGCTCCGTCATGGCAGGAGGAAAAGGTCTCTGACCTCCTTAAAGGGAGTCCATCCCCATGGCAGGCTTTAGCACTCTCCAAGCACATAACAATAGAAAAGAGAACAAGAAGACTGCCGTGAAACTAAAGATCATTCAATCCTCCTCACATTTCCTCCCACAGACAGAGCTAAACCACAGATATAAATAACATCTATTCCCCCCTACGTATATGCAAATTGGGCAAGGCTATTTGTTTCACTCATCAGTCAGTCATTCTCTCTCAGTAAAATTATTGCTAATTATCCTGACGACTGTATCACAACAACGCCACTCCGCTGTCTGACACTTATCTCTCGTTACCACTGTTTAATCTGTCATGGGAATGAGAGATCCAGAGGGAGGGGGAGAGAGGAGAGAGAGAGGGACAGAGGGATCGAGAGGAAGGGAGAGAGAGAGAGAGAGAGAGGGATCATCACAGTCTCTAGAGAAAGCTTTCTGCCGGACCGGAGAAAAAGAGAGGGACAGAGGGATCGAGAGGAAGGGGGAGAGAGGAAAGAGAGAGGGACAGAGGGATCGACAGGAAGGGGGAGAGAGGAAAGAGAGAGGGACAGAGGGATCGAGAGGAAGTGGGAGAGAGGAAAGAGAGAGGGACAGAGGGATCGAGAGGAAGGGGGAGAGAGGAAAGAGAGAGGGATCGCCACAGACATTAAAAAATGATTCCGCTCTCTTCTGCTCAGTCGGATGGAAGGATAGAGGGATAGAGGGATAGATAGAGAGATGGGACTCACCGTGTCCACCCCGTAGCGAGGCATGGCCAGGGAAGTGGTAGATGGAGGCAGGGGCAGCATTAGTAGGGTGGTGCCTGGTCCCCTGGGTGTGGTGGTGGGGGTCAGGCCCAGGGTGGGGTTGTGAGAGGGGGGCGAGGGGCAGTGGTGCTCCTTCGTCAGGGGTGGCCGACAGGACCTGGAGGTCAGCAAAAGAGGAGCCCCAGGCAGACCCCACCACCACCCACCCCACAGCCAGGACCAGGGCACTCATCCAGGGGTAAGATCCCCAGCTACAGCCCCAGCCCTGGAGCTTCCCAACAGGCCGCATCATGGTCAGCTAAACCTCCCAACACAACACCCGGTGGTCTATAGAGAATAGTGCAGGCAGAAGTAGAGATCTCTGGGTTGTGAAGACCCCATGGAAACAAAAACTAAAATAACACGAAATCACCCCAGTGAAAAATCCAAACAAAGCGTGGCTCAGTTTTCCTTCTTTGTCTCTTTTCCTTGTCTCCTTTCCTCGACTCCTTCCTCCTGGTATAAATTGACCCCCTGTAGCTCACAGCAGCTCCTAGTTATTCAGTTAGTAACTCAATCCATATTTTTAGTTATTTTTATGCCCATGCTGCGAGTGTGTGTGCAGTTAGCGAGCGCAGGAGAGTGTGTGTGTGCAGTTAGCGAGCGCAGGAGAGTCTGTGTGTGTGCAGTTAGCGAGCGCGGGAGAGTGTGTGTGTGTGTGTCGTCGTCACCTGGAGTGTATCCCCAACACCCCCTGTCACCTAGGTGCTGAGAAAGCGTGATGAGACGGGAACGACCTGCACCACTGGCTACTACGCGCTGCGCTTCACTCTGCACTTCTCCTCTGCTCTAGCAAGCCACAGATACAAAGCCACAGACGTGGCAATACGAGAGCGAGAGAGAGAGAGAGAGGGAGAGAGAGAGGGAGAGCCCCACACACACTGTCAGCTCTCCTCTCGACTCTTACCACCCTGTGTTCACTGCTCAGCAGTGCAGACTGGCTTGCCTTCTCTGCTCTCACTGCTATCACAATCTCTGTCAGTATTCTGAATTCTGCCTTACCTAGAGACTAAAGCCTTTTCTCTCTGTGATTCCTTTTGCTATTTTCTCATCCTTTTCTTTTCTTCCCAGGGAGAGAAGTGCAGCAGTCTGGGTTGTTAACCCTGGGAACCTCCAACTGATAGCTCTTAGTATTACTCCACAGGAGAAACAGAATGAGACGTACAGACATCGAGAGAGAGAGAGAGAGAGCTACTGAAAAAGAGAGAGAGGGAGGGTGGTAGAGAGCTACAGATAAAGAGAGAGAGGGAGGGTGGTAGAGAGCTACAGATAAAGAGAGAGAGGGAGGGTGGGAGAGAGCTACTGATAAAGAGAGAGAGGGAGGGTGGTAGAGAGCTACAGATAAAGAGAGAGAGGGAGGATGGTAGAGAGCTACTGATAGAGAGAGAGAGGGAGGGGGAATGATGCAGAGGGAGAGAGAGGATGAGAGTAAAAGGGGCTCAGGTGAAACTAAGCGAAGATGATGGGACATAGAGAGGAGAAAAAAAGAGGAGGGGAGAACTCACAAGTGGGCCAGCCTATGGAAATGTCCCCCCAGCTCAGAGCAAATCAGGGAGTCCGGGCACATACTGCAGAGGAGTGAGATGTCTTTAGTCATGGGGAGGACAGATGGAGGGAGGGAAAAAGGGATGGAGAGAGGGAGGAAGAGTGAGAAAGGGAGAGGATGAGAGTGAGTAGGGGAGGAAGAAAGCGAGGATGGAATGGAGAGAGACGGGATGGAATGGAGAGAGACAGGATGTGAGAGAGAGAGAGAGAGAGAGAGAGAGAAAAAGGAAAGAGGCACAAGCGATGCCTGTGTTTTTCTATCCCTGGGAGGACATTTCCTGATGCAGGTTGGATGTTCCTAAAAGCCTATTCAAGCAAAGCTATAACTTCAGGCATTATACACACTTCTAAAGATATGGTGAATTTGAAAGAGTGAGCGAGAGAAAGAGAGAGAGCGAGAGAGTGCAAGAGAGAGAGAGAGAGATAGAGAGAGACAGAGCTCCTCTTGTCTCAAATACAAATGACAAGAACAAAAGCCTTTCTGTCAATCAAAGTGTTTCTGAAGGGAGAGAAGCAAAATGGGTTTTGAATAAAAAGCTAAAAGCTTCTATCATAGATGCACACAGTAACCGAGTGCCATTTAATATTAAACCAAAACAACTTCATGAACAACAAACAGTTTTCAAGTGCTACTCTATAGTGGTTTTTAAATGAAGCACTGGAGAGAGGTAATACATTGATGTGACAACCATTTATTTGATTTATTTAACTAAGGCAAGTCAGTTAAAAGAACACATTCTTATTTGACGGCCTACCCTGGCCAAACCCTAACCCGGATGACGCTGGGCCAATTGTGTGCAGCCCTATGGGACTCCCAATCACTGCAGGTTGTGATACAGCCTGGAATAGAACCGGGGTCTGTAGTGATACCTCTAGCGCTTAGACCACTGAGCCACTCGGGAGCCCCCTTTTGAATACACCCCTGTTAGTGAGCATTTCTCCTTTGCCCAGATAATCCATCCACCTGACAGGTGTGACATATCAAGAAGCTGATTAAACAGCACGATCATTACACAGGTGCACCTTATGCTGGGGACAATAAACGGCCACTTTAAAATGTGCAGTTTTGTCACACAACACAATGACACAGATGTCTCAAGTTTTGAGGGAGTGTGCAATTGACATGCTGACTGCAGGAATGTCCACCATAGCTGTTGCCAGAGAATGTAAAGGGTAGAGAGGTAGAGCAATACCGTAACTCAGTCAAATCTTATAAATTATTGCATTTTTGCGTTTATATTTTAGATCAGTGTAGGCATACGCTCCTCTTTCTTTCTGTACCTACAGTAGATTTCAGTGAACAACAGACAAAAACTGTATATGTAATCTTATCAAAGTACAATGAACAAGGCAGACTTTGAGTTGAGAGAATGAAGGAAATTCTCTCTACAGCAAAAGTTGAGCACTATTTCCATGTAGAAATATACACAGGCTGTGACTTTACTGTCTGAGTCAATGGAGAAAGCTCCAGACCACAGTCATAGACAGCACACAGAACACCCATAGATGGGTGTTGTCTATGGGTGTTGTGGGTGTTGTCTTTGGGTGTTGTGTGTGTTACAACACCCAAAGACACCACCCACAACACCCATAGACAACACCCACAACATCCATAGACAACACCAAAAACACCCGTAGACAACACCCACAACATCCATAACACTCATAGACAACACCCACAACACACATAGACAACACCCACAACATCCATAGACAACACCAAAAACACCCGTAGACAACACCCACAACATCCATAACACTCATAGACAACACCCACAACACACATAGACAACACTCACAACATACATAACACCAATACGCAACACTCAACACCCGTAGACAACACACATACACACATCAACACACCAAAAATAGACACACCCTTGTCCTGCACCCATGCAGACACACACAATTAAAAACACAGTTTTCTGATTGTATAATCACCTCTCAGTTAACAGCTTAATTCTGGCACAACATCTGTAATGAGTGACTTCCTACAGACATTAAATGTGTCATGACTCTCTCTCCTTGGTGAGGGTCAAATGTGTCACGTTTTTATGTATTTTATTTCACCTTTATTTAACCAGGTAGGCAAGTTGAGAACAAGTTCTCATTTACAATTGCGACCTGGCCAAGATAAAGCAAAGCAGTGTGACACATACAACAACACAGAGTTACACATGGAGTAAAACAAACATACATTCATTAATACAATAGAAAAATAAGTCTATATACAATGTGAGCAAATGAGGTGAGATAAGGGAGGTAAAGGCAAGAAAAAGGCCATGGTGGCGAAGTAAATACAATATAGCAAGTAAATCACTGGAATGGTAGATTTGCAGTGGAAGAATGTGCAAAGTAGAAATAGAAATAATGGGGAAATAATGAAATAAATAATAATATTTATAAATAAATAAATACAGTAGGGAAAGAGGTAGTTGTTTGGGCTAAATTATAGATGAGCTATGTACAGGTGCAGTAATCTGTGAGCTGCTCTGACAGCTGGTGCTTAAAGCTAGTGAGGGAGATAAGTGTTTCCAGTTTCAGAGATTTTTGCAGTTCGTTCCAGTCATTGGCAGAAGAAAACTGGAAGGAGAGGCGACCAAAGGAGGAATTGGTTTTGGGGGTGATCAGAGAGATATCCCTGCTGGAGCTTGTGCTACAGGTGGGTGCTGCTATGGTGACCAGTGAGCTGAGATAAGGGGGTACTTTACCTAGCAGGGTCTTGTAGATGACCTGGAGCCAGTGGGTTTGTTCGACAAGTATGAAGCGAGGGCCAGCCAACGAGAGCCTACAGGTCGCAGTGGTGGGTAGTATATGGGGCTTTGGTGACAAAACGGATGGCACTGTGATAGACTGCATCCAATTTATTGAGTAGGGTATTGGAGGCTATTTTGTAAATAACATCGCCGAAGTCGAGGATCGGTAGGATGGTCAGTTTTACGAGGGTATGTTTGGCAGCATGAGTGAAGGATGCTTTGTTGCGAAATAGGAAGCCAATTCTAGATTTAACTTTGGTTTGGAGATGTTTGATGTGAGTCTGGAAGGAGAGTTTACAGTCTAACCAGACACCTAGGTATTTGTAGTTGTCCAGAGTAGTGATGCTGGACAGGCGGGCAGGTGTAGACAGCGATCGGTTGAAAAGCATGCATTTAGTTTTACTTTAAATTTACTGTAAGAGCAGTTGGAGGCCACGGAAGGAGAGTTGTATGGCATTGAAGCTCGTCTGGAGGGTTTTTAACAGTTTCCAAAGAAATCAGCTCGGCACATGGCTGACAGATAGCCAGATCCCCCTCTCTCCCACCAGAGGAGTTGGGCCGGTTTCATGACTTAAAAGCCAGTCGTAAACTTTCTCTCTCTAACCCTGCAGTATTGAGAAGTTTAAAATGCTTTTGTTACCGAGAGACTCTTGCCACAAAAAACTTCAACATCAAACAATGGACACTGGGACAATATACTTCAACATCCGAACGTTGGGAATGATGAGAGATGGAATATGGAAAATGGATGTCTATTTCGTGATGTCATTAAAATGATCAGAAAGACGTTATAACGGAAACATTGTAATGTTAAACCTTTTGAGTGTAGGGGGAAGTATTTTGATGTTTGGATGAAAAACGTACCCAAATGAAATTGCCTATTTCTCAGGCCCAGAATCTAGAATATGCATATAATTGTCAGATTATGATAGAAAACACTCTAAAGTTTCCAAAGCTGTCAAAAATATTGTCTGTCAGTATAACAGAACTGATATTGCAGGCGAAAACCTGAGGAAAACCCAACCAGGAAGTGCTGTTTTTCCTGAAAACTCCCTGTTCCATTGCATGCCTTCCCTCCATTTAAAGGGATATCAAACAGATCCATTTTCCTATGGCTTCCACATGGTCTGAACAGTCTTTAGACATAGTTTCAGGCTTTTATTCTGAAAAATGAGCGAGAAGGATCACATGGGGTCAGTGGATGGCTAGGTGCCAGCAGAGTTTTGAATGCGCAACAGCTTGGAGCAGACATTTTCTCTCGCTCTCCTATTGAAAAAGATACGGTCCGGTTGAAATATTATTGATTATTTATTGTAAAAACAACCTGAGGATTGATTATAAAAAACGTTTGACATGTTTCTACAAACTTTACAGATACTATTTGGAATATTCGTCTGCCCTGTCGTGACCGCTCGAGCCGGTGGAATTCTGAACAAAACATAGCTTTTACTGTAAAGCTTTTTTGAAATCTGACACGCAAGGTGGGCTAACATCAAGCTAAGCTGTGTTTTCCTATATTGTTGTGATTTCATGAAAATTCAATATTTTAGGTAATTTAATTTGAATTTTGCGCTCTGCAATTCAGCGGATATTGACGAAAATGATCCCGCTAACGGGATGGGTGCCCCAAGAAGTTAAGAGCTTTCATACTGCATATATCAGATTTACAGCTAAATGTTATATGATTAAATATGAAACTATTTTTTTAAAGATAGAAATGTGATATTAGCCTTCTAAATGCGAATTGTGTTTTGTGTAGCCACACCCAAGTGAGCTCAGAGTTTGTGTCAACATGACTAAATGACTTAAATGTAAATGTAAATGTAGAACAACCTCCAAGGCCAGAGTGCTTAAAAGGACTCGCTAGCGAATTTACATTAGACCAAAACATGCCAAGTTGCTGCCGGCATTTAAAGTGGTCCTAGATGTACCCTGAATAATCAACCATCGAGACCAGAGAACATGAGGCCGTGGCCCACACATTGAAATGGTTAGAAACTTTGTAAAACCAGCCCAAAGCATCTGCAGTCTGTAGTTGTGCATGTAAAGTAGTCTAGGACATTTGACCAAAGACGAGAGGGAAGAACAGATCCCTCTGAACACCGGGTGGTGCATCTCTATTCTAACAAACACTCCAGAAAGAAGGAATCCTACAAATAAGGACATTGTGACTTCTGGTGGACAACCAGTGACTTACATCAAACCACTTGCCATAGAACCATCGAGTTCAACAGGGAGACGACAAAGACATCTATGCATAAATATATACATTGCATTTCTTTTCCGAATGAGCGGTCGTTCATGTGCAAAGTATTCATATTCCCGTGAGCGTAGCTTCCAAAAGTATGTACGATAAGTTGACTCTCTTTGTCTAACCCCACTCTGTACATACCTGGCAGAGTAGCCTAGTGGTTAGACAGTTGGACTTGTAACCACAAAGGTTGCAAGATCAAATCCCAGAGCAGACAAGGTAAAAATAAGAATTTGTTCTTAGCTGACTTGCCTAGTTAAATAAAAAGTATCCAAATGGTCAAGCTTTTTTTTAGTCCACTAGGGACCTGTTTTCATTGTATTATGTATGCTATCAATAACCTATGATGTGTATGTTTACGTATTCTGTGTGATGATGAATTAGTTAGTAAATAAATAATTATGCTAATTTGTAGATCGCTGATATATCACACTTAGGTTAGGGTTCGTGCAGATATCCAAGGATTATTCTAACGTTCAGAATGAGACTGATGAGGTAATAATTAATAATTGACTGTTTTGATGAGGTAATTACAATTAATAATTGACTGTTATTGATGTAAGAGATATTTAGATAGTATTTAGAGTTTAATTCTGGAGATAATAACTAGGTAAACAACTGTTCCCGTGGTGCCCCAAATTCCTAATGAGTTAATTGTTACATGATTAATTTAATTGAGTAATAATTAAACATAATAGGTAATTATACGATAAATAGCAGTCATCACATTAATGATAGTCCCATCAGGACGAATGATATATGTTATAAGCAATATTCCATAAACCTTCATTGAGATGACTAAATGATGTGGAACTGGAGGTGAGATAAGAAACACCTCATATTATATGTATTTCCTGTCAAATGAACAGATTGGTGTTGCAGACAGTCCAGGTATCAGTGTGAAGGAGCTCTCTCTCTCTCTCTCTCTCTCTCTCTCTCTCTCTCTCTCTCTGTCTCTCTCTCTCTCTCAATGTCTCTCTCTCTCTCTGTCTCTCTCTCTCTCTTTCTTTCTCTCTCTGTCTCTCTCTCTCTGTCTCTCTCTCTCTCTCTCTCTCTCTCTCTCTCTGTCTCTCTCTCTCTCTTTCTCTCTCTCTTCCAGAAATCAAATCTGAAAATCACATCAGGGTGCCAAGACTGACTTTCAACTGGGAATCCGACATTTTGGATACTGTTCTGCACGCGCGCACTCACACACAAATACACACTCACACACAGATACACACTCACACACAGATACACACTCACACACAGATACACACTCACACACACACACGTGCAACTGCTGCAGGCTTAGTTTCTACAGCTGTCGGTGCATAAGCCAGTGATCGGTGAAATGATTAATCGAAAATCCTAACTGATGTTAGTATTCGATTACTTGCGAGAGAGAGACAGATAGAGAGAGGGAAATAGAGAGAGAGAGAGAATGAATTAATCTGAATGAATTGATCCATGTGACATTGCTACATACACGTATACAGCCTAACATGTGACATTCTTAATGTAATAAAAATTACACTTTGTGTACACCATACAAAACTAGCTTGCTGTTTTTGTGGGCAATCACACTGGCATTACAGTTAAAGGCTCCACAGCCTAGTCCTAAATATTTAAAAAACTTAAAGCATTGTAGTTGGGACAAATCATTCACTAAACCCTAAACCTCAACTTAATCTTGTAATTAATAATGTGGAAACTGATTAAGTTCAGCTGGTCATGGTCTAAACATATTGACACAACAGTAGCTAAGATGGAGAGAAGTCTGTCCATAATAAAGCACTGCTCTGCCTTCTTGACAGCATGATCAACCAGGCAGGTCCTCCAGGCCCTGGTTTTGTCGCACCTGGACTACTGTTCAGTGGTGTGGTCAAGTGCACAAAAAATGACTTAGGAAAATTGCAGTTTGCTCAGAACAGGGCAGCTGGACCTTGGATGTACACAGAGAGCTAATATTAATAATACGCATGTAAATCTCTACTGGCTCAAAGTGGAGGAGAGTTTGACTTCAACACTACTTGTATTTATGAGAGGTATTGACATGCTGAATGCACCGAGCTGTCTGTTTGAACTCGGACACCCATGCATACCCCGCAAGACATGCCAAGAGGTCTCTTCACAGTCCCCAAATTCAGAACAGACTCTGGGTGCGCACTGTACTACATAGAGACATGACCACATAAAACTCTATTCCACATGAAGTAAATGACGCAAGCAGTAGAATTACCTTCTTTTGGCTGGGGGCAGTATTGAGTAGCTTGGATGAATAAGGTGCCCAGAGTAAACTTCCTGCTACTCAGTTGCCCAGTTGCGAATATATGCATATTATTAGTAGATTCGAATAGAAAACACTCTGAAGTTTCTAAAACTGTTTGAATTATGTCTTTGAGTATAACAGAACTCATCTGGCAGGCAAAAACCTGAGAAGAAATACAACCAGGAAGTGGGAAATCTGAGGTTTGTAGTTTTTCAACTCATTGCCTATCGAATATACAGTGTCTATGGGGTCATATTGTACTTCCTAAGGCTTCCACTAGATGTCAACAGTCTTTAGAACGTTGTTTGATGCTTCTACTGTGAAGTAGGGGGGAATGTGGGCTGAATGAGTCAGAGGTTGCATTCCATTGCATTTCTACAGACAAAGGAATTCTCCAGTTGGAACATTATTGAAGATTTATGTTAAAAACATCCTAAATATTGATTCTATACTTCGTTTGACATGTTTCTACGGACTGTAACGGAACTTTTTGACTTTTCGTCTGGACCTAGTGAACGCGCCTCATGAATTTGGATTACTTGGCTAAATGTGCGAACAAAAGGAGG
This sequence comes from Oncorhynchus nerka, assembly GCF_034236695.1. Taxonomy (NCBI): domain Eukaryota; kingdom Metazoa; phylum Chordata; class Actinopteri; order Salmoniformes; family Salmonidae; genus Oncorhynchus; species Oncorhynchus nerka. The sequence goes on along the minus strand of NC_088408.1, from coordinate 13,368,385 downwards.
TATTTGGACATAAATTATGGACTTTATCGAACAAATCAAACATTTATTGTGGAACTGGGATTCCTGGGAGTGCATTCTGATGAAGATCATCAAAGGTAAGTGAATATTTATAATGCTTTTCTGACTTTGTTGACTCCACAACATGGCAGATATCTGTATGGCTTGTTTTGTTGTCTGAGCGCTGTACACAGATTATTGCATGTTGTGCTTTTTTGGTAAAGCTTTTTTTAAATTTGACACAGCGGTTGCATTAAGGAGAGGTTTATCTAAAGTTCCATGCATAACAGTTGTATATTTTATCTATGTTTATTTCTGTAAAGTGATGTGGCTCTCTGCAAAATTACCAGATGTTTTTTGAAGCAAAACATTACTGAACGTAACGCACCAATGTAAACTGAGATTTTTGGTTATAAATATGAACTTTATCGAACAAAACATACATGTATTGTGTAACATGAAGTCCTATGAGTGTCATCTGATGAAGATGATCAAAGGTTAGTGTTTAAATGTATCTCTATTTGAAATAACTGTGTTTTTCTGTGACTAGGTGCAGACCTAACATAACAATTTGGTGTGCTTTCGTCGTAAAGCCTTTTTGAAATTGGACACTGTGGTGGGATTAACAACACGTTTATCTTTAAGGAATTTTAATTATGAGATTTCTGATGTTTTGAATTTGGCGCCCTGCACTTTCACTGGCTGTTGTCATATCGATCCCGTTAGCGGGATCTAAGCCATAAGAAGGTTTACTATTAGATTTAAAAAAACAGATACAAATACACCTAATGGAACAGTGGGGTCTGTGAAGCAACACAAACATAGGCACAGACACATGCATAAACACACACACACAAGATAACATACGCACTATACACACGCGTACACATGTACTTTGTACTGTAGATATGTGGTAGTGGTGGAGAAGGGGCCTGAGGGCACACAGTGTGTTGTGAAATCTGTGAATGTATTGTATTTTTAAATTGCATAAACTGACTTAATTTGCTGGACACAAGGAAGAGTAGCTAATGTGGACCTTTAATAAATACAAATGGAATTCAAATTATGAAGGGAAGGTACCTTAATAAGAAGGAGTAGACGAGAATGAGGCTGTTGTTGAATCTGAATGGAGTTGCTGTTGTAGACAACGACAGAGAGTGAGGCTAAAAATCCTCAATGAGCCTAGTTGGCTAGTTGGCTAACTTTGCTGGCTGGCATAGCTAGCTTCTTTACATCAATTTGATGAAGTCAAGACAGGCACCACCACATGGTATGATAGATACTGTAACCGAGACACATCTCACTCGCTTCTGTTTTCTGGTACATATACAGTCAATGAACTAAGCAAACTAGACCCAACTGCTAATGCTTTAGTCCTATGGGACAGCCACCCCTTTAAGCAGACCAGAACTGTGAGAAACACTCTATGATAACCGGCCCGAGTGGGACATCTTCATTTATCCACCATCTTTGGATATCCTATGGCAGAAAAAAGTTAGTCAAACTAGTTTGAGTTTGGCTACTTTCTCTCCCCCCCTCCCTTCCGTCTCACAAAACTGACCCCTGCAATTCCCCCTCCCTGTTGCAACAAGTGCTATTTAGAAAAAGTTTCACAAAAACACATGTACTGTACTTCAACTATCCGAATATACCAAAACATTCCTTGATATGATTTGAATAGTGACATTTTTTTCCCTAGTCTATGCATCCTGCTACTAGCGCAACAAATCACCAGATCTTCAGAACTCAATCTCGTATTCCATGAGCTCTGACTTATAAGCATCTTATTTTAGACAGGCCTCGCGGTGACTTATCCAATGAGCATCTTACTTTAGACAGGCCTCGTGGTGACTTATCCAATAAGCATCTTACTTCAGATGGGCCTCCTGGTGACTTATCCAATAGGCATATTACTTTAGACAGGCCTCGTGGTGACTTATCCAATAGGCATCTTACTTTAGACAGGCCTCGTGGTGACTTATCCAATAAGCATCTTACTTTAGACAGGCTTTGTGGTGACTTATCCAATAAGCATCTTACTTTAGATAGGCCTTGTGGTGACTTATCCAATAAGCATTTTACTTTAGACAGGCCTCGTGGTGACTTATCCAATAAGCATTTTACTTTAGACAGGCCTCGTGGTGACTTATCCAATAATCGTTTTACTTTAGACAGGCCTCGTGGTGAGCTGGTAATTAACGCTCTTCAGAATCAGTTAATTAGAGTTTTGATTTCACTGAGGTGAGACAGCTGAAGTACCTCTAGCTCTGTGTGTGTGTGTGTGTGTGTGTGTGTGTGTGTGTGTGTGTGTGTGTGTGTGTGTGTGTGTGTGTGTGTGTGTGTGTGATTGTGTGTGTGTGTGTGTGTGTGTGTGTGTGTGTGTGTGTGTGTGTGTGTGTGTGTGTGTGTGTGTGTGTGTGTGTGTGTGTGTGTGTGTGATTGTGTGTGTCTGTAGTACTGTACAAAATGTGGAACCAGTACATGCAAGGCTGTGAATGCCACCTGCGGGTCTTAAATGTAAGAGAGAGAGAGGAGGGCGCAGAGGGACTTACAGTCCTGTCTGTGTGGCAGGAAGGTTATTGCCTGGAGTGTGCAGTCAGTGAGTGAATGATGATTGAAAGCTATGTTATTTTATTCATAAGAACTATTTCTACGAAGGGAGGCACATCCCGTCCAATGTACATTGATTAAATGGTGATTGAAAGCTGGATGCTTTTATGGAGTTACATTTTAATGTAATCTACGTAATCCCTAAATGTAATTACTTATCACGAGAGGGCCATAAACAATACCTATTAATGCTGCATTCTTCAAGAAAGGTTGAAATCTCACCTTTCTGGTAAAAATAGTTATGAATTGCTGAGGTGTACTCACTTTTGAGGACACAAGCTCAAATACACAGCACAAATATGATTTTAAAAAATGAAATATTGTATATGACGTATTTCCTATTCAAGAAAAATGTGTGAATAAGGCTTGGCATTACTTAGATGCTTTCTAAATATAGTATAATACAATTATAAAATGAATAACTAAAAGATTTCACCTTCCATATAACTGTCAGATTCATATTAGTACGTTTAGTGTTCCAGAAAATGTGCATATTTTCTAAAGGTTTCGCTTGATCAAAACATCTGCCCTCACTGCTGTGAGTCACACAGAGCTCTAGCTTAGCTTCCTGAACTCTTTAGGGACGCACCTTCCATCACATATTCATCTTGTCTGTCTATGACAAACCAATCAAATAAAATAAAAATATATATTTTAGATTAATGGCTATAAATCATTATCTGAATGTGATGTAGTGATGAAACCACTCTCCTGCTGTGTTATGATGTACAGGCATATGCTTTGTCAGTGGTTGTGATGCTGGGTCAGGGTTCAGCCAAGAGTTGATGGACAGTCAGAAGAGCGAATTAAATGATAGGTGGGACATCCCAGCTTCAACTGGTTTCATATTTCACATCCTATGTCACACAGGCTCAAAAAAAAGATATGCCGTCCAGAGAACCACGCAGGTCCCCTAAACAGGTTACATCTAAGAGGTTAGGAGAGACCTATTCTATGAGTGGTGATTGAAATTCACCTTTAATAGGGGATATATATCCTACTGCCACAATTGTGACATTAACATCAACATTGAGATGTTAAACATATTACACTATAGTCTCTGATAGTGAACAGAGTTAAATTGGAATAAATATGAGGAGGAGAGGAATGTTTCCTCCTTTCCACTGGGCCATTGTGAGAAAAACAAAAGTGTGATATTTCAATTTCAAAACGTCCGCATACAAACGGAAACAAAACGTATCCTTGTTTGAAGTGGCTGCTTTTAAAAGAGATATTTAGCAGAAGGGAGATAAAGAAGTAGAATAACATTCTGGGGCATCTGGAGTAGGAGAACTAAGACACAGGAGAGGAATGAGAGATGTTCGTATCCCACAATATCTACAGCAATACAGTAAACATAATTTAAATCCTTCTTCTTTAACGTCAGCTTCAAGGCTCCATAACCAGAGCTGTGTGTGTGTGTGTGTGTGTGTATCCACCACCCATACTGGTGTGTATTCAATAGTGTTGTTGTTTTATCAACCTACCTTCACACTGTACCAGTGCTACTGTTAATCCTCAGCTCCTGTGCTCTGAGCCATTCAACATTTCACTTCCAACACAGCCATCACACTCTGTCATGGCACACAGACACAGACACAGACACAGACTGGGGAACAGACTGTCAAACTATCCTCCCTCACCTAGAGAAGTCATGAAACCACTAGAGTCCTGACTTACGACTTGGTAGATCAGTTAGCCATACATAACATCACACATCTCCAAAGGGATGGAAATAAATATTGTGTAGCAATGGTGGTTAAGTGAACTACACTCTTGTGTTGACTAAAGCTTGACCGAGACTTGATGCGTCATGTTTGTTTCCAATGCTATTGATGGTTTGCTACCCGGCACATCAAACATAAAAATGTAACATGAATTCCACAAACACTTTTAACACTGCCGGCACTAACACGTAAAACTGCCTGTTTTCAAACTGACACAGGAAACAAGGCCATCCGTTTGACAGATATAATCAACCATATAATGAAAAGAAACCAAGAACCTGGAGCCGATAAACGTATGGCCCTATCAGCAAGCTGAGCCGATGAACGCATGGCCCTATCAGCAAGCTGACCCGATAAACGCATGGCCCTATTAGCAAGCTGAGCCGATAAACGCATGGCCCTATCAGCAAGCTGAGCCGATAAACGCGTGGCCCTATCAGCAAGCTGAGCCGATAAACGCATGGCCCTATCAGCAAGCTGAGCCGATAAACGCGTGGCCCTATTAGCAAGCTGAGCCGATAAACGCATGGCCCTATCAGCAAGCTGAGCCGATAAACGCGTGGCCCTATCAGCAAGCTGAGCCGATAAACGCATGGCCCTATCAGCAAGCTGACCCGATAAACGCATGGTCCTATCAGCAAGCTGAGACGATAAACGCATGGCCCTATCAGCAAGCTGAGCCGATAAACGCATGGCCCTATCAGCAAGCTGAGACGATAAACACATGGTCCTATCAGCAAGCTGAGCCGATAAACGCATGGTCCTATCAGCAAGCTGAGACGATAAACGCATGGCCCTATCAGCAAGCTGACCCGATAAACGCATGGCCCTATCAGCAAGATGAGACGATAAACACATGGTCCTATCAGCAAGCTGACCCGATAAATGCATGGTCCTATCAGCAAGCTGAGACGATAAACACATGGTCCTATCAGCAAGCTGAGACGATAAACGCATGGCCCTATCAGCAAGCTGAGACGATAAACACATGGCCCTATCAGCAAGCTGAGACGATAAATGCATGGCCCTATCAGCAAGCTGAGCCGATAAACGCATGGCCCTATCAGCAAGCTGAGCCGATAAATGCATGGCCCTATCAGCAAGCTGAGCCGATAAATGCATGGTTTCATCAGCAAGCTGAGCCGATAAACGCAGGGTCTATTAGCAAGCTGAGCCATGCTCACATTAAAAACAGAGCGAAGTGTTGCAGAGCAGTACAGAACTACATACGGACAAACCAGACTGTAAGAATGAGGCGTTACACCCTCCACTATTGTCACGCCCTGACCGTATATTGCTTTGTAGGTTTCTATTTTTAGTTTGGTCAGGGTGTGATGTGGTTGGGTATTCTATGTTGTAGGTCTAGGTTTTATTTTTCTATGTGTTTGGCCTGGTATGGTTCTCAATCACAGGTAGCTGTCTATCGTTGTCTCTGATTGAGAACCATACTTAGGTAGCCTGTTTTCCCATTTTGAGTTGTGGGTGATTATTTTCTGGTTAGTGTTTTGTGTGACCTGACAGAACTGTTGCGTTTTGTTCTACTTTTGTTTTTGTTTCAGTGTTCCGGTTATAATAAACAACATGGACACTTACCACGCTGCGCATTGGTCCGGTTATAATAAACAACATGCACACTTACCACGCTGCGCATTGGTCCGGTTATAATAAACAACATGGACACTTACCACGCTGCGCATTGGTCCGGTTATAATAAACAACATGGACACTTACCACGCTGCGCATTGGTCCGGCTATAATAAACAACATGGACACTTACCACGCTGCGCATTGGTCCGGTTATAATAAACAACATGGACACTTACCACGCTGCGCATTGGTCCGGTTATAATAAACAACATGGACACTTACCACGCTGCGCATTGGTCCGGTTATAATAAACAACATGGACACTTACCACGCTGCGCATTGGTCCGGTTATAATAAACAACATGGACACTTACCACGCTGCGCATTGGTCCGGTTATAATAAACAACATGGACACTTACCACGCTGCGCATTGGTCCGGTTATAATAAACAACATGGACACTTACCACGCTGCGCATTGGTCCGGTTATAATAAACAACATGGACACTTACCACGCTGCGCATTGGTCCGGTTATAATAAACAACATGGACACTTACCACGCTGCGCATTGGTCCGGTTATAATAAACAACATGGACACTTACCACGCTGCGCATTGGTCCGGTTATAATAAACAACATGGACACTTACCACGCTGCGCATTGGTCCGGTTATAATAAACAACATGGACACTTACCACGCTGCGCATTGGTCCGGTTATAATAAACAACATGGACACTTACCACGCTGCGCATTGGTCCGGTTATAATAAACAACATGGACACTTACCACGCTGCGCATTAATAAACAACGGCTATAATTGGTCCGGTTATAATAAACAACATGGACACTTACCACGCTGCATTGGCGGTTATAATTGGTCCGGTTATAATAAACAACATGGACACTTACCACGCTGCGCATTGGTCCGGTTATAATAAACAACATGGACACTTACCACGCTGCGCATTGGTCCGGTTATAATAAACAACATGGACACTTACCACGCTGCGCATTGGTCCGGCTATAATAAACAACATGGACACTTACCACGCTGCGCATTGGTCCGGTTATAATAAACAACATGGACACTTACCACGCTGCGCATTGGTCCGGTTATAATAAACAACATGGACACTTACCACGCTGCGCATTGGTCCGGTTATAATAAACAACATGGACACTTACCACACTGCGCATTGGTCCGGCTATAATAAACAACATCGACACTTACCACGCTGCGCATTGGTCCGGTTATAATAAACAACATGGACACTTACCACGCTGCGCATTGGTCCGGCTATAATAAACAACATCGACACTTACCACGCTGCGCATTGGTCCGGTTATAATAAACAACATGGACACTTACCACGCTGCGCATTGGTCCGGTTATGATAAACAACATGGACACTTACCACGCTGCGCATTGGTCCGGTTATAATAAACAACATGGACACTTACCACGCTGCGCATTGGTCCGGCTATAATAAACAACATCGACACTTACCACGCTGCGCATTGGTCCGGTTATAATAAACAACATCGACACTTACCACGCTGCGCATTGGTCCGGTTATAATAAACAACATGGACACTTACTACGCTGCGCATTGGTCCGGTTATAATAAACAACATGGACACTTACCACGCTGCGCATTGGTCCGGCTATAATAAACAACATGGACACTTACGACGCTGCGCATTGGTCCGGCTATAATAAACAACATGGACACTTACCACGCTGCGCATTGGTCCGGCTATAATAAACAACATGGACACTTACCACGCTGCGCATTGGTCCGGTTATAATAAACAACATGGACACTTACCACGCTGCGCATTGGTCCGGCTATAATAAACAACATGGACACTTACCACGCTGCGCATTGGTCCGGTTATAATAAACAACATGGACACTTACCACGCTGCGCATTGGTCCGGCTATAATAAACAACATGGACACGTACTACGCTGCGCATCTCAGAAGAGGAGGAGAATCGTTACAACTGTATAATAATACGAACCAATAACCTTGGTGGACCAGAACTACTGCAGAACAATATAGAGCTACCATACCCAAATGTACATTTAACACTAGCTACTGTATACTAAGAAGAACCTGTGTGGACAGAAAACACTGGGCTAGCTGAGACTAGTCACAGTCACACTGAGAAATCTGAACTGCTGCAAGGTACAGAAGTTGGGAGCAACGAGGGGCAACACCAGACCTCTAATTTTACACTGGAGTCCAGCGGTGAGCTTGCAGGCCCATTCGACCATCCCATCTCACTTCTGATGTCTTATTGTGGCTGGGAAAAATGATGTTCCTGGGGAACCTAGTCCAACTCCCAAACCTGGTATTACTCACTCTGAACAGTACGTGTGAGCTGCATAGCTTTCCCAACCATGGCAGGAGCCTGCCTGCCATCAGAGGACAGGTGTAGGTACTAAGCACAAAGGGAGAACTCTCTCTAGCTGACTTGCCTGCCATCAGAGGACAGGTGTAGGCACTAAGCACAAAGGGAGAACTCTCTCTAGCTGACTTGCCTGCCATCAGAGGACAGGTGTAGGTACTAAGCACAAAGGGAGAACTCTCTCTAGCTGACTTGCCTGCCATCAGAGGGCAGGTGTAGGTACTAAGCACAAAGGGAGAACTCTCTCTAGCTGACTTGCCTGCCATCAGAGGACAGGTGTAGGTACTAAGCACAAAGGGAGAACTCTCTCTAGCTGACTTGCCTGCCATCAGAGGACAGGTGTAGGTACTAAGCACAAAGGGAGAACTCTCTCTAGCTGACTTGCCTGCCATCAGAGGACAGGTGTAGGTACTAAGCACAAAGGGAGAACTCTCTCTAGCTGACTTGCCTGGAGATATTACTTTGAAAAGTGGTGGGTGTGAATTGATTCATCCATCCTTTGCTTTGCAATCCACACATGGGCATAGGGAATAAATAGCCTCCGGAGTTGGCATGTCTCCAAATCTATACAGGCAAAGTACTGCACATGGCCCTGAGTGTTACCTTTGAAAACAAGAGGCCTCCAAAGGCCAAGTACCTGTTCTACATGCTGCTGTAATTATTATGTCTCTGTGAATAAACATTGGTGTTCTACGTTTTAGGGTTTTCAAATGCATGAATCATTGGTTAGTACGGTAATCAGACACATCCAAGAGTACTTACCATGCTGAACAAAAATATAAATGCAAAATGCAAACAATTCCAAAGATGTTACTGGGTTATTACTGAGTTATAGTTGTCACGACGTGCCCCTTTTGGGTGAGGATCATTGCCCCCTCTCTCTCTCAATTCAATTCAATTCAAGGGGCTTTATTGGCATGGGAAAGATATGTTAACATTGCCAAAGCAAGTGAGGTAGATAATATACAAAAGTGAAATAAACAATAAAAATGAACAGTAAACATTTAACATACAGAAGTTTCAAAAGAATAAAGACATTACAAATGTGATATTATATATATATACAGTGTTGTAACGATGTACACATGGTTAATGTACAAAAGGGAAATAAATAAGCATAAATATGGGTTGTATTTACAATGGTGTTTGTTCTTCACTGGTTGACCTTTTCTTGTGGCAACAGGTCACAAATATTGCTGCTGTGATGGAACACTGTGGTATTTCACCCAGTAGATATGGGAGTTTAGCAAAATCGAGTTTGTTTTCGAATTCCTTGTGGATCTGTGTAATCTAAGGCAAATATCTGTCTCTAATATGGTCATACATTGGGCATGAGGTTAGGAAGTGCAGCTCAGTTTCCACCTCATTTTGTGGGCAGTGGGCACATAGCCGGTCTTCTCTTGAGAGCCATGTCTGCCTCTGCCTTTCTCAAAAGCAAGGCTATGCTCACTGAGTGTACATAGTCAAAGATTTCCTTAAGTTTTGGTCAGTCACAGTTGTCAAGTATTCTGCAACTGTGTACTCTCTGTTTTGGGCCAAATAGCATTCTAATTTGCACAGTTTTTTTTGTTAATTCTTTCCAATGTGTCAAGTAATTATCTTTTAGTTTTCTCATGATTTGGTTGGGTCTAATTGTGTTGCTGTCCTGGGGCTCTGTGGGGTGTGTTTGTGTTTGTGAACAGAGCCCCAGGAACAGCTTGCTTAGGGGACTCTTCTCCAGGTTCATCTTTCTGTAGGTGATGGCTTTGTTAAGGAAGGTTTGGGAATCACTTCCTTTTAGGTGGTTGTAGAATTTAACGGCTCTTTTCTGGATTTTCTGGGTATTAGCCACATTCTGCTCTGCATGCATTATTTGGTGTTCTACGTTGTACATGGAGGATATTTTTGCCGAATTCTGCATGCAGTGTCTCAAGTTGATGTTTGTCCCATTTTGTGAATTCTTAGTTGGTGAGCGGACCCCAGACCTCACAACCATAAAGGGCAATGGGTTCTATAACTGATTCAAGTATTTTTAGCCAGATCCTAATTGGTATGTTGAATTTTATGTTCCTTTTGATGGCATAGTATGCCCTTCTTGCCTCGTCTCTCAGATCGTTCACAGCTTTGTGGAAGTTTCCTGTGGCGCTGATGTTTAGGCCAAGGTATGTATAGTTTTTTGTGTGCTCTAGGACAACGGTGTCTCTCTCTCTCTCCCACCAAAGGTTTATGACGGTTGTAAATACCGAAACTCCTTTCCCCACTCTGCCAAAACGAACGTTGAGAATCCCTTTGTTACCACAGAGAAAGAAGTAATACAGACGTAATACAGTACGGTAATCTCAAAAGGTTGATTAATGTAACAATATGTCTGAAATTGTCAGTGGGTACTTAAAGAAGAATCACGTTGAATTCATTACTAATTTGTACCATGGCAGAACAACACAACTGTATCTCTGAATGTGTATACTTCCCAGTTACCAGAATTACATCTAAATGTTGTATATGATTAAATATGAAACTCTTTGTGAGAAGATGACATGTCATCTTAGCCTTCTAAATGAGGGACTGGTTTTTCATAACTAGTCAGTGACCCAAGTGAGCACAGACATTACGTTGGCGTCATGGAACGCCTCTTTTTTCCAGAAGTGTATAAAATCACCCGTGACGAACTTTACATTTAGACCAAAACATGCAGTGTTGCTGCCCCATGTGTGAAGTGGTTCTAGCTATGACCTGGATAATCAACAGTAGAGACCAATAGATTTCTACAGAAGGAGCAGATGGCGCTTTACCAATCTGCAGCTGAAAATGTGCGCAAGTCTAGGACGAGGACACCGACAACCGCGGAAGCAACTATTCTAACAGATCAAATCTAAGAACAATGGTACTCTGAAATATCCATTCTCAGGAACATTTCCCGATGCAACGACCATTAGTACGCCTGACATAGCCATTATAACAGAGCTACAAAGGACACATCTCTGATGAACTATTCTCTACAGACTGATCCCGTGTTTTCAACGGAGAGACAGCAATGACATACAAGCGTAAATATGTGCATCACATTTCTAAAATCCAAATGAGTGGTTGTTAGGACGATAAATATCCATATTTACAATGAACGTATTCAACTGTATGTATGTACAGTCGTGGACAAAAGGTTGGAGAATGACACAAATATACATTTTCACAAAGTTTGCTGCTTCAGTGTCTTTAGATATTTTTGTCAGATGTTACTATGGACAACTGAAGTATAATTATAAGCATTTCATAAGTGTCAAAGGCTTTTATTGACAATTAAATGAAAAAAGACTACAAGCGTTGCAGTTCTTGACACAAACTGGTGAACATGGCACCTACTGCAATACCCTGTTCAAAGGCACTTCAATATTTTGTCTTGCCCATTCACCCTCTGGATGGCACATATTCACAAACCATGTCTCAAGGCTGAAACATCCTTATCTCCTCCCCTTCATCTACACTGATTGCAGTGGATTTAACATGTGACATCAATATGGAATCATAGCTTTCACCTGGATTCACCTGGTCAGTCTGTTCTTAATGTTTTGGTTACCGAGTCTATATCACACTATGAACTTTAAGGCCTCTCATCATGTACAGCCGTGGCCAAAAGTTTTGAGAATGACACAAATATTAATTTTCACAAAGTTTGCTGCTTCAGTGTCTTTAGATATTTTTGTCGGATGTTACTATGCAATAGTGAAGTATAATTACAAGCATTTCATAAGTGTCAAATGCTTTTATTGACAATTACATGAAGTTGATGCAAAGAGTCAATATTTGCAGTGTTGACCCTTCTTTTTCAAGACCTCTGCAATCCACCCTGGCATGCTGTCAATTAACTTCTGGGCCACATCCTGACTGATGGCAGCCCATTCTTGCTTAATCAATGCTTGGAGTTTGTCAGAATTTGTGGGTTTTTGTTTTTCCACCCGCCTCTTGCGGATTGACCACAAGTTCTCAATGGGATTAAGGTCTGGGGAGTTTCCTGGCCTTGGACCCAAAATATTTTGTTCCCCGAGCCACTTAGTTATCACTTTTGCCTTATGGCAAGGTGCTCCATCATGCTGGAAAAGGCATTGTTCATCACCAAACTGTTCCTGGATGGTTGGGAGAAGTTGCTCTCGGAGGATGTGTTGGTACCATTCTTTATTCATGGCTGTGTTCTTAGGCAAAATTGTGAGTGAGCCCACTCCCTTGGCTGAGAAGCAACCCCACACATGAATGGTCTCAGGATGCTTTACTGTTGGCATGACACAGGACTGATGGTAGCGCTCACCTTGTCTTCTCCGGACAAGCTTTTCGGAAGCACCAAAAAATCGGAAAGGGGATTCATCAGAGAAAATGACTTTTCCCCAGTTCTCAGCAGTCCAATTCCTGTACCTTTTGCAGAATATCAGTCTGTCCCTGATGTTTTTCCTGGAAAGACGTGGCTTCTTTGCTGCCCTTCTTGACACCAGGCCATCCTCCAAAAGTGTTCAACTCACTGTGCATGCAGATGCACTCACACCTGCCTGCTGCCATTCCTGAGCAAGCTCTGCACTGTTGGTGCCCCGATCCCGCAGCTAAATCAACTTTAGGAGACGGTCCTGGCGCTTGCTGGACTTTCTTGGGCGCCCTTCACAGCAATTGAACTGCTCTCCTTGAAGTTCTTGATGTTCTGATAAATGGTTGATTTAGGTGCAATCTTACTGGCAGCAATATCCTTGCCTGTGCAGCACTTTTAGTGCAAAGCAATGATGATGGCAAGTGATGACAGAGGAAGAACAAGGATTCCAAGCACCACCCTCCTTTTGACTCTTCCAGTCTGTTATTCAAACTCAATCAGCATGACAGAGTGATCTCCAGCCTTGTCCTCGTCACACCTGTGTTAACGAGAGAATCACTGACATGTCAGCTGGTCCTTTTGTGGCAGGGCTGAAATGCAGTGGAAATGTTTTTGGGGGATTCAATTCCTTTGCATGGCAAAGAGGGACGTTGCAATTAATTGCAATTCATCTGATCACTCTTCATAACATTCTGGATTACATGCAAATTGCCATCATACAAACTGAGGCAACAGACTTTGTGAAAATGTATATTTGTGTCATTCTGAAAACTTCTGGCCATGACTGTAGTGGGTCCATTCTGTTCTCTCTCTCTTTCTTATCTGTCCCCATCCCCTTTCCTTTGTCTACCAAGCCGTCATATCAGTTTTGTCCACTAGGGACTTTTTATTTGTGTCGTGTTAGTAAACAATGTATGACCTATTGTGTGTGTGTGTGTGTGTTTATGTAATTCTGTGATTGATTAAGTTATTTAGTAAATAAATAATGAAGCTTATTTGTTTATCACTGATTCATGATCTATGCTCGGGTTCGTGCAGATATCTAAGGGTTTGCGACATTCAGAATATGGCTGATGAGGTGACAATACATTAATAAGTGACTGTAATCAATAAGATATGAAAATATCGGAAGAGTTAAATTCGGGAAATAGAGACTCTTTAAAGATTTTACCGTGGTGCCCTGACATCCTAGTTAATTAATGTTTACATGATTAGTTTCATCACGTAATGATAATTACACATAGAGAATTTATTAAATATAACAATCTCCACATCAATGATACGACATAGTTCATATAAAAAAATAAGTCAACTGAAATAAATGAATGTAGGTCCCTGGGTGACATCTGGTGAGTATGCATGCCATGGAAGAACTGGGACATTTTCAGCTTCGAGGAATTGTGTACAGATCCTTGCAACATGGGGCTGTGCATTAACATGATGAAATATGAGGTGATGGCGGCGGATGAATTGCAAGAAAATGGGCCTTAGGATCTCGTCTAGTATCTCTGTGCAATCAAATTGCCATCAAATCCAATTGTGTTAGTTGTCCATAGCTTATCCCTTGCCCATACCATAACCCCACCTCCACTGTGGCACTCTGTTCATAACGCTGACATCAGAAAACCGCTTGCTTGTTGACATTTTAACTTTAATTTCTTTAGCAGACATTCTTATCCAGAGCGACTTATAGTAGTGAGTGGATACATTTCTATACTGGTCCCCAGGGAATCAAACCCACAACCCTCGCATTGCAAGCGCCATGCTCTACCAACACGAGACCACAATGGATAGTTTTACGTGTCATGAGCCGTACACTAACTGATGATGGGTTGCATCATACTAGAAGATACAGTACATTGTCTGTAGTGTATAATTCGTTAAAACACAGGCAGACATTTACTGTAGTATTGTTTCCAACCTTCTAAAGAGCCGAAGGGCTAGCCAAACAATGCTAACCAGGCATGGTGGTAATTCAGCCATAAGTCAGGACGTTGATATCTAGCAACCTCCAAAGACACAAACAGTACAAGGATAGACTTGTCATTCCTCACAATACAGTTGGCTGTACATCCTGTGTGACATCTGATGGAAACAGAGGGCCGAGCACACTCCCATTCACATCTGGGCTGGAGCGGAGCCGGGTCAAAAGGTTCAAGTTCCTCGGTGTCCACATCACTAAGGAATAATCATTGTCCACACACACCAACACAGTCATGAAAAACACATGACTCCACATCCTCTTTGTTATGGGCCATCAGATCCTCAAAACGTTATAGAGTTGCACCATTGAGAACATCTTGACTGTCTGCATCACCACCTGGTATGGCAACGGCTTGGCATCTGACTGCAAGACAAAACAGAGGGTAGCGCGTACGGCCCAGTACATCACTGGGGCCAAGCTCCCTGCCATCAAGGACCCCTATACCAGGCAGTGTCAGAGGAAGACCCTACAATTTGTCGAAGACAAGTCACAGATGGTTCTCTATGCTACCGCAAGGAAAGCGGTACTGGTGCACCAAGTCTGAAACCAACAGGACCCTGAACAGCTTCTACCCTTAAATATTTAACCTATTTCTACCTGGACTATCTGCATTGAGCCTTTTTGCACTAACTCTTTTGACTCATCACGTACGCTGCTGTTAATGTTTATCTATCCTGTTGCCTAGTCACTTTATCCCATCTACAGTATATGTACATATCAACCATTGCTCCTGAGTGGCGCAGTGGTCTAAGGCACTGCATCTCAGTGTGAGAGGTGTCACTACAGACCCTGGTTTGATTCCAGGCTGTATCACAACAGGCTGTGATTGGGAGTCCCATAGGGCGGGGCACAATTGGCCCAGTGTCGTCCGGGTTAGGGTTTGGCCAGGGTCATTGTAAATAAGAATATGCTCTTAACGGACTTGCCTAGTTAACTAAAGGTTAAATAAATATACCCCTGCATCGACTTGGTACTGGTACCCTGTAATAGTTACTCATTGTGAATGTATTCCTTCTGTTATTATTTTTATATTATTTATATTTTGTTCTCTCTGCATTGTTGGGAAGACAAGTAAGCATTGTGGTGGAATATTAGAATCAAGTGAGAGACCGTTTGTTATTTCTTCAAACAATCATCTTCATTCAATATCAATTAATTATTGCAAAGATGAAACCATCGACCCCACACTCCGAAGTGTGTGTTGCCGAGTGCTTAAAATCATACATTGTATACAGGGTCTTTATATAGAAAACCTCAAAATGCTTAGTCATGGCTGGCTCCACCCCACCCATGCAGATTGGGGCACCATAAACCACCCTGGGTTCATCCTGTCGTTTATCTGCACGGGGGGTGTAATTTTACTCCTCCAGGCTAAGTTTCCCAGATGCAAGGATGAGAACAAACAATGAGATGTTTGTTCTATTCCTTCAGGCTCTCTCTATCTCGAGTCACACACACACCACATCTTATCTATGAATGCAGGCTCAGTCAGACCGGAGACATACAGTATGTCTCACATGCACCACTAATCATAGAATGGAATGTGGCTGTAAAGTGTTTTATCACCAAGCCATCACTTAATCAGTTGCCATCCTAAGCTTCAAAAGACTCGTCCCAGTTAACTCAGAAAGGGAGAGAGAGAGTTCTAGGAACCTTTCTCTATTGCATAAAACAACCATTTGGTGCAACAATATAACATAATCTTGTAATTATGTTACCACAGTATTTAACTGTCTACACCTAGCATTTGACAAATAAAAATGTATGATTTGATGATGTCTGATGTTATGATGTCTGATGTGATGATGTCTGATGTGATGATGTCTGAGGTGATGATGTCTGAGGTGATGTCTGATGTGATGTTGTCCGATGTGATTATGTCTGATGTGATGATGCCTGAGATGATTATGTCTGAGGTGATGTCTGATGTGATGTTGTCCGATGTGATGATGTCTGATGTGACAATGTCTGATGTGATGATGTCTGAGGTGACGTCTGATGTGATGTTGTCCGATGTGATGATGTCTGATGTGATGATGCCACACCCTCTTTGAAGCAGTTTATGTTTTCTCGAAGGAGAAAAGCATGCAAACATTTTAAAAACGAAATGCTACTCATCCTTTTATCTAGAAAACGTCTTGCACAACTTGTTAAATGTGTTTCATCACTTTTACACATTTATTTAATGTAAACATTATTTGCCTGATGATGCATGAGTGGAGAAGAGAGTCTCCTTTCATAAGGGCACATTTTCGTCCACGTTCCTTCTCCACGCCGCCTCTCCTGGATTACCTTTAACCTTTTTCAAAAGAAGGCGAGATGGACAGAGGAGAGAGGATGCACGAGTTGGGTAAATCTAATTGAGAAAAGGCCAGGAACTGAGGAAGCAGTCAATCATCTTGACTTCCTGTCTGGTGGCTGCTGTGAACACCCCCTACAACACAACACACACACACACACACACACAGCCGCACACACAGGTGGGCGTGTCGTGCTCTGATGTGTGTGGGCATATGTGTGTGTGTGTACGTGTGGGGGTGTGTGTGTGTGTGTGTGTGTGTGTGTGTGTGTGTGTGTGTGTGTGTGTGTGTGTGTGAGCGTGTGAGTGTGTGTGAAATCTACTATGTAGCTACTACACCGTACCACATTCTACCCCCTGCCACTATTCCAGCCTTGTCATGATGGCTGCGCTGAATGATTTGCTTGCACTATGTGTAATATGAATTGTGACTCGTCGGAGGAATCAACGGGCCGCTGCGGTGTAATTCACATCGAGCAACGCAGGTGAAAGAAAGAAAGAAGCTTATAGGGCATCCATACAGAGAAAACCCTTTTGCCTAGCACTACACTAAGCACATCCACTGATACTGTGGTCTGGTCAAGTCAAAATGGACACGCCCTCTTTGTTGCAAAAAGCTTTAATGCCCCAGAAAATTCAAAATGGTCACTGATCACCTCAAACAACCTTAGATACATGACAGGAAAATAATCAGACATTGGTTCACCCCATTTGAAAAAATGACAACAAAGCGGTATAGTTGCTGTCAGGACCACTTGCCCAAGGATAAGTCAAGATGGCTGCCACCTGCACCTCCAAATAACAATCAAATCAACTACAGGACTGCAAATCAGTCACAAACAATTGCCATCGGTTCACCTCTTGAAAATGACAGTCAAATGACCAAGCCAGTGGTTCAGCTATTGAAAACAACAACAAAACACCTATATACAGTAACTGCTATGCATGCCCACTTGTGATGACAATTCAAAACCTCCATTGTCCCTCTAACAAGTGGGCTGCCCTATTGTGTGTGTTCAAGTACCACAATGTGCCCATTCAAACAGCCATTTCACTTTGTTTTCACCAAATAAAGGAAAATAGCAAGTAGATGGCGGATAAACCGGTAATCGCTCACACCTGCCTCTCATCCCACACACATCGCCCGCCAGCCAGCCAGCTTCAGCTCATTTAGAGAACAATAGACAATTACTTTGCTGTGAAGTTACAGCCGATTGCCTGCCCCTCTCTCTCTCTCTCTCTCTCTCTCTCTCTCTCTCTCTCTCTCCCTCTCTCTCTCTCTCCCTCTCCCTCTCCCTCTTTCTCTCTCTCTCTCTCTCTCTCTCTCTCTCTCTCTCTCTCTCTCTCTCTCTCTCTCTCTCTCAGCCATGTTTCAGACAGAGTCAACAAAACACAGCTGCAGCATCAGTGATGCTACTCATTCAGAAGTCAGGTTGTTGTGTGTGTGTGTAAGTGTCAAAAGAAAACTTAATTGTGCAGATTAGGTAGGCTAACTCAGGTTCAGAATGTGGTAGGTAGGTTAGGTGTTAGAAGATAATGTAGGTAGGCAGTGTGTAAGATAATGTACGGTAAGGCAGAACTCCATTAGGTGTGAGAAGATAATGTGCAGTAGGTAGGCAGAACTCCATTAGGTGTGAGAAGATAATATCGGTAGGTAGGCAGAACTCCATTAGGTGTGAGAAGATAATGTACGGTAGGTAGGCAGAACTCCATTAGGTGTGAGAAGATAATGTACAGTAGGTAGGCAGAACTCCATTAGGTGTGAGAAGATAATGTACGGTAGGTAGGCAGAACTCCATTGGGTGTGAGAAGATAATGTACAGTAGGTAGGCAGAACTCCATTAGGTGTGAGAAGATAATGTACAGTAGGTAGGCAGAACTCCATTAGGTGTGAGAAGATAATGTACAGTAGGTAGGCAGAACTCCATTAGGTGTTAGAAGATAATGTACGGTAGGTAGGCAGAACTCCATTAGGTGTTAGAAGATAATATACAGTAGGTAGGCAGAACTCCATTAGGTGTGAGAAGATAATGTACGGTAGGTAGGCAGAACTAGGCAGAACTCCATAGGTGTGAGAAGTGTTAGAAGATAATGTAGGCAGAACTCCATTAGGTGTGAGAAGATAATGTACAGTAGGTAGGCAGAACTCCATAAGGTGTGAGAAGATAATATACAGTAGGTAGGCAGAACTCCATTAGGTGTGCATTTATGATCTTGTCACAAGGGTATAATATTGACCTAGAAAACCTAATTGTACAAAATGTTACGTAACGTTACAATAAAATAGTAATTTATGTGTGTTGTGCTGCACTAGTTACAGTAACCAACCAGTAACTAACCAGTAACCAACCAGTCAGCCAGCACAGTCTAGACTAAAGGTGAATCTATTCAACCACATGAATCACCAGCAACCAGCCACGTATATTTCTTACATTAAAAAAGATCTGTCTAGGTAAGGCTGTATGAATCTGCAATGGTAATAATATCTGCGTAGGTAAGGCTGTCTGCATAGGTAAGGCTGTCTGCATAGGTAAGGCTGTCTGCATAGGTAAGGCTGTCTGCATAGGTAAGGCTGTCTGCATAGGTAAGGCTGTAGGTAAGGCTGTCTGCATAGGTAAGGCTGTCTGCATAGGTAAGGCTGTCTGCGTAGTTAAGGCTGGCTGTTAAGGCTGTCTGCATAGTTAAGGCTGTCTGCATAGTTAAGGCTGTCTGCATAGTTAAGGCTGTCTGCATAGTTAAGGCTGTCTGCATAGGTAAGGCTGTCTGCATAAGGCTGTCTGCATAGGTAAGGCTGTCTGCATAGTTAAGGCTGTCTGAATCTGCATAGTTAAGGCTGTCTGCATAGGTAAGGCTGTCTGCATAGGTAAGGCTGTCTGCATAGTTAAGGCTGTCTGCATAGGTAAGGCTGTCTGCATAGTTAAGGCTGTCTGCATAGTTAAGGCTGTCTGCATAGTTAAGGCTGTCTGAATCTGCATAGTTAAGGCTGTCTGCATAGGTAAGGCTGTCTGCATAGTTAAGGCTGGCTGTCTGCATAGGTAAGGCTGTCTGCATAGTTAAGGCTGTCTGCATAGTTAAGGCTGTCTGCATATTTAAGGCTGTCTGCATAAGCTGTCTGCTGTCTGCATAGTAAGGCTGTCTGCATAGTTAAGGCTGTCTGCATAGGTAAGGCTGTCTGCATAGGTAAGGCTGTCTGCATAGGTAAGGCTGTCTGCATAGGTAAGGCTGTCTGCATAGGTAATAGTTAAGGCTGTCTGAATAAGGCTGTCTGCTGCATAGTTAAGGCTGTCTGCATAGGTAAGGCTGTCTGCATAGGTAAGGCTGTCTGCTGTCTAAGGCTGTCTGAATCTGCAGTTAAGGCTGTCTGCATGTAAGGCTGTCTGCATAGTTAAGGCAGTCTGAATCTGCATAGTTAAGGCTGTCTGCATAGGTAAGGCTGTCTGCATAGTTAAGGCTGTCTGCATAGGTAAGGCTGTCTGAATCTGCATAGTTAAGGCTGTCTGCATAGGTAAGGCTGTCTGCATAGGTAAGGCTGTCTGCATAGGTAAGGCTGTCTGAATCTGCATAGGTAAGGCAGTCTGAATAGGTAAGGCTGTTTGCATAGGTAACATCACACCACTTAGGCATTTTAGATGCAATGGTAACGACCCTTTGACCACAATCAGGCCTCTCTCTCTCTCTCTCTCTCTCTCTCTCTCTCTCTCTCTCTCTCTCTCTCTCTCTCTCTCTCTCTCTCTCTCTCTCTCTCTCTCTCTCTCTCTCTCTCTCTCTCTGCTCACCTGTGCTGCTTCCATCAGGCTGTGCTGGGAGGATAGGGTGACCCAACGCACTAGCTCTGACATTTCAAAACAGAAATCAGCATGATGAATATGGAACAGGGTAATTATGGTTATTATTAGCCAGCCCACTTATCTACTGCATGCAGACTCTATGGTTTTCCATGACCACACACACACACACACACACACACACACACACACACACACACACACACACACACACACACACTAACACACTTCAGGTGGTGAGAGAACCGGAGAAGTGGAATTATTAACGAGAAAGCGAGGCAAGTAACCCGCAGCATCAGATAGTTCTGGAAGAGGATGAGATGCTGTTGTTTTTATTTGTATCTCAGTGTTGTTTCTCTAAACACATTAAGATGAGAAAGAAAGTCCCAAAGGAAATGAACAACATGTATATAGATTCTGTACCTGACTCAAAGCAGCAAAGGATGTGGATCAGACAAACAACATTAGCATATTGATACATACACAGTACACCACCACTATGCCCACTGCAGGGTTGAGTAAACCACAGTACACCACCACTATGCCCACTGCAGGGTTGAGTAAACCCACAGTACACAACCACTATTCCCACTGCAGGGTTGAGTAAACCACAGTACACCACCACTATTCCCACTGCAGGGTTGAGTAAACCACAGTACACAGCCACTATTCCCACTGCAGGGTTGAGTAAACCACAGTACAAAACCACTATTCCCACTCCAGGGTTGAGTAAACCACAGTAGACCCATATACAACACAAAGTCAAGATGCCAACTCCAAATAGTTGAACACTGAATACACTGAATCAAACAAGGAAAATCCTTGACCCATAGTTATCCTCAATGCACAGGGATGGTGAGGAGAGGTGGTGGTGAGGAGTGGTGGTGAGGGAGGGAGGGAGGGAGTCAGGGGGCGAGAGAGATTGAAAGAGAGAGGGGGGGAGTGAAAACAAAATAAAGAGTGAAAGAAAAACCGAGAGAGATTTAAAAATGAAAAGAAATGGTGAGGTAGAATGATAGAACAAGAGATTAGAAAGAGTGCCATAGTCAATGTTTCATTCTGCATGGCCGAACAGAGCAGAGCACAGCAGAATGAATTAGATGTCTCTGTCTGTCTAGATCTCTGACTACATCATCCACTCTGGGCTAAATGCAATCCCTGGTGTTTCCTCTCTTTTCCCCTCCTCTCCTCTGCTCAGCGAGGCAGTCAGGCCTGGCCAAAAATATCTGCCTGGACACCCTTAGGCTGTGTTCAAAATGGCACCCTATTCTTAATATAGTACACTACTAGAGTCCTATGGACCTGGATAAAAGTAGTGCACAATAGGGAAGAATATGGGACACAAGCTTACAATTCACATGCTGACGACGGTGTTAATGTTTTTTAAAAAGACAACCCAGAAAACCCGGGAACATTCCCAGGACATTAGCTAAGTTTTAGTTAGGGTTTGATTCAATATTAGGATGATAACATCCCAAATACATATGAATAATGTTTTGATGTCTTTAAATTAAATATCTTTGGAATGTTCTCCAATTCCTCAGTAAAATGTTGTGCACAGCATGTGTAACAACCACCACAGAACATTCCCCTAAGGTTTTTATTAGGTTTCCAGGTAATGCAAAAACAACATGTGTAGTGAGAACGTTCTTGTAAGAGGCAAATGTTTTTTCAAGTTTATAAATGCTTCTAAATTTTGTCATTTCCACTTAAAAATGTCCGGCTTGATGTGCGCTAACGAAAAATGTATCAACACGTGCAAAAATGTCCAATGATTATATATATATATATAACATGTTTTACTGTCACATACACAGGATAGGTGCAGTGAAGTGTGTTGCTTTACAGGGTCAATCATCATGTTGATTTTGTCTATCCCGACAAGACAACTTCAAGACGAGCAGGTTAAAATACCAAAACCAACTGTGAGCAAACTATATTAATTTGTAGACACACACATGAAACGTTCATGGACATTTAGCTAGCTTGTCGTTGCTAGCTAATTTGTCCTGGGAGATAAACGTTGGGTTGTTGTTTTACCTGAAATGCATATGGTCCTTTTGTTTAGCTGAATCTTTGTAACATTTGACTCATGTTGAGTCATACAAAATATTGTGTTCTTTACTCTACAATTAATCCACAGATTAAAATCTTCTGTGGATTTTATACGGCAGTGGGCAACCAACTTTAAGGTGCATTACCACCAACAAATGGATTGGCGTGTGGGTCTCATTCATCTATCACCCATCTGGGTATGCGCAAGTACAGTTGCTTGCGAAAGTATTCACCCCCCTTGGCATTTTTCCTATTTTGTTGCCCTACAACCTGGAAGTATAATAGATTTTGGTTCTGATTCTTCAAGGCAAAACTGCTCCAGCTCCTTCAAGTTGGATGGGTTCTGCTGGTGTACAGCAATCTTTAAGTCATACCATAGATTCTCATTTGGATTTACTTCTGGGGTTTGACTAGGCCATTCCAAGACATTTAAATGTTTCCCCTTAAACTACTCGAGTGTTGCTTTAGCAGTATACTTAGGGTCATTGTCCTGCTGGAAAGAGAACCTCCGTCCCGCCAGACATAGTGTTTTCTTTGATGGCAAAAAGCAAAATTTCTGTCTCATATGACCAGGGTACCTTCTTCCATATGTTTGTGGAGCATCCAACATGCCTTTTGAAAAACAACAAACATGTTTGCTTATTTTTCTTATTTTTTTCTGGCCACTCTTCCATAAGGCCCAGCTCTGTGGAGTGTAAGGCTTAAAGTGGTCCTATGGACAGATACTCCAATCTACGCTGTGGAGCTTTGCAGCTCCTTCAGGGTTATCTTTGGTCTCTTTATTGCGTCTCTGATTAATGCCCCCCTTGCCTGGTCCCTGAGTTTTGGTGGGCGGCCATTTCTTGGCAGGTTTGTTGTGGTGCCATATTCTTTCAATTTTTTAAATAATGGATTTAATGGTGTTCCGTGGGATGTTCAAAGTTTCTGATATTTGTTTAAAACCCAACCCTGTTCTTCTCCACAACTTTGAACCTGACCTGTTTGGAGAGCTCCTTGGTTTTCATAGTGCCGCTTGCTTGGCCGCTTGCTTGGCTTGCTTGGACGCTTGCTTGGCTTGCTTGGCCGCTTGCTTGGCTTGCTTGGCTTGCTTGCTTGGCTTGCTTGGCCGCTTGCTTGGCTTGCTTGGCTTGCTTGGCCGCTTGCTTGGCTTGCTTGGCTTGCTTGGCCGCTTGCTTGGCTTGCTTGGCCGCTTGCTTGGCTTGCTTGGCCGCTTGCTTGGCTTGCTTGGCTTGCTTGGCCGCTTGCTTGGCTTGCTTGGCCGCTTGCTTGGCTTGCTTGGCCGCTTGCTTGGCTTGCTTGGCTTGCTTGGCCGCTTGCTTGGCTTGCTTGGCTTGCTTGGTGGTGCTCCGTGCTTACTGGTGTTTCTGTTTTACATTTTTTTGAATTCTTTGAAACAAGTTATTTATTTTGTTACACTTCACCAATTTTGACAATTTTGTGTATGTCCATTCCATGAAATCCAAATAAATATCTATTTAAATTACAATTTGTAATGCAACAAAATATGAAAAATGCCAATGGGGTGAATACTTTCGCCAGGTACTGTAGCGGTCAGTGCCGTTTAAGATGAGGGAGGACAATCTGTTTTTCCTTTTCATGAACATGGTCTTATTTCTATTACAGCATATTGGATGGCTGTCATTCATATTCCCTTCACCCAGTTCAATGTAACATCAATAGGTTTAGGCTACAACATGATACTCTAATCTTCCCATCATGAGGTTGCTACAACATAGGTGCACACAGGTTGAGAGAACATTTTGAGGTGACAGACAGTGACACATGGACAGACAGTGACACATGCAATATCGCCTTGCATGTTCCTGCCTGCATCTAGCTGATCTGGCGTGTAATCATTAGTCTGACAGTTACAAACGAGAGTTTATATTGGACAAATCCAGGTATGTTTATTCCCATTGCGTTCTGTTTGCTTCTGTTGAAGAAAGGTTTGAAAACAGAATCAGCGGAATAAATACACTCCTGATTACACGTAAACACAGTTCACTTTCATAGCAGCTACGTTGTATTCCTTCTCACATCTACAGTAAGCGTTCTCCTCCTCTCACCTTTTTCCTTCGCTTGTGGACTTCACTGAACAACACATCGGCTGTATGTGTCAGGCTCTTCAAAACCTCTCTCTCTCTCTCTCTCTCTCTCTCTCTCTCTCTCTCTCAGCTGAGGTCTGGAAACACTGGAGAAGATAAACTATGTGAATTTAATTATTTAGTGCTGATCGTGTATCAGTAGCACACCAAAGAGACACTATGAAGACACGCAATGTACAATAAAATACCTTGCTGATGGTAAATATATCTTAAAACAGGGTTTCTCTCACAAAACTGTGACAGGAAATGTGTGAGTCTAATTTTGGAATGTGTGGCGTCATGGTGTCTTCCATTAAGACCAATGGATGTATCCATCCTCCAACAAGACATCACAAATGGCAACCTATTCCCTATATAGTGCACTACTTTTGACAAGGGCCCTATGGGGCTCCATATGGGCTCTGGTCAAACAAAGTGCACTACATAGGGAATAGGGTGCCATTTGGGACAAGGAATTCCATTTAGGCCCATCTGCATGCATGTCTATCTCCCTCAGGGCAAGGCCACACATTAAGACACACAAGACCTGGAGACTATAGTGGCACGCTACTGGGAATACAGCATCAGTGGTGTTCTCTGAACCATCTGCAGGTGTCTGGTGCTACCCAGAGCTTCAGACACACACACTGTTAAAGCTTGATGACTTCATAATGGGACACCCTAGATTCACATCACAGATGGCGTCAGATAGCTCCACTTAGATGAGAGACGTGAGGATGTGCACTGAAATGCCCACAAACACACGCTAGGGGAATAGGGGCATGTACAAACACACACACACTCTTCCAACACCCTGTCCGCCCCCATGGTGGCTAACCCTATCCCTGAGGTCAGTCTGTCTCTCTCGGCATCTCTGACTGGCCAAACTAACTGGTGACTTTTCAGACGTAAGATGGCTTCCGCCCACATGTGTTTCTTTCTACAAAAATATAAATTCTGCAAGTCGTCCACTTGTGTTGTCAATCATTGATGAGCCAGGCTCCTCACTCCTGCTGGTGGAGATGAAAGTGAAATCAGGCGAGGAGAGGTGAGAGCACCATTCAACTGGAGTGCTTGTATTCAAAGTCATCAGCAGGGAACAGAGAGAGAGGTACATTCATGTATGAAACTTGTTTATGTGTGTGTGTGTGTGTGTGTGTGTGTGTGTGTGTGTGTGTGTGTGTGTGTGTGTGTGTGTGTGTGTGTGTGTGTGTGTGTGTGTGTGTGTGTGTGTGTGTGTGCGTGTGTGTGTGTGTGTGTGTGTGTTTACTATACATCAATATTGGTAAATAAGCTATTCTGAAAATCTGTTTTGCACAGTATATAAAATAAGTATGTGGACACCCCTTGAAATGAGTGGATTCGGTAAAAGAAAAAACCTCACAGCCATGCAATCTCCATAGACAAAAACTGGCAATAGAATAACCTTACTGAAAAGCTCAGTGACTTTCAACATGGCACTATCGTAGGATGCCACCATTCCAACAAGTCAGTTTGTCAAATTTCTGCCCTGCTAGAGCTGCCATGGTCAACTGTATGTGCTGTTACTGTGAAGTGGAAACGTCTAAGAGCAACAATGGCTCAGCCGTGAAGTGGTAGGCCACACAAGCTCATAGAATGGGACCGAAGTGTGCTGAAGCGAATAGCACATAAAAATGGTCTGATGGGAAATCTTAACGCTACAGCGTACAATGACATTCTAGATGATTCTGTGCTTCCAACTTTGTGGCAACAATTTGGGGAAGGCTCTTTCCTGTTTCAGCATGGCAATGCCCCCATGCACAAAGTGAGGTCTATACAGAAATGGTTTGTCGAGATCGGTGTGGAAGAACTTGACTGGCCTGCACAGAACCCTGACTTCAACCCCATCGAACACCTTTGGGATGAATTGGAACGCCGACTGCGAACCAGGCCTAATCGCCCAACATCAGTGACCGACCTCACTAATGCTCTTGTGGCTGAATGGAAGCAAGTCCCCGCAGCAATGTTCCAACATCTAGTGGAAATCCTTCCCAGAAGAGTGGAGGCTGTTATAGCAGCAAAGGGGGGGTGAGTACACAAAACATGAAGAACACCTGCTCTTTCCATGACATAGACTGACCAGGTGAATCCAGGTAAAAGATATGAGGTCACTTGTTATATCCCCTTCAATCAGTGTAGATGAAGGGGAGGAGACAGGTTAAAGATGGAGGGGAGGAAACGGTTAAAGATGAAGGGGAGGAGACAGGGTTAAAGATGAAGGGGAAGAGACAGGTTAAAGATGAAGGGGAGGAGACAGGGTTAAAGATGAAGGGAGGAGACAGGTTAAAGATGAAGGGGAGGAGACAGGTTAAAGATGAAGGGGAGGAGACAGGTTAAAGATGAAGGGGAGGAGACAGGTTAAATATGAAGGGGAGGAGACAGGTTAAAGATGAAGGGGAGGAGACAGGTTAAAGATGAAGGGGAGGAGACAGGGTTAAAGAAGGATTGTCAAGCCCTGAGACAATTGAGACATGGATTGAGTATTCAGAGGGTGAATGGGCAAGACAAAATATGTAATTGTCTTTGAACGGGGTATGGTAGTAGGTGCCTGGCGCACCGGTTTGTATCAAGAACTGCAACACTGCTTGGTTTTCCACGCTCAACAGTTTCCTGTGTGTATCAAGAATGGTGCAACACCCAGAGGTCCTCCAGCCGTCTTGACACAACTGTGGGAAACACTGGAGTCAACATGTACCAGCATCCCTGTGGAACGTTTTTGACACCTTGTAGAGTCCATGCCCTGACAAAATGAGGCTGTTCTGAGGGCAAAAGGGGCAGGGGGAGGGGAACACAATATCAGGAAGGTGTTCCTAATGTTTGGTATACTCAGTGTATATCCCTTTTTATAAACTGAGCTCTGAATGCTGATTGCTGATTTGAGCTCTGAATGCTGATTGGCTGACAGCCATGATAAAGCAGACCATATACCATGGTTATGACAACACATGTATTTTTACTGCTCTAATTAAATTGGTAACCAGTCTATAATAGCAATAAAGAAACTCGGGTTGGTTTGTGGTATATGTCCAATATACAAGATCTAAGGGCTTTTTCCAGGCACTCTGAGTTGCATCGTGCGTAAGGAAAGCCCTTAGCCGTGGTATATTGGCCATATAACACACCCCCTCGGGCCTTATTGCTTAAACATCCAGCTGGTATGCATGGCACTATTAGATTAAAAAGTGTCTTGATTCCCTATGTCTCCCTCCCTCCATCCCTCTTCTACTACCCAGCAACCATTGGAATTTGCCAAATACGCCCATATCCATCCTCTCAGTCTCTCCAATCCCACAGATGGAGGAGAAGCCTCTGCCATCACAGCACAGACTACCATTCTTTGTTATTGAGATATACAACCTAGCGTATTTTCTCTCTCTCTCTCTCTCTCTCTCTCTCTCTCTCTCTCTCTCTCTCTCTCTCTCATCCACCATCTTCTTCCGTACAGGCGCTGGGTACTGGCTAGTCAGAGACGAGGGCCAAAGCACTGCCATTGACTATGGAAATGGGAACTATATTTCTCTCATATTAGTTAGGGATAGCCCCCTTTTTTTCAATTTTCCCCTAAAATGACATTCCCAAATCTAACTGCCTGTAGCTCAGGCCCTGAAGCAAGGATATGCATATTATTGGTACCATTTGAAAGGAAACACTGTGAAGTTTGTGGAAATATGAATTGAATGTAGGAGAACTGGTAAAAGATAATACAAAGGAAAAAAACATGCACTATTTATGTACCATCATTTTTGAAATGCAAGAGAAAGGCCATAATGTATTATTCCAGGGCAGGCAAAAATACACTTCGAGCTACTAGATGGCAGCAGTGCATATGCACAGTTTTAGACTGATCCGATGAACCATTGCACATCTGTTCAAAATGTTGTATCAAGACTGCCCAAATGTGCCTAATTGGTTTATTAATTATTTATTTATTTTCTCTCCAAAACTCTTGAACGTGCCGTCCTTGGCCAGCTCTCCCGCTATCTCTCTCAGAATGACCTTCTTGATCCAAATCAGTCAGGTTTCAAGACTAGTCATTCAACTGAGACTGCTCTTCTCTGTATCACGGAGGCGCTCCGCACTGCTAAAGCTAACTCTCTCTCCTCTGCTCTCATCCTTCTAGACCTATCGGCTGCCTTCAATACTGTGAACCATCAGATCCTCCTCTCCACCCTCTCCGAGTTGGGCATCTCCGGGTCGCGGCCCACGCTTGGATTGCGTCCTACCTGACAGGTCGCTCCTACCAGGTGGCGTGGCGAGAATCTGTCTCCTCACCACGCGCTCTCACCACTGGCGTCCCCCAGGGCTCTGTTCTAGGCCCTCTCCTATTCTCGCTATACACCAAGTCACTTGGCTCTGTCATAACCTCACATGGTCTCTCCTATCATTGCTATGCAGACGACACACAATTAATCTTCTCCTTTCCCCCTTCTGATGACCAGGTGGCGAATCGCATCTCTGCATGTCTGGCAGACATATCAGTGTGGATGACGGATCACCACCTCAAGCTGAACCTCGGCAAGACGGAGCTGCTCTTCCTCCCGGGAAGGACTGCCCGTTCCATGATCTCGCCATCACGGTTGACAACTCCATTGTGTCCTCCTCCCAGAGCGCTAAGAACCTCGGCGTGATCCTGGACAACACCCTGTCGTTCTCAACTAACATCAAGGCGGTGGCCCGTTCCTGTAGGTTCATGCTCTACAACATCCTCAGAGTACGACCCTGCCTCACACAGGAAGCGGCGCAGGTCCTAATCCAGGCACTTGTCATCTCCCGTCTGGATTACTGCAACTCGCTGTTGGCTGGGCTCCCTGCCTGTGCCATTAAATCCCTACAACTCATCCAGAACGCCGCAGCCCGTCTGGTGTTCAACCTTCCCAAGTTCTCTCACGTCACCCCGCTCCTCCGCTCTCTCCACTGGCTTCCAGTTGAAGCTCGCATCCGCTACAAGACCATGGTGCTTGCCTACGGAGCTGTGAGGGGAACGGCACCTCAGTACCTCCAGGCTCTGATCAGGCCCTACACCCAAACAAGGGCACTGCGTTCATCCACCTCTGGCCTGCTCGCCTCCCTACCACTGAGGATGTACAGTTCCCGCTCAGCCCAGTCCAAACTGTTCGCTGCTCTGGCCCCCCAATGGTGGAACAAACTCCCTCACGACGCCAGGACAGCGGAGTCAATCACCACCTTCCGGAGACACCTGAAACCCCACCTCTTTAAGGAATACCTAGGATAGGATAAAGTAATCCTTCTCACCCCCCCTTAAAAGATTTAGATGCACTATTGTAAAGTGGCTGTTCCACTGGATGTCATAAGGTGAACGCACCAATTTGTAAGTCGCTCTGGATAAGAGCGTCTGCTAAATGACTTAAATGTAAATGTAAATGTAAATTAATACATTTTCAAGTTCAGAATTGTGCACTCTCCTCAAACAATAGCATGGCATTATTTCACTGTATTAGCTCCTGTAAATTTGACATTGCAGTTAGACAATAATTTAAGCTTTCTGCCCATATCAGATACTGTATGTCTATGTCATTGTTAGAGGAAATTATAGTTTAGATTATTAATTATGTATACATTATTGATTATAACCATTTATTCTAATACTATTATGTTATGGTATGAAAAGTAAAAGTTATTGGTTGAGCTGTTACTGAAAATGTAAGCAGAATGAATTAATTGTCTGTGTCTCCTGGGAGGTTTAAGAAGGAGGGATAAGATAGTTTTTCAAACAGATAAGAATGTTTTGGTTGGATTCCATTAGTGGAGAGAAGTATATCCTTTAGACAGGTTGGAATGTAGTTTATGAGGGGAGTGAAACTATCTCCAGGACTGAATACTACACCATTGTAAGGCTGGGAGAGGGTGTGAAACTGATGACGTCATTTTATGTTCTCTTTCTTTAAAATGTAATGTTCTTTGTATTTTGGGTCAGCACAATAAACGCTGTTACTTTTGGCTTTTAAGACTGGTCTCAATCTACTTCATGCATAATTAATGAACTTACAATTCATTAATGAATTAGAAATGAGTGCTAATTGGTTTTGGCAATTAAACATAAAGGAATTTAGAATTCCTCTATCAGTCATGGAGATTATTTTAGTTATTTGCAACCTCTGGGTTACCGATCCCATAGAGGTTAAGGGATTTTTAAGCCTTGAGACAATTGAGACCTGGATTGTGTGTGTGTGCCATTCAGAGGGTGAATGGGCAAGACAAAAGATTTAAGTGCCTTTGAACAGGGTATGGTAGTAGGTGCCAGGCGCAGTTGATTTAGTGTGTATCAAGAACTTTTTACGCTCAACAGTTTCCCGTGTGTATCAAGAATGGTCCACCACCTAAAGGACATCCAGCCAAATCAACACTGTAGGAAACATTGTAGTCAACATGGGCAAGCATCCCATTTTTGACTCCTTGTAGAGTCCATACCCCCGGAAGAATTGAGGCTGTTTGAGGGCAACATGGGGTGCAACTCAATATTAGGAAGGTGTTCCTAATGTTTTATACACTCTGTGTATTAAAGTAAAACCATGTGCAATCAAGTAGCATGTGTTTAGCTGACTAAGATAAATAAATAGTTATGAGAAGCTAAAATCTAAGCAAATATTATTTAATAATTTTGTAAAATGAATGTATTCACATAGAAGGCATAAAGCTTTTAAGTTACAAGCCAATACTGACATTAACAAAACATAATTATAGGTATATAGATCCTAGGGTAATTTACAAGAACACAGAGATGAAAAAAGAGATGCCAACTAGGCCAGAAGCCTAAAAATGAGAATTGATCATACAACCGTCCTCAATCGACTGGATACAGGATCATTTCATTCCATTTAGAACAGCTGAAAACCACCCACCATTGACCAATCAAACGATACCACCGTTTACAGTAACCTGATCACCCAGGCCCCATATCTCCACAGGGTTTCACAGCATCTATAGGCCTGCGTGGGGGATGAGACCAATGGAAATAGACAATGAGTCTCCTTTGCATCGAGTAATGTAGAGTTCACCCTGTACAGATACAAGCTACCGCATAGATCATACAGCCGTATAGATAGCTTCAGAGTTTAAGATAGATACCAAACGTGGATACTATAGCATTATTCTACCACACATTCAATAGTTAGTCCTCTTGATACTATTGTAAAGTGGCTGCTCCACTGGATGTCATAAGGTGAATGCACCAATTTGTAAGTCGCTCTGGATAAGAGCGTCTGCTAAATGACTTAAATGTAAATGTAAATGATACTGTAACAGATTCATTTTGGCCCCTCAGAGGAGGAAGGGCTGACTGCTCCTTGGGCATTGTCTTTTGTGTTCTGTTGAGCCATTTGCCATGCGGCCGATGGTCACAGAGAATTAAGGCAGAGCCGACACTCTATTTTCCTTCTCTCTCTCTCCTACTCTCCTCTCTCTTCCTCTGTTACTTTCGTTATATCCCACCTCCTCTCTTCTCTCTCTCTCTCCCTCTTCTCGCTCTCTCTCTCTCTCGCTCATTCACCACTCCTTAGGGCTACTGTGGTGCACAGGTACACAGGAGACAGACAGGGAGAGTGGTGAGAGAAAGAGAGACAGCGAGAAAGCCAAAGAAAGAAAGAGTGATATAGAGAGAGGGGGGATAGGGGGGAAATGAGCAGAAATGGATAGTAGTGTAGATGGAAGGGGCTGGTGGGTCCATAGTTTAAAATAGAGGTAGCGTTTTAAAGAGTCTACCTTCAAAGTAATGTGCAAGGCACTTAAACCTAATTGCTCCTGCAAGTCACTCTGGATAAGAGGGTCTGCTAAATGACTAACATGTAATGTAAGTGGGTCGCTACACGTATGAATTGAACTCTGAGGATAGCGGCTTTGAAGGGTCCACGGTCCACAGGATGAACAGTGGCTTGAATCACGTGGCTTTATTCACAGCTTCGTCACCAGCTTGTGAGATTACTTTGACATGAACGTTTCCTGGCAAATAAAGTTATTTGTCATGTTTATCAAAAATATATACGGTCTAAAATTGGCATTTTGTTAATATACAATTGGTATAGTGCTAATTGGAACATTAAGACATTAACTGAACCTGTCCAAAGGAGTGCAGTGCTCTGGAACCATTTAACTTCTAGATGTCAATGGTTAGATGGCTTTAAACAGAAACACACAATTATGAGCCTGATTCATCCACCCTCCTCCTCTCCTCCCTGAAAGGGTAGGAGCCTAGAGTGGTTAAAAAGGAGAAAGATGCATTGGACTAGTAACTGAAAGGTTGCAAGATCAAATCCCCGAGCTGACAAGGTACAAGATCTGTCGTTATGCCCTTGAACAGGCAGTTAACCCACTGTTCCTAGACCGTCATTGAAAATAATAATTTGTTCTTAACTGACTTGCCGAGTAAAATAAAGGTAAAATGATAATCACCTCCGGCACAGTGCTCTTAGGGATGTTTGCTGTGTCTGTATGACAGTCAGAGGTGGGACTGGGATATATCAAATACTGCAGCTACCTTCTCTAAAGAAGCCGTGGATACCCAGGTCACAGAGATGTCAGAGTCTGCCTGCCTCAGCTCACGGGGAGAGTGTGTGTGTGTGTGTGTGTGTGTGTGTGTGTGTGTGTGTGTGTGTGTGTGTGTGTGTGTGTGTGTGTGTGTGTGTGTGTGTGTGTGTGTGTGTGTGTGGGGCAAATTAGGAAACACTCCTGCTTTGAGATGAGAGAGAGATGTTAGAATCAGTTTGTCCCACTTCTAGGAGGTAGTAGTAGATAGCGCCTGTTCTGAATCAGTCCCCCGCTAGGAGGTAGTAGTAGATAGAGCCTGTTCTGAATCAGTCCCCCGCTAGGAGGTAGTAGTAGATAGCGCCTGTTCTGAATCAGTCCCCCGCTAGGAGGTAGTAGTAGATAGAGCCTGTTCTGAATCAGTCCCCCGCTAGGAGGTAGTAGTAGATAGAGCCTGTTCTGAATCAGTCCCCCGCTAGGGAGGTAGTAGTAGATAGAGCCTGTTCTGAATCAGTCCCCCGCTAGGAGGTAGTAGTAGATAGCGCCTGTTCTGAATTAGTCCCCGCTAGGAGGTAGTAGTAGAGGTAGTAGCGCCTGTTCTGAATCAGCGCCTGTTCTGAATCAGTCCCCCGCTAGGAGGTAGTAGTAGATAGCGCCTGTTCTGAATTAGTCCCCCGCTAGGAGGTAGTAGTAGATAGCGCCTGTTCTGAATCAGTCCCCCGCTAGGAGGTAGTAGTAGATAGCGCCTGTTCTGAATCAGTCCCCCGCTAGGAGGTTGTTGCTAGCTAAATCAGTCACGCTCTGACAGCTGGTGCTTGAAGTTAGTGAGGGAGATAAGAGTCTCCAGCTTCAGCGATTTTTGCAGTTCGTTCCAGTCTTTGGCAGCAGAGAACTGGAAGGAAAGGCGGCCAAACGAGGAATTGGCTTTGGGGGTGACCAGTGAAATATACCTGCTGGAGCGCGTGCTGCGGGTGGGTGCTGCTATGGTGACCAGTGAGCTGAGATAAGGCGGGGATTTACCTAGCAAAGACTTGTAGATGACCTGGAGCCAGTGGGTTTGTCGACGAGTATGAAGCGAGGGCCAGCCAACGAGAGCATACAGGTCGCAGTGGTGGGTAGTATATGGGGCTTTGGTGAAAAAAGGGATGGCACTGTGATAGACTGCATCCAATTTGTTGAGTAGAGTTTTGGAGGGGATTTTGTAAATGACATCACCGAAGTCGAGGATCGGTAGAATAGTCAGTTTTACGAGGGTATGTTTGGAAGGCGATTCTAGATTTAATTTTGGATTGGCGATGCTTAATGTGGGTCTGGAAGGAGAGTTTACTGTCTAACCAGACACCTAGGTATTTGTAGTTGTCCACATATTCTAGGTCAGAACCGTCCAGAGTAGTGATGCTGGACAGGCGGGCAGGTGCAGGCAGCGATCGGTTGAAGAGCATGCATTCAGTTTTACTTGCATTTAAGAGCAGTTGGAGGCCACGGAAGGAGAGTTGTACGGCATTTAAGCTTGTCTGGAGGTTTGTTAACACAGTGTCCAAAGAAGGGCCAGAAGTATACAGAATGGTGTCGTCTGTGTAGAGGTGGATCAGAGAATCACCAGCAGCAAGAGCGAAATCATTGATGTATACAGAGAAGAGAGTTGATGATGTTGATGCGTGATTTCGACTGGCTCAGAGAAAGTTGTCTCGTCTCATCTGGGCACAGTTCACTCGATGTACGGTACTAGTGAGATCAAGATGTAAAAGTGAAAACATTGTCTGCAAGATCTGACAGGCAGACATCGAGCAGTTTTATATTAACCCCGAAGCTGTACCAAACTAAAGTCTGGAAGCAAGGAGAAATAATGTGCTGGTTGAGATCAATAAAAGAGATGATTAGGACAGTAACATGAACATGATATACTGACGGAGGAGCAGTGATCATTAGAACTGTTAGCAGGCATAGGTGTGTCTGTGATGGCCAATACAGCATGGCTTGGAGCACTGCTTGTCCAACCAGCATCCAGGATCCAAACGACAATAGCTCAATAGCTCTTTGTAATGGAAATAAATACACAACGTATGTGGACACCTGCTCGTCGAACATCTCATTCCAAAACCATGGGCATTAATATGAAGTTCTTCCACACCAATCTCAACAAACCATGTCTGTATGGACCTCACTTTGTGCACAGGGTTATTGTCATGCTGAAACAGGAAAGGGCCTTCCCCAAACAGTCAAGTTCTTCCACACCGATCTCAACAAACCGTGTCTGTATGGACCTCACTTTGTGCACAGGGTTATTGTTATGCTGAAACAGGAAAGGACCTTCCCCAAACTGTTGCCAAAAAGTCCCTTCAAAATGTTTGGAAATGGAGATTGTACGGCTGTGTGCTCGATTTTATTCACAAGCAACGGGTGTGGCTGAAATAGCCGAATCCACTTATTTCAAGGGGTGTCCACATATCTTTGCATATATAGTGTATGAGAAAGAGCATGGTCCGAGACTGGAATATATGTATACACTCTATATATACAAAAGTATAAGTGGATTCGGCCATTTCAGCCACACCTGTTACTTGTGAATAAATCGAGCACACAGCCATGCAATCTCCATAGACAAAACATTGGCAGTGGAATGGCCCTACTGAAGAGCTATGACTTTCAACCCGGGCCAACTGTAAGTGCTGTTATTGTGAAATGGAAATGTCTTGGAGAAACAACGGCTCAACCACAAAGTGGTAGGCCACACAAGCTCACAGAACGTGATCGCTGCTGAGCCGTTGTTGCTCCTAGACTTTTACATATCACAAAACAGCCCTTACAGCTGACCAGGGCAACACAAGCTGGTCAGACATTTGATGAACTGACTTTTTGGAAAGGTGGCATCCTATGATGGTGCCACGTTGACAACACAATACAACACCAGCCAGACACACGACACAACACAACACCAGCCAGCCTGCCAGCCAGCCAGCCAGACACACAACACAACACAACACCAGCCAGACACACAACACCAGCCAGCCAGACACACAACACAACACCAGCCAGACACACCACAACACCAGCCAGACACACAACACAACACCAGCCAGACACACAACACAACACCAGCCAGACACACAGTACAACACCGGCCAGACACACAATACAACACCATCCAGACACACAACACAACACAACACCAGCCAGAAACAAAATACAACACCAGCCAGACACACAATACAACACCAGCCAGCCAGACACACAACACAATACAACACCAGCCAGACACACAATACAACACCAGCCAGCCAGACACACAACACAATACAACACCAACCAGACACACAACACAACACCAGCCAGACACACAATACAGTGTCAGAATCAGGTATTTAAGGTAAACTGAAGCTTCAGATCTTCAATGAAGGATTGGATCGGATTTCTACCGGCTGGTTGTCACTGACTTGCTGTTGTTGTTATCCCTTCATATTGACTGTAGAGAAAACTGTTTTCCCTCTGAAATATCTCAAAATTCAGTTTAATCCAAAGGTCAGGGGTCGTGAATGGTGGCATCACTGATACCATTCCGTGAGGTGTAACTCAGATCTCTCCCTAATCGACGAGGCAGAGGCTGTGTCCAATAGAAATGTAGACCTCAGCCAAGCGACCACAAACAGCTAACCCACAATATCATGCATCGCCAGTCCCGTCAAAACCCATTACACAGAACGCGAACCCTAAACCCCCAGCACACCTGCCACTGTCACCATCAACATCAATGAAGAAAGAAGCATGTGATAAAAAAAGGAATAAATATATCCTACAGAACAGAATGATGTCCTCCCTGCCATCACACACATTGCAGCTGGAGGCGCACAGAGAAAATACACAAATTGTCAGATAGATAACAGACAAAATAATTAAAGAAGGAACAGTTGAACGGTTAAATCCCGCCTCTTTCATGAACATCAAAGAGTATTTGCTCTATAGCATCGGGGGGAGGGGGATTTTTTTAATCAACCCCCCCCACATAACCATGGGCTTTTAATGAAGCTAAATTAGTCCAGGGCTATCACCACTGCATGGGAAGTTTAGCTAAATTCAATTTATTAAGGAAATGAGAAATAAGTAAGTTGGTGGAGGGAAAACATATTAATCAGGAGTATCACTATGAACTACTACACTTACTGTGTGAATATAAAGCCCTTATGAAGCCCTTATGAAACTCTTATGAAGCCCTTAGGAAGCCATAATGAAACTCTTATGAACCCCTTATGAAGCACTTATGAAGTGTCATATGTCACGTATGCCCCCCCCTCCGCACCCACGCTCCCTACTGTGGCATCAAGATGTATAAATGTTTCTATAAATTATACATATTATTTCTAGGTTCATATCAAAATTCAAATGACAGCAGTTTTGAATTGTTGCTGATGATTACAGTATGATTTCTTGTCACCATGTGGTAAGTCAAGTTAACCATCCAATATATGATCTGGTATCTCCAGAAAGCATATGCAGCCTAATTTGCAGTGGGAAATTGTTTGCAACGCAATGAGGCACATGGATGTCAGTGGGATGTCAGTGGGATGTCAGTGCGATGTCAGTGGGATGTCAGTGGGATGTCAGTGGGATGTCAGTGCGATGTCAGTGGGATGTCAGTGCGATGTCAGTGGGATGTCAGTGGGATGTCAGTGGGATGTCAGTGCGATGTCAGTGGGATGTCAGTGGGATGTCAGTGGGATGTCAGTGGGATGTCAGTGCGATGTCAGTGGGATGTCAGCGGGATGTCAGCGGGATGTCAGTGGGATGTCAGTGGGATGTCAGTGGGATGTCAGTGGGATGTCAGTGGGATCAGTGGGATGTCAGGGTCAGTGGGATGTCAGTGGGATGTCAGTGGATGTCAGTGGGATGTCAGTGGGATGTCAGTGCGATGTCAGTGGAATGTCAGTGGGATGTCAGTGGGATGTCAGTGGGATGTCAGTGGGATGTCAGTGGGATGTCAGTGGATGTCAGTGGGATGTCAGTGGGATGTCAGTGCGATGTCAGTGGGGAGACAGAAAATAAGATATGGCTTATGGCAAAGTCTTTCTCTATCGCTTCCTCTCTCGTAAGCACACACGCTCTCTCGCTCTCTGTCTCTCTCTCTGTCTCTGTCTCTCGCTCTCTGTCTCTCTGACTCTGTCTCTCACTATCTCTGTCTCTCTGTCTCTCTGTCTCTCTGTCTCTCTGTCTCTCGCTCTCTCTCGCTCTCTGTCTCTCTCTCTCGCTCTCTGTCTCTCTGTCTCTGTCTCTCACTATCTCTGTCTCTCTGTCTCTCTGTCTCTCGCTCTCTCTCGCTCTCTCTCGCTCTCTGTCTCTCTCTCGCTCTCTGTCTCTCTGTCTCTCGCTCTCTCTCGCTCTCTCTCGCTCTCTGTCTCTCTCTCGCTCTCTGTCTCTCGCTCTCGCTCTCTCTCACTCTCTGTCTCTCTCTCTCTCTCGCTCTCTGTCTCTCTCTCGCTCTGTCTCTGTCTCTTGCTCTCTCTCTCTCTCTCTCACTCTCTGTCTCTTTCTCTCGCTCTCTGTCTCTCTCTCTCTCGCTCTCTGTCTCTCACTCTCGCTCTCTCTCTCACTCCCGCTCTCTGTCTCTCTCTCTCGCTCTCTGTCTCTCACTCCCGCTCTCTGTCTCTCTCTCTCGCGCTCTCTCTCTCTCTCTCTCTCTCTCTGTCTCTCTCTCTCGCTCTCTGTCTCTCACTCTCTCTCACTCTCTGTCTCTTTCTCTCTCTCTCTGTCTCTCTCTCTCGCTCTCTGTCTCTCGCTGTCGCTCTCTCTCACTCTCTGTCTCTCTCTCGCTCTCTGTCTCTCTCGTTCTCGTTCTCTGTCTCTCTCTGTCTCTCTCTGTCTCTCTCTCTCTGTCCCTCTCTCTCGCTCTCTGTCTCTCTCACTCTCTGTCTCTGTCTCTCTCTGTCTCTCTCGCTCTCTCTCTCTCTCTCTCTCTCTCTCTCTCTCGCTCTCTCTCTCTCTCTCTCTCGCTCTCTGTCTCTATGTCTCTCTCGCTCTGTCTCCCTCTGTCAGATTGGAGAGAGGAGAAGAGCAGCTGGAGAATAGAAGAACAGGTAGCCTGATGATGAGTCCCAGTAGATATGAGAGCTGTCACAGCTCTGCTCTGCTTTTTCCTCCAACACACACTGTGCAGTGCCAAGTGCCCTGCTGCCTGCCTGCCATGTCGTTGACTTGATGTCTTCAATGCACTGAAATGACTCCTTGAATACTGGGGTCTGTATTACTTCAATAGATAGCATGTCCTTGAGATAGCTTTCAAAATGGAACCCTGTTCCTTATATGAGTTACGGTCAAATGTAGTGCACTTTGTCAGGTATAGGGTGCCATTTGAGACTCCTGTAATAGTTGGGACAATATCACTTCAGAGGTTTTTCTATTAAATTGCGGATAGAGCGTTGGACTAGTAACAGAAAGGTTGCAAGCTCGAACACCGAGCTGACAAGGTAAAAATATGTCGTTCTGCCCCTGAACAAGGCAGTTAACCCACTGTTCCTAGGTCATCATTGAAAATAAGAATTTGTTCTTACTTTTAACTGACTTGCCTAGTTAAATAAAGTTAAAATACATTTTAAAATAAATGAAACATATATTTTTCTAAGGTAGTATATACATATTCTTGAGATGTCACAAGTATCCGAGAGAAACATTGGGATCGGGATTTATTCACCTGAAATATTCACTATGTGCCAGGTTTCAGAACTATTGCCAAGATAAGTAGCAATAACGTGACTTGAGTCTGAAACCTACCTCTGAATCCTACCTCAGACCGCCACGTCTCACATGGCATGGATAAGCAGTAGAAAAGTGCACTAGAGAATCGGAATATGAGTAACAGACAGTAGGGAATGGGACTGTCTGTGTCTGTGTCTAGGAAACTGTGGCGCCATGGTGACTAAGCTCCCTAGACAGACAGACAGACAGACAGACAGACAGACAGACAGACAGACAGACAGACAGACAGACAGACAGACAGACAGACAGACAGACAGACAGACAGACAGACAGACAGACAGACAGACAGACAGACAGACAGACAGACAGACAGACAGACAGACAGACAGACAGACAGACAGACAGACAGACAGACAGACAGACAGAAAGACAGAGGGACAGACAGACACAGACAGACAGACAGACAGACAGACAGACAGACAGACAGACAGACAGACAGACCTGTCTGTCTGTCTTTCAGACAGACCTCACATACAAAGTATTGGTTGACAGAGCACAGAACAAAGAACCAACACAAGAGACAGTCAGTATGATCTCATGCAGTCCTATTCAAAAGCCGCTGTCTGTACTGCAGGTATCCAAGATGATAACTTGCAGACAAAGAGCTAAAAGCTCAAAAGCACAACTTGACGCACATTATCCAATGTACCCTGAATCCTGCTAGGTGCCTGTTGGTTTCAGTGACTGTGCCTTTCTCTCCCTCCCTCTTTGTGCCTTTATAACATTCAGACCGTGACTTTGAGAAAAGCCAACATTTATCATCCATATAAAGTGACATTTATCACCCATATAAAGTGACATTTATCACCCATATAAAGTGACATTTATCACCCATATAAAGTGACTTTTATCACCCATATAAAGTGACTTTTATCACCCATATAAAGTGACATTTATCACTCATATAAAGTGACATTCATCACCCATATAAAGTGACATTCATCACCCATATAAAGGGACATTCATCACCCATATACAGTGACATTCATCACCCATATAGAGTGACATTAATCACCCATATAAAGTGACATTCATCACCCATATAAAGTGACATTTATCACCGGTATTTGTATGCTAGATTCCACCTGGGCTTCATCTGCCATTTGCACCAAAGAGGGGACAGATGTAGTGTGTAGTGAGGGGGGAGATGACCTAACCCTATCTCACCTCCTGCTGTGAAGACATCTCATAACATCAGATATAACCTCTTGTTATAAGTCCCAGTAAATGCAGTGCAACCGCCACACCAATGTTATGTGTTCAACCCATTGTTCTGCCAAGGAAATCAAGTAAGCACCATGAAGACATGTCACTCCAGCCGCAGGGAGAGATCCTGTAGAGAAGGGTTCACGCAACTTTTTCACTCTTCATCTACACTGATTGAAGTGGATTTAACAGATGACATGAATAAGAGATCGTAGCTTTCACGTGAATTCACATGGTCAGTCTGTCATGGAAAGAGCACTCAGTGATTTTAGTAATTACATTTAATGTTGATACTTAAGTATATTTAAAACTTTTAATACTTTTAATACTTAATACATTTAATACTTAATAATTGAATAATTTTAGACTTTTACTCAAGTAATATTTTACTGGGTGACTCACTTTTACTCTAGTAATTTTCTATTAGAAAAGGTATCTTTCTGGTCCGCTTTCTATTAAGGTCTGATAACCGACAACGACTAGACAGCCTATAGGGAGGAGGTCAGAGACCTGGCAGTGTGGTGCCAGGACAACAACCTCTCCCTTAATGTGAAAAAGACAAAGGAGATGATTGTGGACTACAGGAAAAGGGGACCGAACACGCCCCTATTCTCATCAACGGTGCTGTAGTGGAGCAGGTTGAGAGCTTCAAGTTCCTTGGGTCTACATTGCCAACGAACTATCACGGTCCAAACACACCAAGGCAGTCGTGAAGAGGGCACGACAATGCCTACTCCCCCTCAAGAGATTTGGCATGGGTCTTCAGAGCCTTCAGATCCACAAAAAGCTCTACAGCTGCACCACGTTTTATGGCAACTACTCGCCCTCTGACTGCAAGGCAATAAAGAGGGTAATGCGTATAACCCAGTACATCACTGGGGCCAAGCTTCCTGCAATCCAGGACCTCTTTTTTTACCAGGTGGTGTCAGAGAAAGGCCCTAAAAATTGCCAAAGACTCCAGCCACCCTAGTCATAGTCTATTCTCTCTGCTACCGTACGGCAAGCGATACCGGAGCGCCAAGTCTAGGTCCAAGAGGCTCCTTAACAGCTTCTACCCCCAATCCATAAGACCGCTGAACACCTAATCAAATGGTCACCTGGACTAATCTCTGTTTATTATCTATGCATAGTCACTTTAACTCTATCTACATGTACATATTATCTCAATTAATTTGACTAATCTATGCATATTGACTTTGTACTGTATATAGCCTTGTTACTGTTATTTTATTGTTGCTCTTAAATGATTTTTTTTCTTTTTTTTTTCTTATTTAAAAAATATTTTCTTAACACTTGATTGGATTTGATTTAGT
Organism: Oncorhynchus nerka; assembly: GCF_034236695.1. Lineage (NCBI taxonomy): Eukaryota > Metazoa > Chordata > Actinopteri > Salmoniformes > Salmonidae > Oncorhynchus > Oncorhynchus nerka. Next base: position 13,325,752 of record NC_088408.1, on the reverse strand, counting down.
TTTGCTCAAGTATGACAATCAGGCACTTTTTCCACCACTGGTAACATGGATAACATTGCAAAGTAGCTGTGCTATGAAAAAAAGGAAGATACATGTTGTC
>NC_088408.1:13310652-13323152 GCF_034236695.1 Oncorhynchus nerka | reverse complement strand
CAGTGTGTCCTTACCAACCCCTCTTAGTAAAGACTCAACTGTCGAACTCCAGCATTGTTTAGAATGACAGATGTTTAGACCTGGTAATAGTGTGCTAGCTACTGTGTGTGTCTTCCTCTTCCTCTTATCATCTCTACCTGCCACAGGGTACAGGGTATCAACCTCTGTAATAAAGGTTGTACTGAAGGAGTGTGCCAGTACATGTGGGGGAGATGCAACATACATGCAGATTTCAAAGGAAGGTATAACGTAGCAGTGTAACTAGCTCCAAGAGAAACCTCAACATTGCACCCCAAGCTATATAGCCAACCCCAAGAGAAACATATAACTGCACCCCAAGGGTAGCTACAGCATTTCACCTCTATCATGTGAGTTAGGCATAATCCTATGTAATCCTAAATTTAATTTCCATATTAAAATACACTGTTTAGAAAGATAAAATAATGCTTATTGAATGTAATTACTGGCAAAGTTGTTGATTTGTCATGTTGACATTTCAGCTCAGTTTGGATTGTAGACTATTCCAGTGAGAAGTATGATTAAATAACAACTATGAGGAAAATATACTGAATCCATGTTTGACAAGATCATTGATATCAAAAATAATACTTTATGCTTATTTTCCTGAATTATACGTTTTCTATATTTTAATTTATGTCATACAGCCTGGTGATGTTGTCTATGTGCTGTGTCGCAGAGATGTGATTTATTGTGTCTAATAAGATTAGAAGGTCACACACACATGCATGCTCACACACACACACACACACACACACACACACACACACACACACACACACACACACACACACACACACACACACACACACACACACACACACACACACACACACACACACACACATCCACAAAATAAGGTGAAGTTATTGTCAAGACAATCCATCTGCATTTGATTTTAATACAACTAACATGTATCACACAACTGAAGTCACATTCCATCTGTATTCTATATTCTGCATTCAATATTCTGCAAGCGTCATTATGTTGGGATAGAGATAGCAGCAGATGATATGTGGATGATTTGATGCTGTCAGTTCCATGTATTAAACAGATCCCTTTGTGCCTTATGGACCTTTCCTAGGTACGTCCCCATGTGATTATCTATCTCTTCTGTCAGTCTTATTCGGCTGAAATTCCATGAGCAGAATACCGTAGTGGAATTCAGAACACACATGGTGATAGAAGAGAGAGAGAGAGAGAGAGAGAGGTGGCTAAGACAACACAGCTACTTGATGATGAAAGATTTACAAATCTTTAATCATCATCATCGGGGGAGATGGTGGCGAATAACATGGGAGAGATACACGGCTGACAGCTCAGACAGAACCCTACTCCGGAAAAAAATTAACATGATGAGATCTCCGCTAGGTTTAAAGAAATGCACTAGCAGATGTGTGCCCGTAACATAAGTCCATTACTTATATGGCTTGTTCCGTGTGCATGGGAACACTCTAGACGCACAGAGGTTGAGTCTGGGATGTACCAATAGCATGGCAGAGCTCTAGACGCACAGAGGTTGAGTCTGGGATGTACCAATAGCATGGGAGAGCTCTAGACGCACAGAGGTTGAGTCTGGGATGTACCAATAGCATGGGAGAGCTCTAGACGCACAGAGGTTGAGTCTGGGATGTACCAATAGCATGGGAGAGCTCTAGACGCACAGAGGTTGAGTCTGGGATGTACCAATAGCATGGGAGTGTTCTAGACGCACAGAGGTTGAGTCTGGGATGTACCAATAGCATGGGAGAGCTCTAGACGCACAGAGGTTGAGTCTGGGATGTACCAATAGCATGGGAGAGCTCTAGACGCACAGATGTTGAGTCTGGGATGTACCAATAGCATGGGACAGCTCTAGACGCACAGAGGTTGAGTCTGGGATGTACCAATAGCATGGGACAGCTCTAGACGCACAGAGGTTGAGTCTGGGATGTACCAATAGCATGGGACAGCTCTAGACACACAGAGGTTGAGTCTGGGATGTACCAATAGCATGGGAGAGCTCTAGACACAGAGAGGTTGAGTCTGGGATGTACCAATAGCATGGGAGAGCTCTAGACACACAGAGGTTGAGTCTGGGATGTACCAATAGCATGGGAAATCTCTAGACGCACAGAGGTTGAGTCTGGGATGTACCAATACTGGAGACAACTGCTATATATATATATATAAAACCTCCAGCTTGTCATGTCTGTCCATTTACCAACTCTCTCAATTCTATTCAAAGGGCTTTATTGACATGGGAAACGTATGTTTACATTGCCAAAGCAAGTGAAATGGATAAACAAGGGTGAAATAAACAATAAAAAGTGAACAGTAAATATATCATTCACACAAGTTCCAAATAATAGAGACATTAAAATGTCATATCATATCTATGTACAGTGTTGTAACGATGTGCAAATAGTTAAAGGACAAAAGGGAGAATAAGTAAAGATAAATATAGGTTGTATTTACAATGGTGTTTGTTCTTCACTGGTTGAACTTTTCTTATGGCAACAGGTCACACAATCTTGCTGCTGTGATGTCACAATGTGGTATTTCCCTTTGGTATATTGAGTTGATCAAAATTGGGTTTGTTTTCCAATTTTTTGTGGGTCTGTGGAATCTGAGGGATATATGCATTTCTAAAATGGTCATACATTTGGCAGGAGGTTAGGAAGTGCATCTCAGTTTCCACTTCATTTATCCCTCTGTGTCCCCATCTCTGTGCTCAGAGCATGCTGTAGGCTCATATCACATCACATGACAGCTGTGTTGCAGCTGATACTGAGGACATGGAGCACACGGAGCACACTGAGGACACTGAGGACACTGAGAATACAGAGGATACAGAGGACACTGAGAATACAGCGGATACAGAGGACACTGAGAATACAGAGGATACAGAGGACACAGAGGACACTGAGAATACAGAGGATACAGAGGACACTGAGGACACTGAGGATACAGAGGATACAGAGGACACTGAGGACACTGAGGATACAGAGGACACTGAGGACACTGAGGATACAGAGGACACTGAGGACACTGAGAATACAGAGGATACAGAAGATAGTGAGGACACTGAGAATAGAGAGGACACTGAGGACACTGAGGATACAGAGGATAGTGAGGACACTGAGGACACTGAGAATACAGAGGATACAGAGGATAGTGAGGACACTGAGAATAGAGAGGACACTGAGGACATTGAGGATACAGAGGATAGTGAGGACACTGAGGACACTGAGAATAGAGAGGACACTGAGGACACTGAGGATACAGAGGATAGTGAGGACACTGAGAATAGAGAGGATACAAAGGATAGTGAGGACACAGAGGATACAGAGGATACAGAGGACACTGAGGACACTGAGGATACAGAGGACACTGAGGACACTGAGAATACAGAGGATACAGAGGATAGTGAGGACACTGAGGACACTGAGAATAGAGAGGACACAGAGGACACTGAGAATACAGAGGATAGAGAGGACACTAAGGACACTGAGGATACAGAGGACACTGAGGACACTGAGAATAGAGAGGATACAGAGGATACAGAGTACACTGAGGATACAGAGGACACTGAGGATACAGAGGACACTGATGATACAGAGGACACTGAGGATACTGAGGATACAGCGAATACAGAGGACACTGAGGATACAGAGGACACTGAGGATACTGAGGACACTGAGGATACAGAGGACACTGAGGATACAGAGGACACTGAGGATACAGAGGATACAGAGGATACAGAGGACACTGAGGATACAGAGGACACTGAGGATACTGAAGACACTGAGGATACAGAGGATACAGAGGATACAGAGGACACTGAGGATACAGAGGACACTGAGGATACTGAGGATACAGAGGACACTGAGGATACAGAGGACACTGAGGATACAGAGGACACTGAGGATACAGAGGACACTGAGGATACTGAGGACACTGAGAATACAGAGGACCCTGAGAATAGAGAGGATACAGAGAACACTGAGAATACAGAGGATACAGAGGACACTGATGATAATGAGGACACTGAGGACACTGAGGATAGTGAGGATTCTTTCAATCCACTAAAAAATGAACATCAGACTACTGGACATTATGAACTCCGGTGTAACACTAACGATGATTGACATGGATGCTGTGTTGTAGTGCAGCAGGCCTATGCACTGTGCTCTAACAGACAACATAACCAACATCAACACAGTATTAACTCTCTGGTCTCATGTTCTATTAGGTGAGCAGAGCAGAGTGTAATCCCTTTATGAACAAACCAGCTCTGTCACATACGAACTAGGATGTCATGTAGAGCCGTCATAGATCAGTGACATCATCTCCCTCGTCAGTCAACAGTACAGAGAGCAGAGCTGTGAAGTTCAAAGCCTTCAGGCCATCTTGATAAAACCCGAGACCATCCACAGTCTCACATGCAGGAGACATACACACAAGCAGGCAAACACACACACACACACACACACACACACACACACACACACACACACACACACACACACACACACACACACACACACACACAGAGACGCAGGAGACACACACACACACAAGCAGCCAAACACACACACACACACACACACACACACACACACACACACACACACACACATTGTGATAAACAGATGTTAATTGACAGTTGAACTACATGCATGTATGCAGTACAGTATGGACTATATTTGTCTCTTTGCCAGTCTGGTCATTGTAAAGAAACAGACTAAAGGTGGAATATTGGTTAGAACTGAACGCTACTTCATACTGTTACAGTCATAAACACTGTTGAACAACAATAAATACATTTCCAACATTGTCCTGAGATCATTTCAATTAAGTTGAAATTGCAGTTGCTCTGTGATTGGTGCAACAACTGCTAGCATTTGAGTACACCTGTCTGAGTGGGCCTGTGTGAGTGCTGTCTGAGTGGGCCTGTCTGAGTAAGCCTGGCTGAGTGGGCCTGTCTGAGTGGGCCTGGCTGAGTGGGCCTGTCTGAGTGGGCCTGTCTGAGTGGGCCTGTCTCAGTGGGCCTGTCTGAGTCCTGTATGAGTGGGCCTGTGTGAGTCCTGTCTGAGTGGACCTGTGTGAGGCTGAATGGGCCTGTCTGAGTAAGCCTGGCTGAGTGGGCCTGTCTGAGTGGGCCTGTCTGAGTGGGCCTGTCTGAATGGGCCTGTCTGAGTCCTGTCTGAGTGGGCCTGTCTGAGTGGGCCTGTGTGAGTCCTGTCTGAGTGGGCCTGTCTGAGTCCTGTATGAGTGGGCCTGTGTGAGTCCTGTCTGAGTGGGCCTGTCTGAGTCCTGTATGAGTGGGCCTGTGTGAGTCCTGTCTGAGTGGGCCTGTCTGAGTCCTGTCTGAGTGGACCTATGTGAGGCTGAGTGAGCCTGTCTGAGTCCTGTCTGAGTGGACCTGTGTGAGGCTGAGTGAGCCTGTCTGAGTGAGCCTGTCTGAGTGAGCCTGTCTGATTGAGCCTGTCTGAGTGAGCCTGTCTGAGTGAGCCTGTCTGAGTGAGCCTGTCTGAGTGAGTCCTGTCTGAGTGAGTCCTGTATGAGTGAGCCTGTCTGAGTGAGCCTGTGTGAGTCCTGTCTGAGTGGGCCTGTGTGAGTCCTGTCTGAGTGGGCCTGTCTGAGTCCTGTATGAGTGGGCCTGTGTGAGTCCTGTCTGAGTGGGCCTGTCTGAGTCCTGTCTGAGTGGACCTGTGTGAGGCTGAGTGAGCCTGTCTGAGTGAGCCTGTCTGATTGAGCCTGTCTGAGTGAGCCTGTCTGAGTGAGTCCTGTCTGAGTGAGTCCTGTATGAGTGAGCCTGTCTGAGTGAGCCTGTGTGAGTCCTGTCTGAGTGGGCCTGTGTGAGTCCTGTCTGAGTGGGCCTGTCTGAGTCCTGTATGAGTGGGCCTGTGTGAGTCCTGTCTGAGTGGGCCTGTCTGAGTCCTGTATGAGTGGGCCTGTGTGAGTCCTGTCTGAGTGGGCCTGTCTGAGTCCTGTCTGAGTGGACCTGTGTGAGGCTGAGTGAGCCTGTCTGAGTCCTGTCTGAGTGGACCTGTGTGAGGCTGAGTGAGCCTGTCTGAGTCCTGTCTGAGTGGACCTGTGTGAGGCTGAGTGAGCCTGTCTGAGTCCTGTCTGAGTGGACCTGTGTGAGGCTGAGTGAGCCTGTCTGAGTGAGCCTGTCTGAGTGAGCCTGTCTGATTGAGCCTGTCTGAGTGAGCCTGTCTGAGTGAGCCTGTCTGAGTGAGTCCTGTCTGAGTGAGTCCTGTATGAGTGAGTCCTGTCTGAGTGAGCCTGTCTGAGTGAGCCTGTCTGAGTGAGCCTGTCTGAGTGAGTCCTGTCTGAGTGAGTCCTGTATGAGTGAGTCCTGTCTGAGTGAGCCTGTCTGAGTGAGCCTGTCTGAGTGAGTCCTGTCTGAGTGAGTCCTGTATGAGTGAGTCCTGTCTGAGTGAGCCTGTCTGAGTGAGCCTGTCTGAGTGAGTCCTGTCTGAGTGAGTCCTGTATGAGTGAGTCCTGTCTGAGTGAGCCTGTCTGAGTGAGCCTGTCTGAGTGAGCCTGTCTGATTGAGCCTGTCTGAGTGAGCCTGTCTGAGTGAGCCTGTCTGAGTGAGTCCTGTCTGAGTGAGTCCTGTATGAGTGAGTCCTGTATGAGTGAGCCTGTCTGAGTGAGCCTGTCTGAGTGAGTCCTGTCTGAGTGAGTCCTGTATGAGTGAGTCCTGTCTGAGTGAGCCTGTCTGAGTGAGCCTGTCTGAGTGAGTCCTGTCTGAGTGAGCCTGTCTGAGTGGACCTGTCTGAGTGAGCCTGTCTGAGTGAGCCTGTCTGAGTGGACCTGCGCAGCAGAAGAAAAGTGTTGAAAGCGGAACGTTTTTAGAATCTTCACAAATGAAAGGGAATTTAAAAAGTCCCTGCAGGGGAATATCCTGGCTTTCTTTTGAGATCCCAGAAGAATGAGATCAAGTTAAATCTAAACATAGCTGAAGCGCTGCTTAAGATGTGATAATGGAAGGTTCAAGCCTTCGGGTCATTAAATAATGATCATATTCCGTATGTTTAAAAAGTATGTTTTAACAGCCCTAAATTTGACTTGGAATAAAAATGATATTATCATGCTGCAGCTCGTGGGCTGGCTTGGTACAGCACATACTGGACCACATTCATGCATCTAGTAAAACAGTCAATTTAAATAGGTTTATCCCAGTTAAAGTAACATAAATAGATCAGTCTGTGTGTGTGTGTGTGTGTGTGTGTGTGTGTGTGTGTGTGTGTGTGTGTGTGTGTGTGTGTGTGTGTGTGTGTGTGTGTGTGTGTGTGTGTGTGTGTGTGTGTGTGTGTACGACTTCAATTGTGTTTGCCCATTGCAGAAGTACTCAGAAAGTGACTTTGGGTTCTGATGGGAGACCGTAAGGCTAACCCTCCAAATCATATATCCTCAGTAACCCTGTGACCTCTGTCTGTCTGTCTGTCTGTCTGTCTGTCTGTCTGTCTGTCTGTCTGTCTGTCTGTCTGTCTGTCTGTCTGTCCGTCCTGTCTGTCCGTCTGTCCGTCTGTCCGTCTGTCCGTCTGTCCGTCCGTCTGTCTGTCCGCCCGTCCGTCCGTCCGTGCGTCCGTCCGTCCGTCCTCTCTTTCTCTGTCTATCTGTCAGTCTCTATGTCTCTGATCTCTTTCTCTGCATAGAAGGCCCTTCTTGCCTTGTCTCTCAGATCGTTCACAGCTTAGTGGAATTTACCTGTGGCGATGATGTTCAGGCCAAGGTATGTATTGTTTTTTGTGTGCTCTAGGGCAACAGTTTCTACATAGGAGGAACTGAGGTGAGACAGGGGAGGGACTGAGGTGAGACAGGGGAGGGACAGGGGAGGGACTGAGGAGGAACTGAGGTGAGACAGGGGAGGGACTGAGGTGAGACAGGGGAGGGACTGAGGTGAGACAGGGGAGGGACTGAGGTGAGACAGGGGAGGGACTGAGGTGAGACAGGGGAGGGACTGAGGTGAGACAGGGGAGGGACTGAGGTGTAGGGGCTGAGGCAGGGGGTGGGAGGCAGGGGCTGAGGTAGGGGCTGAGGCAGGGGTTGGGAGGCAGGGGCTGAGGTAGGTGCTGAGGCAGGGGTTGGGAGGCAGGGAGTGGGAGGCAGGGGCTGAGGTAGGAGCTGAGGCAGGGGTTGGGAGGCAGGGAGTGGGAGGCAGGGGCTGAGGCAGGGGGTGGGAGGCAGGGGCTGAGGTAGGGGCTGAGGTAGGGGTTGGGAGGCAGGGGCTGAGATAGGGGCTGAGGCAGGGGTTGGGAGGCAGGAGTGGGAGGCAGGGGCTGAGGCAGGGGGTGGGAGGCAGGGGCGGAGGCAGGGGCTGAGGTAGGGGCTGAGGTAGGGGCTGAGGCAGGGGGTGGGAGGCAGGGGCTGAGGCAGGGGCTGAGGTAGGGGATAGGTCAGGGATGAGGTAGGGGCTGAGGTAGGGGCTGAGGCAGGGGCTGAGACAGGGGGTGGGAGGCAGGGGCTGAGGCAGGGGCTGAGGCAGGGGCTGAGGTAGGGGCTGAGGCAGGGGGTGGGAGAAGGGCCTGAGGCAGGGGCTGAGGCAGGGGCTGAGGTAGGGGATTAGGTAAGGGATGAGGTAGGGGCTGAGGCAGGGGAAGAGGTAGGAGATTTAGGTAGGGGATTAGGTAGGGGATGAGGTAGGGGCGGAGGCAGGGGCTGAGGTAGGGGCTGAGGCAGGGGCTGAGGCAGGGGCTGAGGCAGGGGCTGAGGTAGGGGATTAGGTAAGGGATGAGGTAGGGGCTGAGGCAGGGGATGAGGTAGTGGATTTAGGTAGGGGATTAGGTAGGGGATGAGGTAGGGGCGGAGGCAGGGGATGAGGTAGGGGATTTAGGTAGGGGATTAGGTAGGGGATGAGGTAGGGGCTGAGGCAGGGGATGAGGTAGGGGATTTAGGTAGGGGATTAGGTAGGGGATAAGATAGGGGCTGAGGCAGGGAATGGGAGGCAGGGGCTGGGGCAGGGGGTGGGAGGCAGGGGGTGGGAGGCAGGGGTGGGAGGCAGGGGCTGAGGCAGGGGCTGAGGCAGGGGGTGGGAGGTAGGGGCTGAGGCAAGGGCTGAGGCAGGGGCTGAGGTAGGGGCTGAGGCAGGGGCTGAGGTAGGGGCTGGGAGACAGGGGCTGAGGTAGGGGCTGGGAGGCAGGGGCTGAGGCAGGGGTGGGAGGCAGGGGCTGAGGCAGGGGCTGAGGCAGGGGTGAGAGCAAAGGGCAGCCTCACCCTGAGTCTATGAGATGTTAGACCTGATGGGGGAGGGGGGACAGAGAAGGGAGAAGGTGGACCAGGGGCCGTGCCAGCAGCCAGGAAACCATAGAGACAGACAGATGGTGCGCTGCCAAACTGGCATTTTTAAATGAGAGCTTAAAACAAAAAACATCATCAGCCTCCCTACCTCCCTGGCAGGGGAGGAAGGAGTAGCACAGCAGACCAGATGCCAGTGACAGTGTGATAGTGTGGAGGAGAAGGTAGTAATGAGGTCTCCACAATGGAGTGTGTATGTATGTGTGCGTGCGTGCGTATGTGTATGTCTGATTGTGTGTGTGCAATCAGAGGCCTGATCGATACTCAGGAGGCGGGAAGATGGAAGCCTGAATCTCCAGTATTCTGGAGAGGGTGTAACAGCATGGTCTAGCCAGGCCCTTTCACTGTCACACACACACACACACACACACACACACACACACACACACACACACCCACACACCCACACACACCCCCACACACACACACACACACACACCCACACACACACACACACACACACACACACGCATGCACGCAAACACACACACCGCCAGACCATTAGTCAACAACCGGCAAGGAGATGATAAATACGATGAGGTACAATCTCCAAAAGGGCTTTTGTCTACAGATAATATTACAACAGTAAATAAATGACATTCTATCCACCTTCTATCCAACCGTTTTTAATTAGATTTTGTGATAAAATATGAATAAATACTAATTCAAAATAAACAATAGTCTGATGCTCATCATAACAACAGTGTAGCTACTGTAACAACCGTATGAGGTTACGATAAACGGAACAGAAAACCATTCAGACGGTATTAAGCGTAGCTTCTTCATGCTACAATGACACATACGACATCCCAGCGTGCTCTCTGAAGCCTTTTCTGAGGCATTAGGCCCCAGACGGGAGATCCCTTGATCGGGGCTGACAGGAAGCGTGAAGGGCTGGAGTGGAGGGTGGGAGGGTTGGAGATGGAGCGTATTGTTTAAGTGACAGGTTTGGAAAACAAACAAATGGTGAATGGGGTTAGGGTTAGGGATGGTGAGGGGGTTAGGGGGGATGGTGAAGGGGTTAGGGTTAGGGGATGGGATGGTGAAGGGGGTTAGGGTTAGGGGATGGGATGGTGAAGGGGGTTAGGGTTAGGGGGGATGGGATGGTGAAGGGGGTTAGGGTTAGGGGATGGGATGGTGAAGGGGTTAGGGTTAGGGGATGGGATGTGATGGTGAAGGGGGTTAGGGTTAGGGGATGGGATGGTGAAGGGGTTAGGGTTAGGGGATGGGATGGTGAAGGGGGTTAGGGTTATGGGATGGGATGGGATGGTGAAGGGGTTAGGGTTAGGGGATGGGGAAGGGGGGGTTAGGGGATGGGATGGTGAAGGGGGTTAGGGTTAGGGGATGGGATGGGATGGTGAAGGGGTTAGGGTTAGGGGATGGGATGATGAAGGGGGTTAGGGTTAGGGGATGGGATGGTGAAGGGGGTTAGGGGTAGGGGTGGGATGGTGAAGGGGGTTAGGATTAGGGGATGGGATGGTGAAGGGGGTTAGGGTTAGGGGATGGGGAAGGGGGTTAGGGTTAGGGATGGGGATGGGATGGTGAAGGGGTTAGGGTTAGGGGATGGGATGATGAAGGGGGTTAGGGTTAGGGGATGGGATGGTGAAGGGGTTAGGGTTAGGGGATGGGATGGTGAAGGGGGTTAGGGTTAGGGGATGGGATGGTGAAGGGGTTAGGGTTAGGGGATGGGATGGGATGGTGAAGGGGTTAGGGTTAGGGGATGGGATGATGAAGGGGGTTAGGGCTAGGGGATGGGATGATGAGGGGGTTAGGGTTAGGGGATGGGATGGTGAAGGGAGTTAGGGTTAGGGGATGGGATGGTGAAGGGGTTAGGATTAGGGGATGGGATGGTGAAGGGGTTAGGGGTAGGGGTGGGATGGTGAAGGGGGTTAGGGTTAGGGGATGGGATGGGATGGTGAAGGGGGTTAGGGTTAGGGGATGGGATGGTGAAGGGGGTTAGGGTTAGGGGATGGGATGGGATGGTGAAGGAGTTAGGGTTAGGGGATGGGATGGTGAAGGGGTTAGGGTTAGGGGATGGGATGGTGAAGGGGTTAGGGTTAGGGGATGGGATGGTGAAGGGGTTAGGGTTATGGGGAAGGGGGGGATGGTGAAGGGGGTTAGGGTTAGGGGATGGGATGGTGAAGGGGTTAGGGTTAGGGGATGGGATGGGATGGTGAAGGGGGTTAGGGTTAGGGAATGGGATGATGAAGGGGGTTAGGGTTAGGGGATGGGATGGTGAAGGGGGTTAGGGTTAGGGGATGGGATGGTGAAGGGGGTTAGGGTTAGGGGATGGGATGGGATGGTGAAGGGGTTAGGGTTAGGGGATGGGATGATGAAGGGGGTTAGGGTTAGGGATGGGATGGTGAAGGGGTTAGGGTTAGGGATGGGATGATGAAGGGGGTTAGGGTTAGGGATGGGATGGTGAAGGGGTTAGGGTTAGGGGATGGGATGGTGAAGGGGGTTAGGGTTAGGGGATGGGATGGTGAAGGGGTTAGGGTTAGGGGATGGGATGGTGAAGGGGGTTAGGGTTAGGGGATGGGATGGTGAAGGGGGTTAGGGTTAGGGGATGGGATGGGATGGTGAAGGGGTTAGGGTTAGGGGATGGGATGATGAAGGGGTTAGGATTAGGGGATGGGATGATGAGGGGTTAGGGTTAGGGGATGGGATGGTGAAGGGGTTAGGGTTAGGGGGATGGGATGGGATGGTGAAGGGGGTTAGGATTAGGGGGGATGGGATGGTGAAGGGGGTTAGGGTTAGGGAATGGGATGGTGAAGGGGGTTAGGGTTAGGGGATGGGATGGGATGGTGAAGGGGGTTGAAGGGGGTTAGGGGATGGGATGGGATGGTGAAGGGGTTAGGGTTAGGGAATGGGATGATGAAGGGGTTAGGGTTAGGGGATGGGATGGTGAAGGGGGTTAGGGTTAGGGAATGGGATGATGAAGGGGGTTAGGGTTAGGGATGGGATGGTGAAGGGGTTAGGGTTAGGGGATGGGATGGTGAAGGGGGTTAGGGTTAGGGGATGGGATGATGAAGGGGTTAGGGTTAGGGGATGGGATGGGATGGTGAGGGGGTTAGGGTTAGGGAATGGGATGATGAAGGGGTTAGGGTTAGGGATGGGATGGTGAAGGGGTTAGGGTTAGGGGATGGGATGGTGAAGGGGTTAGGGTTAGGGATGGGATGGTGAAGGGGTTA
>NC_088408.1:13290652-13305652 GCF_034236695.1 Oncorhynchus nerka | reverse complement strand
TGTCATTAAGGCTCCTCTCCAACTCCCCCTTTAGACTTCATGTCATTAAGGCTCCTCTCCAACTCCCCCTTTAGACTTCACGCCATTAGCTAAAGCAGCATGTATATCTAACAAATAGACAGATAAAGAACCTCTTGACACACACACACACACACATACACACACACACACACACACACACACACACACACACACACACACACACACACACACACACACACACACACACACACACACACACACACACACACACACACACACACACACACACACACACACTCCAGATAAATACCCTCTTGGAATGATCAAACAACGTCTTGGAGGCCACAGTCTTCAATGCCTCTCCTCCTCATCAGAGAAGGCCTTTGACCAGATCCTTCAAAAAACACTTTCCTCAAATGAGAGAATTTGAAACAGGAAGTGGGGATGTTCATTCTCAAGAGACAAACCTGTATTAGAACTGAGAGAAAATAAATGATTATAACTAGAAAAATAAGTGTTAAGAGCCATCTACTAAATATTACAATTCTACAGCAGAATAGTTTTTCCTTTCATCTTATCTTTCTTCCTGTCAGCTGTGAAGAGGTCGACACATGCCAATCAATCTACGGAAGCCAGCAAAGCTGGGATGACACTGTGGTTAAGATGAAGGACTTGCTCTTTCCACAGGTCTACCTGTCTATGATTATGGGTAGGAGCATCAGTATTACCGCTCATCAGAAAATCAGAGAGGAGAGTTCACTGTTAAAATGTTAAAAGCATCATTAAAAACCACCCTGTTAGCGTGGCAGGGAGAAGGCATAAAGACAAAAGTTGAGGCTGAAATGACCAGCATATGACCACATCAGTACAAGTTTGTTTTTACGGAACGGGAAGCAGTAAGTGAATGGCATACAGTGCATTAAGGTAAAATAGGTCTGTGAGACAGAGTGTTTAGAAGTGTCCCAGTCACCTCCTATAATGTCCAGGATGTCCTCTAGATAACAACCTCTCTCTCTCTCTCTCTCTCTCTCTCTCTCTCTCTCTCTCTCTCTCAAATCTCTCTCTCTCTCTCTCTCTCTCTCTCTCGCTCTCTCTCTCTCTCTCTCAAATTCAAATTCAAGCTGCTTTATTGGCATGAAAAACATTGTGTCAATATTGCCAAAGCAACAATGTATACAATATACATTGTAACAAAATTATAAATGATAACAAATAATAATATAAAATGGAAGTAAATAATAATACAAAATTAAATACAAAAATAATAACAATAAAATGGTAACAGTCAATAGTAGAAATGTAATAAATATAAAATCTAATTATGGAAAATGAAACTATAACTAACTTATAACTAAATAACGGTCATCTTCTTCTTTATATCAGTACTACAACTACAATCATCATTACTACGACTACCACTACCATCACTAAACTGTTATCACTACCATTACCACCCATATTTGGAATGATAAACATGAATAATTATAGTAATAACAATAATAGTAATAATAAGTAAGTTACTGCTTACTATGCAGATGTTATTATTCAGTGTCCCTCAGGCTATGGCAGGAAAATACATATTTGGCTGCAAGAGGAGCCATTGCTCCTTCGCCCATGAGTATTCTTAGTTTTTCCTCTGGGTTCAATTTGTAAAAATGTGGAATATATGTAGTCATTTCTGTGAATAATGAATCTCTTTGTGAGGAATATTTATCACAGTAAAGGAGAAAGTGCATCTCTGTCTCTACCTCCCCTGTCATGCAGTGACCACATACACGCTCCTCTTTGGGTAGCCATGGCTTTTTATGTCTGCCGGTTTCTATTGCCAATCGGTGATCACTCAGCCTGTACTTGGTAAGGATCTGTCTCTGCTTCGTATCTCTGACAGAGTAGAGATAATCAGCCAATTCATATTCTCTGTTTAGGGTCAGATAGCAATTTAGTCGGCTTTGGGATTTTGTTTCGTTTTTCCAGTATTGTAAATATGATTCCTTTGATTGGTTCATGATTTTGCTTATTGGAATTCTTTCTTTTGAAGCAGTGCTGGTGTCTGATTGGTTGGTGAGGTCCAACACCAGCTGACTGAGAGGGCTCGTTTCTGGGCTCAGCTCTTGGGTTTGAAGTGCTTTAAATTGCAGACTCGAATTTGGACTTGAATTTAGATGTAGCCAAAATTTTTATGATCTTTTCTGTATCTTCATTATTACTGGAAAACGGCCCAATTCTGCCCTACATGCATTAGTTGGTGTATTTCTCTGGACTTGTAGGATTTTCCGACAGAATTCTGCATGTAGGGCTTCAATTGGTTGTTTGTCCCACATTTTAAAATCCAGTTTATTGAGTGGCACCCAAACCTCACTTCCATAAAGTGCTATTGGTAGGATTACACTGTCAAATATTTTAGTCAAAATTTTAATTGGGATGTTGATTTTGAATAATTTAATTTTTATTGCATACATTGCTCTGCGGGCTTTTTCTTTGAGTGCATTCACTGCCATATTAAAGTTTCCCGATGCAGATATGGTCAGACCAAGGTAGGTGTAATTTTTTGTGTGTTCAATTAAGGTGTTGTTCAGGGTGAATTTACATTTGTGTTTCTGACATCTCATTTTTTTGGGGAAAATCATGATTTAATTTTTTTGGAAATTTACTGCCAGGGCCCAATTATGGCAATATTGCTCCAGAATATTAATGTTTTGTTGAAGACCTTCTTTGGTTGGTGATAGAAGTACCAAGTCATCAGCATATAGCAGGTATTTCACCTCTGTGTCAAATAGTGTGAGTCCTGGGGCTGGAGATTGGTCCAACATGTCTGCTAATTCATTGATATAAATGTTGAAAAGATTTGGACTCAAATTGCAGCCTTGTCTCACACCTCGACATTGTGAAAAAAATTCTGTTCTTTGGTGTTTGATTTTTATTGCACACTTGTTTTCTGTGTACATACATTTTATTAAGTCATACACCTTACCACCAAGCCCACTTTGTAGAATTTTGTAGAATAGCCCTTTGTGCCAAATCGAATCAAATGCTTTTTTAAAGTCAATAAAGCAAGCAAAGATTTTGCCCTCTTTTTTTTGGTGGACGTGTTTATTAATTAGTGTGTGTAAGGTGTATATATGGTCAGTAGTGCGATGGTTAGGAAGAAAGCCATTTTGACATTTACTTATTTCATTTTTTTTCTTGAAGAAAGGTTTGAATACTTGAATTCAAAATGCTACAGAAAATCTTTCCCAAGTTACTGTTGACGCAAATTCCCCTGTAATTATTGGGGTCTGATTTGTCTCCACTTTTGTGGATAGGGGAGATGAGCCCCTGGTTCCAGACATCAGGGAAGCAGCCAGAAGTTAAAACCATGTTGAACAATTTAAGCACAGCATTTTGCAACTCAGGTGTGCTGTTTTTCAGCATTTCATTTCTGATGTTGTCTACACCACAAGCCTTTTTTGATTTAATAGATTTGAGCTTTTCATTTAGTTCTTGTTGGGTTATTGGGTAATCTAATGGATTTTGGTTGTTTTTAATGACTGATTCAAGGATGTTCAATTTTTCTTTAATTTCTAATTGGTTCTGTTGTAAGTCTTTTTGTGGGATGTTTTTGTATAGATTATCAAAATAAGTTTTCCAAATTCCTACATCTTGTATGGCTAATTCTTGTGGCTTTGTTGTGCTTAAATTGTTCCACATGTCCCAGAACTGATTTTGGTCAATTGCGTTTTCAATTTCATCAAGTGTCTTGTTGGTATAATTCAATTTCTTGCATTTCAGTGTTTGTTTATACTGTTTCAGAGTTTGAAAGTATTCATATCGTAGCTCTGGGTTGCTTTGCTGCTTATGTTTTTTGTTTGACATTTGTCTTAGGTGTTTTCTAATTGTTTTACATTCATTATCAAACCATTTGTCAGAAACATTTTGATTTTTGCTTCTGATGTTGCATTGCTTTGGTTTTCTCAAATTTGCTTTCGATGCTGATTTTTGGAATATGCAGTTGATGTTTTGGGTAGCTGAATTGACACCATCTTTATTGTTTTGATACTGTGAGCTATTGAAAAACTGTATAGAGTTCATCATTTCATTTCAGTTCAATGTTTCAATGAATCTCTCTGCACTGTTTGGAGCCCATCTGTATGATCGGTTTATGTTGTAAAGTTTATTGGGCTGTTTTTTTGAATGAATATTGCCGGTTAATTTCTTCAGAAACACGTTGATCTGACTGTGATCTGACAATGGTGTCTGTGGTCTGACAGTGAATGCACTAATGGAGGAGGGGTCAATGTCAGTGATGGCATAATCGACTACATTTGTCCCAAGAGCTGAGCAGTAAGTAAACTGACCTAAAGAGTCCCCTCTGATTCTACTATTAAGCATGTACAGGCCTAAGGCTCGACAGAGATGTACTAACTCTTTTCCATTTTTGTTCAGTATTTGGTCAGGACTGTTTCTATTATTTATAATAGGGCTACTGTACAAGGAGGGGTGTCCAAATATGTGGTGGTTACCTCCCGCATCAGTGTAGTCAGGCTCAGAACCTGTTCTTGCATTGAAATCTCCACAAAGAAGCACTTTACCCTGCGCCTGAAATGTAATGATTTCTGTCTGGAGATTGTCAAAAAACTGATCATCATAATATGATGAATCTGAAGGAGGAGCATAAGCTGCACATATGTATACATCATTGTCACAATAGATTGTACCTTTGTTAAGTTTTAGCCAAATGTGAGTGGTACCTTTTTTCATTTCATTCAGTGCTAAGTCCTGCTTATGCCAAATGATGATTCCACCTGAGTCGCGGCCCCGTTTAACATTTTTATGTTTGATTTTCTTTCTCTATAGCCTGAGGGACACTGAGTATCTATGTCTCCACGACACCATGTTTCCAGTAGGATTATGATGTCCTGTCCCTTGATGTTTTTAATCAATTCTGGATTTGTTGTTTTATAACCAAAATGTGAAGAGTATAGGCCCTGGATATTCCAAGAGCTGATAGTTAATGATCTCATTTATAATAAGTGATATTCACTGGTTTGAGTAAAGTACATCGAAAAAAAAACGAGAAAAAAAAAAAACTATATAAATATATAGTTTTTTTTTTTCTCGTTTCTCGTACACATATATACATACACACATATACACACATGCATACATACACATATGCATACATATATACATACATATATATATATATATATGTATATATACACACATATACATACATACATACATACATACATACATACATACATACATACATACATACATACATACATACATACATACATACATACATACATACATACATACATACATACATACATACATACATACATACATATACACACATACATGTGTGTGGCGTGGCTGTGTTTGTGGTGTGGATGTGTTTGTGGTGTGTGTGTGTGTGTGTGTGTGTGTGTGTGTGTGTACGCTCATGCATGTGCGTGTATGTTATTACCTGTACTTGACATTCAGTCGGCTAGGTGAGTACTTTACTTCCTTATCACCAGGAGAACATAGCAGGGAGTAAACAAACCTCTTACATCCTTTTATATTCATGCACATCTAGATTGGTCTTGTGTAAGAGGAAGGGAAAGGAAAGGAATGCATAAAATATCTGCTGGAGCAATTTGAGTGCAGAATGAGAATGCTCTCTGGGATGACAAAACGACCTGTTGTTGTGCTCAGTTCAAAGCCAGTCTGTGTGCGTGTCTTGTGCCTTCCGGGCCTGCCAACCAACCTAGCGCCCCTTCCAGCCAGCCTATCGCCCCTTCCAACCAGCCTAGCGCTCCTTCCAACCAGCCTAGCGCCCCTTCCAGCCAGCCTATCGCCCCTTCCAGCCAGCCTAGCGCCCCTTCCAGCCAGCTTCCAGCCAGCCTAGCGCCCCTTCCAGCCAGCCTATCGCCCCTTCCAACCAGCCTAGCGCCCCTTCCAACCAGCCTAGCGCCCCTTCCAGCCAGCCTAGCGCCCCTTCCAGCCAGCCTAGCGCCCTTCCAGGCTGCCTAGCGCCCCTTCCAGACTGCCTAGCGCCCCTTCCAGCCAGCCTAGCGCCCCTTCCAGCCAGCCTAGCGCCCCTTCCAGACTGACTGCAAGCTGTAGCACCAGTGATGTCATTAGTTACTTGAGAAAGTAATATATTACATTACAATATTACAATGTTACAATGCGTTAAATTACATTGTGTGGAAGGTCATTTTTATTTATTTAACTAGGCACGTCAGTTAAGAACAAATTCTTATTTTCAATGACAGCCTAGGAACAGTGGGTTAGCTGCCTTGTTCAGGGGCAGAATGACAGATATTTACCTTGTCAGCTCAGGGATTTGATCTAGCAACCTTTCGGTTACTGACCCAACACTGTAACCACTAGGCTACCTGCCGCCTCAGTAGCGCGTTATATTTCTACTTATATTACACTGCGTTACTTTGATGAAAACAATCTCAGAACGTCACTGTTTGTTTGACTGTAGGAGGGATCGAGGCGAGCCACACTCGCTACCAAAGACAGGCAACTAATAGGTCATCTAATGCATTCAGAAATGATCTTCAACCCGATCAGAAAGATGTCTGAATATTGGAGTACATTTCCGGGAATGATTCTAGGAGAGGATAGGCTACACCTATAGCCTGGTCCAGGGGCCCTCCGTGATACAAGACAACCTTTTATGCACTTGTGAAATCTATGCTTAAAACTGTTGTTTTCATCTACATACAAACAAGAAAAATTATCGGCCAACCTTTCTGTAATGTCGTCCACGAAAATCAATAATTCCTTTGGTATGATAACTCATCCTTCCTTTGGTATGATAACTCATCCTTTGGTATGATAACTCATCCTTTGGTATGATAACACACAAGGTGTCCCAAATTGATAATCCACAACACTGTAGCCAGTGCACTGAACCGGCAATGTAATGCCTGTTTCTATACAATGCTTTAATGATAATGTAGAATCCATATGAAAAGACATCCAACAATACGTCTAGACAAGGCTATTTCATGATCATTGATCATTCTGAGAGTCTGCTGTCAGAAGTTCCCTCGTGGTGGGAAAGTTTGACTAATGAAATAATAAAGGTAGGAATAGATGCATTTTTTAAAATAAATAACAAATTCCTTTAGCATATACCAACGTGTCCTCCTATAAAATGTATGTTATGTTGCACAGCTTCATATAAGCTAGACCTGTACATATTTCCTTTCTTAACATTCAAAATCCCCAATGTGAGTAACCACAGCATAGTAATGGACACCTAGACCACAGCATAGTGATGGACAGTTAGACCACAGCATAGTGATGGACACATAGACCACAGCATAGTGATGGACAGCTAGACCACAGCATAGTGATGGACATCTAGACCACAGCATAGTGATGGACACCTAGACCACAGCATAGTGATGGACACCTAGACCACAGCATAGTGATGGACAGCTAGACCACAGCTTAGTGATGGACACATAGACCACAGCATAGTGATGGACACCTAGACCACAGATTAGTGATGGACATCTAGACTACAGCATAGTGATGGACACCTAGACCACAGCATAGTGATGGACACCTAGACCACAGCATAGTGATGGACACCTAGACCACAGCATAGTGATGGACACCTAGACTACAGCATAGTGATGGACACCTAGACCACAGCATAGTGATGGACACCTAGACCACAGCATAGTGATGGACATCTAGACCACAGCATAGTGATGGACACCTAGACCACAGCATAGTGATGGACAGCTAGACCACAGCATAGTGATGGACAGCTAGACCACAGCATAGTGATGGACACCTAGACCACAGCATAGTGATGGACAGCTAGACCACAGCATAGTGATGGACACCTAGACCACAGCATAGTGATGGACGCCTAGACCACAGCATAGTGATGGACAGCTAGAACACAGCATAGTGATGGACGGCTAGACCACAGCATAGTGATGGACATCTAGACCACAGAATAGTGATGGACAGCTAGACCACAGCATAGTGATGGACACCTAGACCACAGCATAGTGATGGACAGCTAGAACACAGCATAGTGATGGACGGCTAGACCACAGCATAGTGATGGACATCTAGACCACAGAATAGTGATGGACAGCTAGACCACAGCATAGTGATGGACACCTAGACCACAGCATAGTGATGGACATCTAGACCACAGAATAGTGATGGACACCTAGACCACAGCATAGTGATGGATGGCTAGACCACAGCATAGTGATGGACACCTAGACCACAGCATAGTGATGGACAGCTAGACCACAGCATAGTGATGGACAACTAGACCACAGCATAGTGATGGACATCTAGACCACAGCATAGTGATGGACAGCTAGACCAGAGCATAGTGATGGACACTTAGACCACAGCATAGTGATGGACAGCTAGACCACAGCATAGTGATGGACACCTATACCACAGCATAGGGATGGACATCTAGACCACAGCATAGTGATGGACATCTAGACCACAGCATAGTGATGGACACCTAGACCACAGCATAGTGATGGACATCTAGACCACAGCATAGTGATGGACACCTAGACCACAGCATAGTGATGGACGGCTAGAACACAGCATAGTGATGGACACTTAGACCACAGCATAGTGATGGACAGCTAGACCACAGTATAGGGATGGACAGCTAGACCACAGCATAGTGATGGACACCTAGACCACAGCATAGTGATGGACAGCTAGACCACAGCATAGTGATGGACACTTAGACCACAGCATAGTGATGGACAGCTAGACCACAGCATAGTGATGGACAGCTAGACCACAGCATAGTGATGGACAGCTAGACCACAGCATAGTGATGGACACTTAGACCACAGCATAGTGATGGACAGCTAGACCACAGTATAGGGATGGACAGCTAGACCACAGCATAGGGATGGACAGCTAGAACACAGCATAGTGATGGACATCTAGACCACAGCATAGTGATGGACAGCTAGACCACAGCATAGTGATGGACACCTAGACCACAACATAGTGATGGACATCTAGACCACAGCATAGTGATGGACATCTAGACCACAGCATAGTGGACACCTAGACTACAGCATAGTGATGGACAGCTAGACCACAGTATAGGGATGGACAGCTAGACCACAGCATAGTGATGGACATCTAGACCACAGCATAGTGATGGACAGCTAGACCACAGCTTAGTGATGGACACCTAGACCACAGCATAGTGATGGACATCTAGACCACAGCATAGTGATGGACAGTTAGACCACAGCATAGTGATGGACAGCTAGACCACAGCTTAGTGATGGACACCTAGACCACAGATTAGTGATGGACACCTAGACCACAGCATAGTGATGGACATCTAGACCACAGCATAGTGATGGACACCTAGACCACAGCATAGTGATGGACATCTAGACCACAGCATAGTGATGGACAGCTAGACCACAGCATAGTGATGGACATCTAGACCACAGCATAGTGATGGACAGTTAGACCACAGCATAGGCATGGACACCTAGACTACAGCATAGTGATGGACAGCTAGACCACAGTATAGGGATGGACAGCTAGACCACAGCATAGTGATGGACAGCTAGACCACAGTATAGGGATGGACATCTAGACCACAGCATAGTGATGGACACCTAGACCACAGCATAGTGATGGACACCTAGACCACAGCATAGTGATGGACACCTAGACCACAGCATAGTGATGGACACCTAGACCACAGTATAGGGATGGACATCTAGACCACAGCATAGTGATGGACACCTAGACCACAGCATAGTGATGGACACCTAGACCACAGCATAGGGATGGACATCTAGACCACAGCATAGTGATGGACAGCTAGACAGCACATTGGCCACTAGACGGTGAAGCACTATGGGTCTTGCTCTCACAGAAATGATCAATGGCAAAGATCAGAGGTGCAAACTCTCTCCATTTCTATAGACAGCAGCTGTCATGACATTTCTCCAAACAACCTTTCTCCGCTCGCTTGAGGATTAATGAGGAAACAAGTAGAGATCGGATCATGGACAGACCGTGCCCGGTTGGGAAATATTTTCTGATAAGTATTTTGCACACTTCTGTCGTGTCTTTGATTGGCTGACAGCTGTGTGCCGTGTCTTTGATTGGCTGACAGCCATGTGTCGTGTCTTTGGCTATGCCGGATTAAGTGATATGACATTCTATTCTATAAAATCCTTTCTCCGTAATTAATATTACCTGATTGAGCTAATCATGTAAATGTAATTAACTAGAGAGTTGGGGCACCACTAAATAATATTTATAGAGCTGTTATCTTCCGAATAAACTCTTAAAGACCTAGTAATATTTTACATCAATAGCAGTCAATATTAATAGTCACCTTAATTCAGTCTCATCTGAGAGTTGTAAATTCTTGGTTATCTTCACGAACCCTGACTAACAAGTTGAATCAGCAATACAAAATTGGGTTTAATTATTTATTTACTAAATACCTAACTAATCACACAGAATTACATATACACAGAATGAATTATACCTTGATTACAAATTACGTCATAAAGGAAAACGTCCCTGGCGGGCAGAACAGATATGACAGCTGGTTACGCAAAAGAAAAGGGGCTGGGTTTGAGAGAAAGAGCGGGTAGACTGAGGAAAAAGGGCTAGGCTGTGCTATCGTAAATACAGTATTTTATGCATTCTAAATTACCGCCCATTTGGAAAAGGAAAATGCAATAAATATTTATTCTTAGCTGCGCTTCGGTAGGTTGGTGGTAGATGGAAGGCCGTGTTTCCCAACCGAGTCCTGTGAAGAATGTCTCTGGTGGTAAATTGGATACGTTGTAGTATAGTCATTGTCTGGTAGACTGGATACTCTGTTCTTTCCTAACCTACGTTTGCAGCTGCTGTTGCTAACTCAACGGCTAGGAGGTATCACTTCTGTAGTGAATAAGAGTTAAAAGTTCATACCATTCGCGACCAAAGCTCACGCTGAGGTTGGCTTCGTTCTATAGGTATTATCTGAACCATTCTGACATCGGACCGTCGTCCTCACATCCCCGGAACAGGTGGTTACATTTTCGTCAAGGCATTATATAGTGGAGCGAGAAGGGTCGGTCTGCAAAGTTTTATAATCCATGTCTCTTCACAGGGGCGGGCCACCTATTGAGCAGAGCTCTAACCTTATGAAAACCCAAATCTCTCATTTGGAAGCTAAAATTACATTTAATCTCTTCACCAATAATTTTATATTCAAACATTTAAATTGAACAACAATTCCATGTGAATCCGATAACTCTGATGTGTAGACTTTCCACTGTAGAGTTTATGTCATCCTCTCATTGATGAGAACGTCTCAGATGACAACCGAACTGACATCATATTCATTAAGTACCAACACATATGTTCAATTGGTCGGATTACCAGAATATAATAATTTCCCCCCACCTTCTGATGTTCCCAGAATCTCTATGTTAACCAAGGGGTTTTCAAATTTCACATCAGTAGGGTAGAGAGAGGAAAAAGGGGGGAAGAGGTATTTATGACTGTTTTAAACCTATCCCCAGACAAACGTCATGACACTTCTTAACCTCTTTTGGGTAGGAGCAGTATTTTCACGTCCGGATGAAAAGCATGCCCAAAGTAAACTGCCTGTTACTCAGGCCCAGGAGCGAGGATATACATATAAATATGCATATAATTGGTATATTTGGATAGAAAACACTCTAAAGTTTCTGAAACTGTTAAAATTATGTCTGTGAGTATAGCAGAACTGATATGGTAGGCAAAACCCTGAGGACAAACCATCCCCCCCAAAAAAATTCAGCCTACCACTGTTTTCAATTGCAGTCATGTTAATTATGAGGCGAAATCCTCCCAGATTGCAGTTCCTAGGGCGTCCACTAGATGTCAACAGTCTTTAGAAAGAGTTTCATGCTGGTTTTTTGAACAATGAGCCAGAAATGGTCGTTTTTCTAGTTGGCTCCCATTTTGGATTTAGTGTTTCCAAGCGCGTAGAAGAGAACGCATTCTTTGGTATTTTTCTCCGGTAAAGACAATAACGATTCTCTGTCTTAAATTCTATCATTTATTTACATATTAGGGTACCTAAGGTTTGATTATAAAAGTTGTTTGACTTGTTTGGAAAAGTTGATTAATAACATTTGGAATTCATGTTGTATGTGTAACGCTCGTCATATGAAGTAGACCAAGGTGCAGCGTGGTACGTGTTCATGATTCTGTACTTCTCAGAACACAAAAAAAAATAACAAAAGAATAACGAACGTCACGTTCTGTAGGCTTCACAAATCTAACACAAAACAACATCCCACAACCTAAGGTGGCAAAACAGGCTGCCTAAGTATGATTCCCAATCAGAGACAACGATAGACAACTGTCCCTGATTGAGAACCATACCGGGCCAAAACATAGAAACACAAACCATAGAATGCCCACCCCACATCACACCCTGACCTAACAAAATAGAGAAATAAAATGCTCTCTAAGGTCAGGGCGTGACAGTATGCATTTTGATGGAATGAAACTGGGTGGATTACTGACTGAAGCGTGCCAGCTAAACTGAGTTTTTATGGATATAAAGAAGGACATTATCAAACAAAAGCACCATTTGTGATGTAACTGGGACCTTTTGGAGTGCCAACAGAAGAAGATCATCAAAGGTAAGGCACTTATTAAATCGCTATTTCTGACTTTCGTGGCGCACCTGCCTGGTTGAAATATGTTGTTCATGCTTTTGTATGCGGGGTACTGTCCTCAGATAATCGCATGGTGTGCTTTCGCCGTATGACCTTTTTGAAACCTGACACAGCAGATTAACAAGAAGTTAAGCTCTATTTTGATATATTACACTTGTGATTTTATGAAAGTTAAATATTTATAATTCCGTAGTTTGAATTTCGCGCTTTGCAATTTCACCGGGTTTAGGTCAGGTGGGATACTACCGTCCATTCTGCCCATAAGAAGTTAAAAAAGTAACGGTAATATAATTACTCAATTTCGAAAAGTAACGTGTTATATTAGTCCATCTATCATAAAGGTAATAATATAACTGCTATCTGTTACCCCCAACACTGAGAACAGCCATGAGAGGAGACTGCTGAGAACAGCCATGAGAGGAGACTACTGAGAACAGCCATGAAAGGAGACTGTTGATAACAGACATGAGAGGAGACTGTTGATAACAGACATGAAAGGAGACTGTTGAGAACAGCCATGAGAGGAGACTGCTATTAACAGCCATGAGAGGAGACTACTGATAACATACATGAGAGGAGCCTGCTGATAACAGACATGAGAGGAGACTGTTGATAACAGACATGAGAGGAGACTGCTGATAACAGACATGAGAGGGGACTGCTGTGAACAACCATGAGAGGAGACTGCTGATAACAGACATGAGAGGAGACTGTTGATAACAGACATGAGAGGAGACTGCTGTGAACAGCCATGAGAGGAGACTGTTGATAACAGACATGAGAGGAGACTGCTGATAACAGACATGAGAGGGGACTGCTGTGAACAACCATGAGAGGAGACTGTTGATAACAGACATGAGAGGAGACTGCTGTGAACAACCATGGGAGGAGACTGTTGATAACAGCCATGAGAGGAGACTACTGTGAACAGCCATGAGAGGAGACTGTTGATAACAGACATGAGAGGAGACTGTTGATAACAGACATGAAAGGAGACTGTTGAGAACAGCCATGAGAGGAGACTGCTATTAACAGCCATGAGAGGAGACTGTTGATAACAGACATGAGAGGAGCCTGCTGATAACATACATGAGAGGAGACTACTGTGAACAGCCATGAGAGGAGACTGTTGAGAACAGCCATGAGAGGAGACTGCTGATAACAGACATGAGAGGAGACTACTGTAAACAGCCATGAGAGGAGACTGTTGATAACAGACATGAGAGGAGCCTGCTGATAACAGACATGAGAGGAGACTGTTGATAACAGACATGAGAGGAGACTGCTGATAACAGACATGAGAGGGGACTGCTGTGAACAACCATGAGAGGAGACTACTGTGAACAGACATGAGATGAGACTGTTGATAACAGACATGAGAGGAGACTGCTGTGAACAGCCATGAGAGGAGACTGTTGATAACAGACATGAGAGGAGACTGCTGATAACAGACATGAGAGGGGACTGCTGTGAACAACCATGAGAGGAGACTGTTGATAACAGCCATGAGAGGAGACTACTGTGAACAGCCATGAGAGCAGACTGTTGAGAACAGCCATGAGAGGAGACTGCTGATAACAGACATGAGAGGAGACTACTGTGAACAGCCATGAGAGGAGACTGTTGATAACAGACATGAGAGGACCCTGCTGATAACAGACATGAGAGGAGACTGTTGATAACAGCCATGAGAGGAGACTATTGATAACAGACATGAGAGGAGACTGTTGATAACAGACATGAGAGGAGACTGCTGATAACAGACATGAGAGGGGACTGCTGTGAACAACCATGAGAGGAGACTGCTGATAACAGACATGAGAGGAGACTGTTGATAACAGACATGATAGGAGACTGCTGTGAACAGCCATGAGAGGAGACTGTTGATAACAGACATGAGAGGAGACTGCTGTGAACAGCCATGACAGGAGACTGTTGATAACAGACATGAGAGGAGACTGCTGTGAACAGCCATGAGAGGAGACTGTTGATAACAGACATGAGAGGAGACTGCTGATAACAGACATGAGAGGGGACTGCTGTGAACAACCATGAGAGGAGACTGCTGATAACAGACATGAGAGGAGACTGTTGATAACATACATGAGAGGAGACTGCTGTGAACAGCATGAGAGGAGACTGTAGATAACAGACATGAGAGGAGACTGCTGATAACAGACATGAGAGGAGCCTGCTGATAACAGACATGAGAGGAGACTGCTGATAACAGACATGAGAGGAGCCTGCTGATAACAGACATGAGAGGAGACTGTTGATAACAGACATGAGAGGAGACTGCTGTGAACAGACATGAGAGGAG
>NC_088408.1:13225652-13283152 GCF_034236695.1 Oncorhynchus nerka | reverse complement strand
CATTTAGTTATGCAGTTAGTTATATCTTTAGTTATACAGTTAGTTATATCTTTAGTTATACAGTTAGTTATACAGTTAGTTATATATTTAGTTATACATTTAGTTATACAGTTAGTTATGTCTTTAGTTATATATTTAGTTATACAGTTAGTTATACAGTCAGTTATACAGTTAGTTAAATCTTTAGTTATACAGTTAGTTATATATTTAGTTATACATTTAGTTATACAGTTATTTATACAGTTAGTTATATCTTTAGTTATACAGTTAGTTATACAGTTAGTTACATCTTTAGTTATAGTTAGTTATATCTTTAGTTATACAGTTTGCTTTACAGTTAGTTATATCCTTAGTTATAATTAGGTATACAGTTAGTTATACAGTTAGTTATGCAGTTAGTTAAATCTTTAGTTATACAGTTAGTTGTACAGTTAGTTATATATTTAGTTATACAGTTAGTTATATCTTTAGTTATACAGTTAGTTATATCTTTAGTTATACAGTTAGTTATATCTTTAGTTATACAGTTAGTTATACAGTTAGTTATACAGTTAGTTATACAGTTAGTTATATATTTAGTTATACATTTAGTTATACATTTAGTTATACAGTTAGTTATACAGTTAGTTATATATTTAGTTATACATTTAGTTATACAGTTAGTTATATCTTTAGTTATATATTTAGTTATACAGTTAGTTATACAGTCAGTTATACAGTTAGTTAAATCTTTAGTTATACAGTTAGTTATATATTTAGTTATACATTTAGTTATACAGTTAGTTATACAGTTAGTTATACAGTTAGTTATATATTTAGTTATACAGTTAGTTATATATTTAGTTATACAGTTAGTTATACAGTTAGTTATATCTTTAGTTATACAGTTAGTTATATCTTTAGTTATACAGTTAGTTATACAGTTAGTTATATCTTTAGTTATACAGTTAGTTATGTCTTTAGTTATATCTTTAGTTATACGGTTAGTTATATCTTTAGTTATACAGTTAGTTATATCTTTAGTTATACAGTTAGTTATACAGTTAGTTATATCTTTAGTTATACAGTTATTTATACAGTTAGTTATATCTTTAGTTATACAGTTAGTTATACAGTTAGTTACATCTTTAGTTATAGTTAGTTATATCTTTAGTTATACAGTTTGCTTTACAGTTAGTTATATCCTTAGTTATAATTAGGTATACAGTTAGTTATACAGTTAGTTATGCAGTTAGTTAAATCTTTAGTTATACAGTTAGTTGTACAGTTAGTTATATATTTAGTTATACAGTTAGTTATATCTTTAGTTATACAGTTAGTTATATCTTTAGTTATACAGTTAGTTATATCTTTAGTTATACAGTCAGTTATACATTTAGTTATACAGTTAGTTATACAGTTAGTTATACAGTTAGTTATATATTTAGTTATACATTTAGTTATACAGTTAGTTATACAGTTAGTTAAATCTTTAGTTATACAGTTAGTTATATATTTAGTTATACATTTAGTTATACAGTTAGTTATACAGTTAGTTATACAGTTAGTTATATATTTAGTTATACAGTTAGTTATATATTTAGTTATATCTTTAGTTATACAGTTAGTTATATCTTTAGTTATACAGTTAGTTATACAGTTAGTTATATCTTTAGTTATACAGTTAGTTATGTCTTTAGTTATATCTTTAGTTATACGGTTAGTTATATCTTTAGTTATACAGTTAGTTATACAGTCAGTTATACATTTAGTTATACAGTTAGTTATATCTTTAGTTATACAGTTAGTTATATCTTTAGTTATACAGTTAGTTATACAGTCAGTTATACATTTAGTTATACAGTTAGTTATACAGTTAGTTATACAGTTAGTTATATATTTAGTTATACATTTAGTTATACAGTTAGTTATACAGTTAGTTAAATCTTTAGTTATACAGTTAGTTATATATTTAGTTATACATTTAGTTATACAGTTAGTTATACAGTTAGTTATACAGTTAGTTATATCTTTAGTTATACAGTTAGTTATATATTTAGTTATACAGTTAGTTATACAGTTAGTTATATCTTTAGTTATACAGTTAGTTATATCTTTAGTTATACAGTAAGTTATACAGTTAGTTATATCTTTAGTTATACAGTTAGTTATACAGGAAGTTATATCTTTAGTTATACAGTTAGTTAGTTATCTTTAGTTTGTTATACAGTTTATATCTTTAGTTATAGTTAGTTATAGTTAGTTATACATTTAGTTTAGTTAGTTATAGTTAGTTATACAGTTAGTTATATACGTTATACAGTTAGTTATATCTTTAGTTATACAGTTAGTTATACAGGAAGTTATATCTTTAGTTATACAGTTAGTTGTACAGTTAGTTATATACGGTTAGTTGTACCGTTAGTTATACAGTTAGTTATATACGGTTAGTTATATCTTTAGTTATACAGTTAGTTGTACAGTTAGTTATATACGGTTAGTTGTATCTTTAGTTATACAGTTAGTTGTACAGTTATATATATTTAGTTATACAGTTAGTTGTACAGTTAGTTATATACGGTTAGTTATATCTTTAGTTATACAGTTAGTTGTCCAGTTAGTTATATACGGTTAGTTATATCTTTAGTTATACAGTTAGTTATACAGTTAGTTATATACGGTTAGTTATATCTTTAGTTATACAGTTAGTTATACAGTTAGTTATATCTTTAGTTATACAGTTAGTTGTACAGTTAGTTATATACGGTTAGTTATATCTTTAGTTATACAGTTAGTTGTCCAGTTAGTTATATACGGTTAGTTATATCTTTAGTTATACAGTTAGTTGTACAGTTAGTTATATACGGTTAGTTGTACAGTTAGTTATATACGGTTAGTTGTTCAGTTAGTCTTTCCGTTAGTTGTACCATTAGTTAAATCGTTACAGGCCTGGGTTTGAAATAGATCCTCAATGGATACATCTCATCTTCCTCCCCTCATAGAGTGGAGCGTAGAGAAGCAGTGTGTGTGTGTGTGTATGTGTGTGTGTGTGTGTGTGTGTGTGTGTTTGTGTTTGTGTGTTTGTTTGTGTGTGTGTGTGTGTGTGTGTGTGTGTGTGTGTGTGTGTGTGTGTGTGTGTGTGTGTGTGTGTGTGTGTTTTCAGAGGATATTACATATGTTTGATCTGGGGTAATAAACCACTCCCCCTGGGCCACAACAAAACATTAATCCTCCTTCCCATACCCTTAAAGCACATACCCCTAAAGCTGCACTTCTTCTCTGTTCGCCTCATCTCTTCCCGACACTCGACCTTGTTGACGTCGAAGAGGCTGAGACTGTGTCTCCCTCTGTGCATGTGAGGGCCTTCTGCTATCGGCCAGTGTGTCATCGGCCAGTGTGTTATCGGCCAGTGTGTTATCGGGTAGTGTGTTAGCGGCCAGTGTGTTATCGGCCAGTGTGTTATCGGGTAGTGTGTTAGCGGCCAGTGTGTTATCGGCTAGTGTGTCATCGGCCAGTGTGTTATCGGCCAGTGTGTCATCGGCCAGTGTGTCATCGGCCAGTGTGTTATCGGCCAGTGTGTTATCGGCCAGTGTGTCATCGGCCAGTGTGTTATCGGCCAGTGTGTTATCGGCCAGTGTGTTATCGGCCAGTGTGTTATTGGCCAGTGTGTCATCGGCCAGTGTGTCATCGGCCAGTGTGTCATCGGCCAGTGTGTTATCAGGTATTGTGTCATCGGCCAGTGTGTCATCGGCCAGTGTGTCATCGGCCAGTGTGTTATCAGGTATTGTGTCATCGGCCAGTGTGTCATCGGCCAGTGTGTCATCGGCCAGTGTGTTATCAGGTATTGTGTCATCGGCCAGTGTGTTATCAGGTATTGTGTGTCATCGGCCAGTGTGTTATCAGGTAGTGTGTCATCGGCCAGTGTGTTATCGGCCAGTGTGTCATCGGCCAGTGTGTCATCGGCCAGTGTGTCATCGGCCAGTGTGTTATCTGCCAGTGTGTCATCGGCCAGTGTGTCATTGGCCAGTGTGTCATCGGCCAGTGTGTTATCGGCCAGTGTGTCATCGGCCAGTGTGTCATCGGCCAGTGTGTCATCGGCCAGTGTGTCATCGGCCAGTGTGTTATCAGGTATTGTGTCATCGGCCAGTGTGTTATCAGGTATTGTGTCATCGGCCAGTGTGTCATCGGCCAGCGTGTCATCGGCCAGCGTGTCATCGGCCAGTGTGTTATCAGGTATTGTGTCATCGGCCAGTGTGTTATCAGGTATTGTGTCATCGGCCAGTGTGTCATCGGCCAGTGTGTCATCGGCCAGTGTGTTATCAGGTATTGTGTCATCGGCCAGTGTGTCATCGGCCAGTGTGTCATCGGCCAGTGTGTTATCGGCCAGTGTGTTATCGGGTAGTGTGTTAGCGGCCAGTGTGTTATCGGCCAGTGTGTTATCGGGTAGTGTGTTAGCGGCCAGTGTGTTATCGGCTAGTGTGTCATCGGCCAGTGTGTTATCGGCCAGTGTGTCATCGGCCAGTGTGTCATCGGCCAGTGTGTTATCAGGTATTGTGTCATCGGCCAGTGTGTCATCGGCCAGTGTGTCATCGGCCAGTGTGTTATCAGGTATTGTGTCATCGGCCAGTGTGTCATCGGCCAGTGTGTCATCGGCCAGCGTGTCATCGGCCAGCGTGTCATCGGCCAGTGTGTTATCAGGTATTGTGTCATCGGTCAGTGTGTTATCAGGTATTGTGTCATCGGCCAGTGTGTCATCGGCCAGTGTGTCATCGGCCAGCGTGTCATCGGCCAGTGTGTCATCGGCCAGTGTGTTATCAGCCACTTTTTTCACTAGGTTCTGTAGTGGTTTTTAAGTATACAAGACATTGGGACTGAATGTTGTTTCCATTTATAGTGACTCAAGTTGAACCAGAGTGCAGGATATCACCCCAGCCAAGTACTATCACCCCAGCCAAGTACTATCACCCCAGCCAAGTTCTATCACCCCAGCCAAGTTCTATCACCCCAGCCAAGTACTATCACCCCAGCCAAGTACTATCACCCCAGCCAAGTACTATCACCCCAGCCAAGTACTATCACCCCAGCCAAGTTCTATCACCCCAGCCAAGTACTATCACCCCAGCCAAGTTCTATCACCCCAGCCAAGTTCTATCACCCCAGCCAAGTTCTATCACCCCAGCCAAGTACTATCACCTATCACCCCAGCCAAGTACTATCACCCCAGCCATGAACTATCACCCCAGCCAAGTACTATCACCCCAGCCAAGTACTATCACCCCAGCCAAGTACTATCACCCCAGCCAAGTACTATCACCCCAGCCAAGTTCTATCACCCCAGCCAAGTACTATCACCCCAGCCAAGTACTATCACCCCAGCCAAGTACTATCACCCCAGCCAAGTTCTATCACCCCAGCCAAGTTCTATCACCCCAGCCAAGTTCTATCACCCCAGCCAAGTACTATCACCTATCACCCCAGCCAAGTACTATCACCCCAGCCATGTACTATCACCCCAGCCAAGTACTATCACCCCAGCCAAGTACTATCACCCCAGCCAAGTACTATCACCCCAGCCAAGTACTATCACCCCAGCCAAGTACTATCACCCCAGCCATGTACTATCACCCCAGCCAAGTACTATCACCCCAGCCAAGTACTATCACCCCAGCCATGTACTATCACCCCAGCCAAGTTCTATCACCCCAGCCAAGTACTATCACCCCAGCCAAGTTATATCACCCCAGCCAAGTTCTAGCCTACCCTACAATTATATACATATGGCAGTTTATATGGAGGTGAGGCCAACTCTTTTCTCTGCATATATCAATGGTGTCGCTCTTGCTTCAGATGACAGACGCAGATGACACCACTCTTTATACATCTAGCCCTTCTTTGGACACTGTGTTGACAAACCTCCAAACTAGCTTCCATGCCGTACAACTCTCCTTCCGTGGCCTCCAACTGCTTTTAAATGCTAGTAAAACTAAATGCGTGCTCTTCAACCAATTGCTGCCCGCACCCGCCCACCCGACTAGCATCACTACTCTGCACGGTTCTGACTTAGAATATGTGGACAACTACAAATACCTAGGTGTCTGGTTAGACTGTAAACTCTCTTTCCAGACTCACATTAAGCATCTCCAATCCCAAACTAAATCTAGAATCATTATTTCGCAACAAAGCCTCCTTCACTCATGCTGCCAAACATACCCTCGTAAAACTGACCTTCCTACCGATCCTCGACTTCGGGGATGTCATTTATAAAATAGCCTCCAACACCCTACTCAGCATTTTGGATGCAGTCTATCACAGTGTCACCCATTTTGTCATAAAAGTCTCATATACTACCCACCACTGCGGCCCGTATGCTCTCGTTGGCTGGCCTTCACTACATATTCGTCGCCAAACCTACTGGCTCCAGGTCATCTATAAGTCTATGCTAGGTAAAGCCCCGTCTCAACTCCGCTCACTGGTCATCATAGCAACACCCACCCATAGCACGAGCTCCAGCAGGTATATTTCACTGGTCATGCCCAAAAGCCAACACCTACTTTGGCCGCCTTTCCTTCCAATTCTCTGCAGCCAATGACTGGAACGAATTGCAAAAATCACTGAAGCTGGAGACTTAGACCTCCCTCTCTAACTTTAAGTCACAGCTGTCAGAGCAGCTTACAGATCATTGCACCTGTACACAGCCCATCTGTACATAGCACACCCAATTACCTCATCTCCAAATTGTTATTATTATAATTTGTTTTGTTCTTTTACACCCCAGTATCTTTACTTGCACATCATCATCTGCACATCTATCACTCCAGTGTTAATGCTAAATTGTAATTATTTCGCCTCTATGGCCTATTTATTGCCTTACCTCCCTAATATTCTACATTTGCACACACTGTACATCTATCTTTCTATTGTGTTATTGACTGTATGTTTGTTTATTCCATGTGGTGTAACTCTGTGTTGTTTGTGTCGCAATGCTTTGCTTTATCTTGGCCAGGTTGCATTTGTAAATGAGAACTTTTCTTAACTGGCCTACATGGTTAAATAAAGGTGAAATAAAATTTTAACAAAAGATTAAGGCCATTTGGCTTCGCAGAGTAGATCATGCCCTGACAGGGCAATTTATTACAAAGCTATCGAAGCAATTATACACGTCAACACGAACTGATTAGAGTGGAGAGAAGAGAGGAGTGGAGAGAAGACTGGAGAGGAAGCAGTGAGATGAGAAGAAGTAGAAGCAAGTCGAAGATGAGACAAAACCACTCAGCCATTACTACAACACATTACCAAACAGCGCTGGCAAAAAGCTGCAAAAAAATATTAACGGAGTCAGATTTGAATAAAATAACCAGTTGCACTCTGTGGAACAATAAGTCTTAACAAAGGCAGCGCTGAAAATGAAAATGAAATGACATAACTGGTGAAGGAGGACTACGTTTTCTCTCTGTCTTGTTTCCGAGTTTAGGACTGAGGAGTGCTGAGTCAAACTGTCAACTCTAATGTAGAGGGGAGTTATGTACTGTAATGTAGAGGAGTTATGTACTGTAATGTACAGGAGTTATGTACTGTAATGTAGAGGATGTACATATTGTAATGTAGAGGAGTCATGTACTGTAATGTAGATGAGTTATGTACTGTAATGGAGAGGAGTTATGTACTGTAATGTAGAGGAGTTATGTACTGTAATGTAGAGGAGATGTGTACTGTAATGTAGAGGCATTATGTATTGTAATGGAGAGGAGTTATGTACTGTAATATAGAGGGGAGTTATGTACTGTAATGTAGAGCCATATGTATTGTAATGGAGAGGAGTTATGTACTGTAATATAGAGGGGAGTTATGTACTGTAATGTAGAGGAGTTATGCACTTTAACGTGTAGGGGACTTACAGTATGTACTGTAATGGAGAGGGGTTATGCATTGTAATGGAGAGGAGTTATGTATTGTAATGGAGAAGGGCGTTATGTACTGTAATGTAGAAGGGAGTTATGTACTGTAATGTAGAGGGGAGATATGTGCCGTAATGTACAGTCGTGGCCAAGCTTTGACAATGACACAAATATAAAATTTCACAAAGTCTGCTGCCTCAGTTTGTATGATGGCAATTTACATATACTCCACAATGTTATGAAAAGTGATCAGATGAATTACAATTAACTGCAAAGTCCCTCTTTACATTTACATTACATTCAAGTCATTTAGCAGACGCTCTTATCCAGAGCGACTTACAAATTGGTGCGTTCACCTTAAGACATCCAGTGGAACAGCCACTTTACAATAGTGCATCTAAATCTTTTAAGGGGGTGAGAAGGATTACTTTATCCTATCCTAGGTATTCCTGAAAGAGGTGGGGTTTCAGGTGTCTCCGGAAGGTGGTGATTGACTCCGCTGTCCTGGCGTCGTGAGGGAGTTTGTTCCACCATTGGGGGGCCAGAGCAGCGAACAGTTTTGACTGGGCTGAGCGGGAACTGTACTTCCTCAGTGGTAGGGAGGCGAGCAGGCCAGAGGTGGATGAACGCAGTGCCCTTGTTTGGGTGTAGGGCCTGATCAGAGCCTGGAGGTACTGAGGTGCCGTTCCCCTCACAGCTCCGTAGGCAAGCACCATGGTCTTGTAGCGGATGCGAGCTTCAACTGGAAGCCAGTGGAGAGAGCGGAGGAGCGGGGTGACTCTTTGCCATGCAAATGAACTGAATCCCCCAAAAACTTTTCCACTGCATTTCAGCCCTGCCACAAAAGGACCAGATGACATCATGTCAGTGATTCTCTCATTAACACAGGTGTGAGTATTGATGAGGACAAGGCTGTCATGCTGTCATGCTGATTGAGTTCGAATTAACAGACTGGAAGCTTCATAAGGAGGGTGGTGCTTGGAATCATTGTTCTTCCTTTGTCATCCATGGTTACCTGCAAGGAAACACTTGCCGTCATCATTGCTTAGCGCAAAAAGGGCTTCACAGGTAAGGATATTGCTGCCAGTAAGATTGCACCTAAATCAACCATTTATCGGATCATCAAGAGAGTGCGGTTCAATTTTTCTTGGGCTTCAGGGCGCCCAGGAAAGTCCAGCAAGCACCAGGACCGTCTCCTAAAGTTGATTCAGCTGCGGGATCGGGGCACCACCAGTACAGAGCTTGCTCAGGAATGGCAGCAGGCAGGTGTGAGTGCATCTGCACGCACAGTGAGGCAAAGACTTTTGGAGGATGGACTGCTGTCAAGAAGTGCAGCAAAGAAGCCAATTCTCTCCAGGAAAAACATCAGGGAAAGACTGATATTCTGCAAAAGGTACAGGGATTGCACTGCTGAGGACTGGGGTTAAGTCATTTTCTCTGACGAATCCCATTTCCGATTTTTTGGGGCATCCGGAAAAAGCTTGTCCGGAGAAGACAAGGTGAACGCTACCATCAGTCATGTGTCATACCAACAGTAAAGCATCCTGGGACCATTCATGTGTGGGGTTGCTTCTCAGCCAAGGGAGTGGGCTCACTCACAATTTTGCCTAAGAATAAATTAATGAAAGCCATGAATAAAGAATGGTACCAACACATCCTCCGAGAGCAACTTCTCCCAACCATCCAATAACAGTTTGGTGACGAACAATACATTTTCCAGCATGATGGAGCACCTTGCCATAAGGCAAAAGTGATAACTATTTGACTCGGGGAACAAAACATTGATATTTTAGGTCCATGGCCAGGAAACTCCCCAGACCTTAATCCCATTGAGAACTTGTGGTCAATCCTCAAGAGGCGGGTGGACAAACAAAAACCCACAAATTCTGACAAACTCCAAGCGTTGATTATGCAAAAATGGGCTGCCATCAGTCAGGACGTGGCCCAGGAAGGTGAATTGCAGACGTCTTGAAAAAGAAGGGTCAACACTGCAAATATTGACTCTGCATCAACTTCATGTAATTGTCAATAAAAGCCTTTGACACTTGTGAAATGGTTGTAATTATACTTCAGTATTCCACAGTAACACCTGAGAAAAATATCTAAAGACAGCAGCAAACTTTGTGGCAATTAATATTTGTCACGAGGGGAGGGGAGTTTTGTCCTGTAATGTAGAGGGGAGTTATGTACTGTAATGTAGATGGGAGTTATGTACTGTAATGGAGAGGGGAGTTATGTCCTGTAATGGAGAGGGGAGTTATGTACTGTAATGTAGAGGGGAGTTATGTACTGTAATGTAGAGGGGAGTTATATACTGTAATGTAGAGGGGAGTTATGTACTGTAATGGAGAGGGGAGTTATGTCCTGTAATGTAGAGGGGAGTTATGTACTGTAATGTAGAGGGGAGTTATGTACTGTAATGTAGAGGGGAGTTATGTACTGTAATGGAGAGGGGAGTTATGTACTGTAATGTAGAGGGGAGTTATGTACTGTAATGGAGAGGGGAGTTATGTCCTGCAATGTAGAGGGGAGTTATGTACTGTAATGTAGAGGGGAGTTATGTACTGTAATGTAGAGGGGAGTTATGTACTGCAATGTAGAGGGGAGTTATGTACTGTAATGTAGAGGGGAGTTATGTACTGTAATGTAGAGGGGAGTTATGTCCTGTAATGTAGAGGGGAGTTATGTACTGTAATGGAGAGGGGAGTTATGTACTGTAATGTAGAGGGGAGTTATGTCCTGCAATGTAGAGGGGAGTTATGTACTGTAATGTAGAGGGGAGTTATGTACTGTAATGTAGAGGGGAGTTATGTCCTGCAATGTAGAGGGGAGTTATGTACTGTAATGTAGAGGGGAGTTATGTACTGTAATGTAGAGGGGAGTTACAGTATGTACTGTAATGTAGAGGGGAGTTATGTACTGTAATGTAGAGGGGAGTTATGTACTGTAATATAGAGGGGAGTTACAGTATGTACTGTAATGGAGAGGGGAGTTACAGTATGTACTGTAATGTAGAGGGGAGTTATGTACTGTAATGTAGAGGGGAGTTATGTACTGTAATGTAGAGGGGAGTTATGTACTGTAATGGAGGGGGGAGTTACAGTATGTACTTTTCTTTTGTGTAACCAGCTGTCATATCTGTTCCGCCCACTAGGGACGTTTTCCTTTATGACGTAATTTGTAATCAAGTTATGATTTAATTATGCGTATGTGTAATTCTGCGTGATTATTTAGTTATTTAGTAAATAAAAAATTTAACCCAATTTTGTATTGCTGATTCAACTTGTTGGCCAGAGTTCTTGCAGATAACCAAGAATTTACAACTTTCAGATGAGACGGAATTAAGATGACGATTAATATTGACTGCTATATATGTAGAATATTACTAGGTCTTTAAGAGTTTATTCGGAAGATAACAGCTCTATAAATATTATTTAGTGGTGCCCCGACTTTCTAGTTAATTACATTTACATGATTAGCTCAATCAGGTAATATTAATTACGGAGAAAGGATTTTATAGAATAGCATGTCATATCACTTAATCCGGCATAGCCAAAGACATGACAATGCAGATTGATTCTGTCTGCTTGGCGGTATTCCTGCTGCTTGCCTTACTGCCCGTCCGTATGTCTGTCCGTCTGTCCGTCTGTCCGTCTGTCCGTCTGCCAGCCTGTCTGTCTGTCTGTCTGTCTGTCTGTCTGTCTGTCTGTCTGTCTGTCTGTCTGTCTGTCTGTCTGTCTGTCTGTCTGCAAGCCTACCCGTCAACCTGTCTGTCTGTCTGTCTTCCAGCCTACCTGTCTGTCTGTCTGTCTGTCTGTCTGCTAGCCAGTATATATGCCAAACTGCCTGCTGATTTCAGACCAATGTTGGATATAATAGAGGGATTTGCAGCCAACAGTATCACAGCAGAGCTTAGACTCTGCAGTCCAACAAGACAAACAGCCAACAGTACAGCAGTGTGGATTAGACTCTGCAGTCCAACAAGACAAACAGCCAACAGTACAGCAGTGTGGATTAGACTCTGCAGTCCAACAAGACAAACAGCCAACAGTACAGCAGTGTGGATTAGACTCTGCAGTCCAACAAGACAAACAGCCAACCGTACCATTTCAGGGCTTAGACTCTGCCGTCCAACAAGACAAACAGCCAACCGTACCATTTCAGGGCTTAGACTCTGCCGTCCAACAAGACAAACAGCCAACCGTACCATTTCAGGGCTTAGACTCTGCCGTCCAACAAGACAAACA
The DNA here is from genome assembly GCF_034236695.1 of Oncorhynchus nerka. Lineage (NCBI taxonomy): Eukaryota > Metazoa > Chordata > Actinopteri > Salmoniformes > Salmonidae > Oncorhynchus > Oncorhynchus nerka. The sequence continues at coordinate 13,271,031 of NC_088408.1, read as the reverse complement.
GCCAACCGTACCATTTCAGGGTTTAGACTCTGCCGTCCAACAAGACAAACAGCCAACCGTACCATTTCAGGGTTTAGACTCTGCCGTCCAACAAGACAAACAGCCAACCGTACCATTTCAGGGCTTAGACTCTGCCGTCCAACAAGACAAACAGCCAACCGTACCACAGCAGAAATGTATGACTGAAGTTTCACTTTAATTTCACCACAAGTAGAGAGAAATGTACGCATGCACACACATCACTGGCTGATTTTAAATTAAATGAACAAAGGCAACACTAACGTTGACTAATGATGACGTTTAACAGCCCCCTGTGTGAATAACAACCAGGTATTACTGGAGAGTTATAAGAGTAGTGTTTGATATCACTATTGTGCACAGTGCCAGGTCTTTCTATCGACCTTGTCGTGTTTAAAGAGGGAGAGAGAAAGAGACAGAGAGAGACACACAAACAGAGAGAGAGAGAGAAACACACAAACAGAGAGAGAGAGAGAGACACAAACAGAGAGAGAGAGACACACAGAGAGAGAGAGAGAGAGAGAGAGAGAGAGACACAAACAGAGAGAGAGAGAGAGACACACACAGAGAGAGAGAGAGAGAGAGAGAGAGAGAGAGAGAGAGAGAGACACACAAACAGAGAGAGAGAGAGACAGAGAGAGACACACAAACAGAGAGAGAGAGAGAGAGAGAGAGAGAGAGAGAGAGAGAGACACAAACAGAGAGAGAGCGAGACAGAGAGAGACACACAAACAGAGAGAGAGAGAGAGAAACACACAAACAGAGAGAGAGAGAGAGAGACAAACAGAGAGAGAGAGACACACAGAGAGAGAGAGAGAGAGAGAGAGAGAGAGAGAGAGAGAGACACAAACAGAGAGAGAGAGAGAGAGAGAGAGAGAGAGAGACACACAACAGAGAGAGAGAGAGAAAGAGAGAGAGAGACACAAACAGAGAGAGAGAGAGAAAGAGAGAGAGAGACACAAACAGAGAGAGAGACAGAGAGAGAAAGAAGTTCCACTGTCCACTACTCCCACTGTGATAATTAGGCTGCACTCAGTCGCTGCCTGACACACAGCACAACACAGTACAGCACAACACAGTACAGCACAACACCGTACAGTACAACACAGTACAGCACAGTACAGTACAACACAGTACAGCACAACACCGTACAGTACAACACAGTACAGCACAGTACAGTACAACACAGTACAGCACAGTACAACACAACACAGCACAACACAGTACAGCACAACACAGTACAGTACAACACAGTACAACACAGTACAGTACAACACAGTACAGTACAACACAGCACAACACAGTACAGCACAACACAGTACAGCACAGTACAGTACAACACAGTACAGCACAGTACAGTACAACACAGCACAACACAGTACAGCACAACACCGTACAGTACAACACAGTACAACACAGTACAGTACAGTACACCACTGTACAGTACAGCACAACACAGTACAGCACAACACAGTACAGCACAACACAGTACAACACAGCACAGCACAGTACAACACAGTACAGTACAGCACAACACAGTATAGCACAACACAGTACAGCACAGTACAGTACAACACAGTACAGCACAGTACAACACAGTACAGTACAACACAGCACAACACAGTACAGCACAACACCGTACAGTACAACACAGTACAACACAGTACAGTACAGTACACCACTGTACAGTACAGTACAGTACAACACAGTACAACACTGTACAGTACAGCACAACACAGTACAACACTGTACAGTACAGTACAACACAGTACAGCACAGTACAGTACAACACAGTACAGCACAATACAACACAGTACAACACAGTACAGCACAACACAGTAAAGCAGAACACGGTACAGCACAACACAGTACAACACCGTACAGTACAACACAGTACAGTACAACACCGTGCAGTACAACACAGTACAGTACAACACCGTGCAGTACAACACAGTACAGTACAACACCACACATTACAGCACAGTACAGTACACCACTGTACAGTACAGCACAGTACACCACTGTACAGTAGAGCACAACACAGTACAGTACAGTACAACACAGTACAGTACAGTACAACACAGTACAACACTGTACAGTACAGCACAACACAGTACAACACTGTACAGTACAGCACAACACAGTACAGTACAATACAGTACAGTACAGTACAGTACAACACCACACATTACAGCACAACACAGTACAACACAGTACAACACAGTACAGTACAGTACAGTACAGCACAGTACAGTACAACACAGTACAGTACAGTACAGTACAGTGCAGCACAACACAGTACAACACAGTACAGTACAGTACAGTACAACACAGTACAACATGTACAACACAACACAGTACAGTACAACACAGTACAGTACAGTACAGCACAACACTGTAGAGTACATTACAGTTCAGTACAGCACAGCACAACACTGTACAACACAGTACAACACAGTACAGTACAGTACAGCACAACACTGTAGAGTACATTACAGTTCAGTACAGCACAACACAGTACAACACAGTACAGTACAACACAGTTCAGTACAGCACAGTACAACACAGTACAACACAGTACAGTACATCACAGTTCAGTACAGCACAGTACAACATGTACAACACAACACAGTACAGTACAACACAGTACAGTACATCACAGCACAGACAGCAATTGAACGACGCTGAGTCCCCTTGGTTCACCATTCTACTGGTTCACTATCAAACAACATGATTGGAGATATCACTGTTGCATTGTTGGGTGGAGAAAGCTTTTCATCACAACATATCATTCCACTTTCAGCAGCTGGAGCAGCAAGAGCAGGGTGGGTTTGTGTGTTCGGAAAGGGTGGAAGTAGAGAGGGGGGGAGAGAGAGAGAGAGAGAGAGAGAGAGAGAGAGAGAGAGAATGAATGAAAATAAGAAGAAAGTTGATTACATGTTCAGAGGATTGCATCTAATTTCTTCTCTCAGCCAGCCAAGTGTCGGTGGGCTATGCACAGAGCTGCTCAGTGCATTACTGCCATCTAGTAGTGGTTCTATGAACTGTTTATAAACCTCAGGGGGAGGAGGAACAGTAGAAGAGACACTAAACAGGACATTATAGAACACAGATTTAACACTAATCTGGTACCTGGCTAGAATATTAAAGCACTAAACTTATCAGCAGCCAAGTGCCACTTGTTTAATAGGTGACAAGTAACAATGAAGTTGTTCATTTGTTGACTGTACAGCACAACACAGTACAGTACAGTATTTGAACCTCCATTGCCTGGCTACAACTACTATACTAGTTGTCTACTAAAAACACAATGGAAACCATCATAGAGACAGAGCCATAGGGCTATGGCCACAAGTAGTGCACTACGATAGGGAATAGTGAACTGTTTAGGACGGAAGTATGAACATGTCCTTACGTTGACGAATCAACAGGACTGGATATGAAACCACTCTTTCTCCTGGTGAGGCAGGACCCTGAGTTAATCATCGGGTCAGAGTAGCACTCATCGCCTCAAACCATGACTCTGTTTCAAAGAAAGGAGAGGAGATAGAGGGAGAGAACAAGGGAGAGAGAGCGAGATATAAAGAGCGAATGAGAGATAGCAAAAGAACAGACATCAACGTAGAGGCCGAGAGGTAAAGATAAAAAGAGAGGGAGCAACTGAGAGAGAAATAAAGAGGTAGAGGACAAGAGAGTATTATCTGCTAGGCCCATTCTCCCAGCTAGCTGAAGAGGCCCATCAGCCACTCCTGGGCTACAATACCCGGACCCCTTCTACTGCCGGTATGGGGCAGGGAACCCCACCGATCCTTCACGACTGGGCTACCGATGTAATCTGCTCGAGGGGGTACTCAACTGGCCCCTAAGTCGCGACGTCCCCTGAATGCCCATCTGCTAGCCTGCTAGCCATGGCCTATTAGTTGCTAGCCACGGCCCGCTAGCTGTCTAGAGCACATTGGACTGTTAGCTGAATAGATCCATCGTCCAATTTCTTGGGCCACTATACCTATTTTACTAATTGGACTTGGACCCCTCTGCTACTCGGAACACTACTAATCCATCACGACTGGTCTATCGACGTCACCGCACGTGGTGGCAAAAACAGACTTTCCTCCGTCGCGACGTCCCTCTTAGGCCCTTCTGCTGGCTTGCTAGCCCAGGCCTGCGAGCTGTCTGTATCGCCTTGTCTCCAGCCAGCCCAACCCCTCACTGGACCCCTATGATCACTCGGCTACGAGTGCTTCTTCCTAATATCAATATGACTTGTCCATTCTTGTCCTGGTTAGTGATTATTGTCTTATTTCACTATAGAGCCTCTAGCCCTGCTCAATATGCCTTAACCAGCCATTTAGTTCCACCTCCCACAAATGCGGAGAAATCACCTGGTTTAAACGTCTCTAGAGACAATATCTCTCTCGTCATTACTCAATGCCTAGGTTTACTTCAAATGTACTCACATCCTACCATACTTTTGTCTGTACATTATGCCTTGAATCTTTTCAATCGCACAAGGAATCCTGCTCCTTTAATGAAAGTTTGATTTTTATATCATTTTTTTTTTATTTGCCACGCTGCATCTTCCCTGTTTTTTGCCCAAGTGGGACTCAACCGTCCCCTATACCATAAGAAGTTAACATTAGAAGCCTCCTCTCTAAGTTTGTTTTATTCACTGCTTAGCACACTCTTCCTACCCGGATGTCCTAGCCGTGTCTGAATCCTGGCTTAGGAAGACCACCAAAAATACTGAAATTTCCATTCCTAACTATAACATTTTCCGACAAGATAGAACTGCCAAAGGGGCGGTGTTGCAATCTACTGCAAAGATAGCCTGCAGAGTTATGTTTTACTATCCATGTCTGTACCCAAACAATTTGAGCTTCTACTTTCAAAAATCCACCTTTCCAGAAACAAGTCTCTCACCATTGCCGCTTGCTATAGACCACCCTCAGCCCCTAGCTGTGCCCTGGACACCATATGTGAATTGATTGCCCCCAATCTATCTTCAGAGCTCATGCTGCTAGGTGACCTAAACTGGGACCTGCTTAACACCCCGGCCATCCTACAATCTAAGCTTGATGCCCTCAATCTCACACAAATTATCAATGAATCCACCAGGTACAACCCCAAATCAGTAAACACGGGCACCCTCATGGATATCATCCTAACCAACTTGCCCACCAAATACACCTCTGCTGTTTTTAACCAAGATCTTAGCGATCACTGCCTCATTGACTGCATCCGTAATGGGTCTGCGGTCAAACGACCACCTGTCATCACTGTCAAACGCTCCCTAAAACTTCAGCGAGCAGGCCTTTCTAATCGACCTAGCCCGGGTATCCTGGAAGGATATTGACCTCATCAGTAGAGGATGCCTGGATATTCTTTAAAAGTGCCTTCCTCACAATCTTAAATAAGCATGCCCCATTCAACAAATGTAGAACCTGGAACAGATATAGCCCTTGGTCTCCGCCAGACCTGACTGTCCTTGACCAGCACAAAACATCCTGTGGCATTCTGCATTAGCATCGAATAGCCCCTGTGATATGCAACTGTTCAGGGAAGTTAGGAGCCAATATACAGAGGCAGTTAGGAAAGATAAGGCTTGCTTTTTCAAGCAGAAATTTGCATCCTGTAGCACAAACTCAATAAACCTCTGGGACACTGTAAAGTCCATGGAGAATAAGAGCACCTCCTCCCAGCTGCCGAGGAAACATTGCCACCACTGATAAATCCACTGTAATTGAGAACTTCAATAAGCATTTTTCTAAGGCCGGCCATGCTTTTCACCTGGCTACCCCACCTCTATCTACAGCCCTGCACCCCCCACAGCAACTCGCCCAAGCCTCCCCCATTTCTCCTTCACCCAAATCCAGATAGATAATGTTCTGAAAGAGCTGCAAAATCTGGACCCCTACAAATCAGCAGGGCTAGACAATCTAGACCCTTCTCTTTCTAAAATGTTCTGCTGAAATTGTTGCAACCCCTATTACCAGCCTGTTCAACCTCTCTTTCGTCTGAGATTCCCAAAGATTGGAAAGCTGCCACAGTCATCCCCCTCATCAAAGGGGGAGACAATCTAGACCCAAACTGCTACAGACCAATATCTATCCTACCCTGCCTTGCTAAGGTCTTCGAAAGCCAAGTTAACAAACAGATGACCGACCATTTCAAATACCACCGTACCTTCTCTGCTATACAATCTGGTTTCAGAGCTGGTCATGGGTGCACCTCAGCCACGCTCAAGGTCTTAAACGATATCAAAACTGCCATCGATAAGAGACATTACTGTGCAGCTGTATTCATCGACCTGGCCAAGGCTTTCGACTCTGTCAATCACCACATTCTTATCGGCAGACTCAACAGCCTTGGTTTCTCAAAAGACTGCCTCGCCTGGTTCACCAACTCCTTCTCAGACAGAGTTCAGTGCGTCAAATCGGAAAACAGGGCCTGTGTTCCGGACCTCTGGCAGTCTCTATGGGGCTGCCAAAGGGTTAAATTCTCGTGCCAACTCTCTTCTCTGTATACATCAATGATGCGCTCTTGCTGCTGGTCATTGTCTGATCCACTTCTACGCAGACGACACCATTCTGTATACCTCTGGCCCTTCTTTGGACACTTTTTTAACTAACCTCCAGACGAGCTTCAATGCCACACAACTCTCCTTCCGTAGCCTCCAACTGCTCTGAAATGCAAGTAAATCTAAATGCATCCTCTTCAACTGATCGCTGCCCACATCTACCCGCCCGTCCAGCATCACTACTCTGGACGGTTCTGACTTAGAATATGTGGACAACTACAAATACCTAGGTGTCTGGTTAGACTGTAAACTCTCCTTCCAGACTCCCATTAAGCATCTCCAATCCAAAATTAATTCTAGAATCGACTTCCTATTTTGCAACAAAGCATCCTTCACCCATGCTGCCAAACCCTCGTAAAACTGGCCATCCTACCGATCCTCGACTTTGGCGATGTCATTTACAAAATGACCTCCAACGCTATTCAACAAATTGGATGCAGTCTATCACAGTGATATCCGTTTTGTCACCAAAGCCCCATATACTAACCACCACTGCGACCTGAACACTCTCGTTGGCTGGCCCTCGCTTCATACTTGTCGACAAACCCACTGGATCCAGGTCATCTACAAGTCTCTGCTAGGTAAAGCCCCGCCTTATCTCAGCTCACTGGTCACCATAGCAGCACCCACCCATTGCACGCACTCCAGCAGGTATATCTCACTGGTCACCCCCAAAGCCAATTCTTACTTTGGATGCCTTTCCTTCCTGTTCTCTGCTGCCAATGACTGGAACGAACTGCAAAAATCCCTGAAGCTGGAGACTCATATCTCCCTCACTAGCTTTAAGCACCAGCTGTCAGAGCAGCTCACAGATCACTGCACATGTACATAGCCCATCTATAAATAGCCCATCCAACTACCTCATCCCCATACTGTATTTATTTATTTATCTTGCTCCATTGCACCCCAGTATCTCTACTTGCACATTCATCTTCTGCACATCTTCCATTCCAGTGTTTAATTGCCATATTGTAATTACTTCGCCACCCTGGCCTATTTCTTGCCTTACCTCCCTTATCCTACCTCATTTGCACATACTGTATATAGACTATTTCTACAGTATTATTGACTGTATGTTTGTTTATTCCATGTGTAACTCTGGGTTGTTGTATGTGTCGAACTGCTTTGCTTTATCTAGGCCAGGTCGCAGTTGTAAATAAGAACTTGTTCTCAACTAGCCTATAAAGGTGAAATAAATATTAAATTAGTTGTGCCCTGGGCAGAGCAGAGTGACCCTTCCATTACACTGTCTAATTAAAGACACTGCAAATTGAAGAGGAGAGTCCCCATCGTCACGGGGATAAGAGCCACACACACACACACACACACATTCGAGAAAGCTATTTAGGGGCATTTATGCAATGCCTGCTTGGGCAGAACCAGAAGTTGCACATATCATCAGTCACACACTCAACTCAACTCTTGAGTTCCTAAAGCCCTGAGACTCCTTGCCCACACAACAACAAAGTGTGACACTGAGAACAGTTTCAACCCGTTTTGTACTGTGTATCTCTAAGGCATGTTACAGCGATAGTAGAATATACTGTATGCATTGGAAACAGAGTCAGAATAACAGCTAGCATCATGCAGATAATCAATGTGCCCCTGAGGACTCACGGTAGTTGCACTGCGTCCATCAGTGTCGCTGGTCACGGGGAAGCTGCAGGTGTGTGTGCGTGTGTGTGTGTGTGTGTGTGTGTGTGTGTGTGTGTGTGTGTGCCTGTGTGTCTGTGTGTGTGTGTGTGCGTGTGTGTGTGTGTGTGTGTGTGTGTGTGTGTGTGTGTGTGTGTGTGTGTGTGTGCCTGTGTGTCTGTGTGTGTGTGTGTGTGTGTGTGTGTGTGTGTGTGTGTGTGTGTGTGTGTGTGTGCGTGTGTGTGGGGGGGGGGGTGTGTGTGTGTCTGTGTGTGTGTGTGCCTGTGTGCCTGTGTGTCTGTGTGTGTGTGTGTGTGTGTGTGTGTATGAGAGTTGATCCCTGTGAACTGTGTTTTTCTGGCGTCTTGGCATCGGTCTACATATGTCTAGTTAAAGTTAAACGGTACTCACGGTCGTTGCACTGTGTCCCTGTGTAAGAGGTCATTGTGCAGTCGCAGGTAAAGTTCTCCCACTGTTGAATACACACGCCCATGTTGGTACAGGAGTCCTCCTGACAGGTGGTGCTGGGTCCTGTTGGAACAGACAGGGTGTAAAGGGGTGGAGTAACCACAGGTGGTGCTGGGTCCTGTTGGAACAGACAGGGTGTAAAGGGGTGGAGTAACCACAGGGGAGGAGGGGGTCGGTACTGAGCCCCATCATTGGAGGTACCATGCAGTAGTGCACTTGGTGTGGGAGGGGAACTGGGGGCATGCGTGCCATATAAATCCAACAGGAAGTCTCAATGTTTGGAGACAGAAAAACAGCATTCCCTTTGTGTGTTTTAACACTACATATGACCCACAAACAAAAAGGACAAAAACAGGATGTTTTTCACGCGGCTACAAAGACAGATACTGTACAAGACTACAGAAAGAAAGACAATTTGCCCAACGTCCCCCCAAAAAACTACAAAAAACAGAATATTAGATGTACAAAAAGTGACTATAGACTTAAAACACAACACATTTACAACACTATAGATTTACGACACTATAGAATTACAATACTATAGATTTACAATACTATATATTTACAAAACTATAGACTTACAATACTACAGATTTACAATACTATAGATTTACAATACTATAGATTTACAATACTACAGATTTACAATACTACAGATTTACAATACTATAGATTTACAACACTTTATATTTAAATGTGTAGATTTACGACACTATAGATGTACAACTATAGAATTGAAACACTATACATAGATGTATGACTATATAATTACAATACTGTAGATTCACAATACTATATATTACACTATAGACTTACACCACTATATATTTACAATACCATATATTTACAATACTATAGATTTACAACACTATAGATTTACACCACTACAGATTTACAATACTATAGATTTACAACACTATAGATTTACAATACTATAGATTTACAATACTATAGATTTACAATATTATAGATTTACAACACTATAGATTTACAATACTATAGATTTACAATATTATAGATTTACAACACTATAGATTTACAATACTATAGATTTACAATACTATAGATTTACAACACTATATATTTACACCACTACAGATTTACAACACTATAGATTTACTAAACTATAGATTTACAACACTATAGATTTACGAAACTATAGATTTACAATACCATAGAATTACACCACTATAGATTTATGACACTCTACTTTTACGACACTACAGATCTACAATACTATAGATTTTTGACACTATAGACATACAACACTATAGATTTACGACACTGTAGAGTTACAATACTATATATTACACTATAGACTTACACCACTATATATTTACAATACCATATATTTACAATACTATAGATTTACAACACTATAGATTTACACCACTACAGATTTACAATACTATAGATTTACAACACTATAGATTTACAATACTATAGATTTACAACACTATAGATTTACACCACTACAGATTTACAATACTATAGATTTACACCACTATAGATGTACAATACTATAGATTTACAATATTATAGATTTACAACACTATAGATTTACAATACTATAGATTTACAATATTATAGATTTACAACACTATAGATTTACAATACTATAGATTTACAACACTATAGATTTACAACACTATAGATTTACACCACTACAGATTTACAATACTATAGATTTACAATGCTACAGATTTACAATACTATAGATTTACAACACTATAGATTTACAATACTATAGATTTACAATACTATAGATTTACAAAACTATAGATTTACAATACTATAGATTTACAAAAATATAGATTTACAATACCATAGAATTACACCACTATAGATTTATGACACTCTACTTTTACGACACTAGAGATCTACAATACTATAGATTTTTGACACTATAGACATACAACACTATAGATTTACGACACTGTAGAGTTACAATACTGTAGATTTACAATACTATGGATTTACACCACTATAGATTTACAATACTATAGATTTACAACACTATAGATTTACAATACTATAGATTTACAATGCTACAGATTTACAATACTATAGATTTACAATGCTACAGATTTACAATACTATAGATTTACAACACTGTAGAGTTACAATACTGTAGATTTACAATACTATAGATTTACAATGCTACAGATTTACAATACTGTAGATTTACAATGCTACAGATTTACAATACTATAGATTTACAATACTGTAGATTTACAATGCTACAGATTTACAATACTATAGATTTACAATGCTACAGATTTACAATACTATAGATTTACAATGCTACAGATTTACAATGCTACAGATTTACAATACTATAGATTTACAATGCTACAGATTTACAATACTGTAGATTTACAATGCTACAGATTTACAATACTATAGATTTACAATGCTACAGATTTACAATACTATAGATTTACAACACTGTAGAGTTACAATACTGTAGATTTACAATACTATAGATTTACAATGCTACAGATTTACAATACTATAGATTTACGACACTGTAGAGTTACAATACTGTAGATTTACAATACTATGGATTTACACCACTATAGATTTACAATACTATAGATTTACAACACTATAGATTTACAATACTATAGATTTACAATGCTACAGATTTACAATACTATAGATTTACAATGCTACAGATTTACAATACTATAGATTTACAACACTATAGATGTACAATACTATAGATTTACAACACTATAGATTTACAATACTATAGATTGACAATGCTACAGATTTACAATTCTATAGAATTACAACACTATAGATTTACACCACTATATAATTGCAACCCTATAGCCTTACAAACTTATAGATGTACAATACTATAGATTTACAACACTATAGATTTACAATACTATAGATTGACAATGCTACAGATTTACAATTCTATAGAATTACAACACTATAGATTTACACCACTATATAATTGCAACCCTATAGCCTTACAAACCTATAGATTTACACCACTACATATTTGCAACACTTTAGATCTACAACACTATAGAATTGCAACACATATAGTTCAGAACAAGAACAGTAAACAAGAACAAATGAAGACTTTAGAGTGTGCAGTACAGTAGTGCATATTCCTGAGTATGCACTCCATTGAGACAGTTTGAAGGGGTATACAATATGCAAGGGACCTTGTCGTTATGGAATGTTGTTGGGTTTTTGAATGGTAGTCAATGGTCAAAAACGTAAAGCGATAGTCTTCAGCGCAACAACGTAATGAAAGGCATCTGGCAAATTCATCCACAAGCACTAATATAGTTTCATATTTGCCTTCTTGAACCGCGTTTTGATGAATTCGATGATACTGTATAATCGTCAAGCCCATTCAAAAGTCCAAGGACACAAACAGGGAAGTATGATGTGTCACTTGCACAGGGCATTCAATGTCAAACTGGATGTGTGTATTCCATTCTCCACCAACCACCACCACACATATCTCACACTTCAGAATACTTCTCTAAGAGGGAATGTAGACAAGAACTCTGCATTATATGTACATAGTCAATCCGTCTGGATTAAACGAATAACATACAAAACCTTTTCAAAAACCTCCAAAGAGAAAAGATTTAAAGAAAAAAATATATATACAAAAATACAAAAAACAAAGAAACATAAACAACTGCAACTAGACAGTTGTTTAAGTGCAATAGTCTTGTGCAAGATGATATGTGAGACAAGAGAATAACTTGGAGGTGGGACAGAAAAAGGAGAACTATAGTTGCTGGCTGAAAGTGCCTTTACTGTGTAATGAAGTATTCCACGACCCTGTCTTTATTGGAGAAGACTCGCTCTCTGAAACAGCACCTTCTCTTCTCACCAGAGAAAATAAGGAAGGAGTGTGACAGGGTTGAGAGAAAGAGATAAAGGGAGGCTGAGGGAGAGAGAGAGCGAGAGATAGAGGCTGAGAGATGTTTGACTAGCAGCACTCTGAAGCTGTTGAAGCGCAGTTGCAGGATTTGCTATACTTTTCAGTACATCTCAACTTTTCCTAATGAAATAAATGAATTTGCTATACAAAGACAGGTAGACATCAACCACGACTGGTAAGACAACATAGTAACAGTACTACATGAAGCCCTGGGCCTGGAAATGGATCTCATGTTTTATGGATGGGCTTCTCTGTGGATGGGTTGAACTGATTGTTTTTCACCTTCTCCTCAATTTATCTCTTTCCCTGACAATCTCTCTGTCTCTACCTCTGTCTCGGCCTCTCAGCCTCTCTGCCTCTCACTATCACTCAATCTTATAAAATTTTCTCCCTTTCTCTCTCAATCTATTTCACTCCCGCTACAGCTTTTCTCATTCATGCTTCCTCTTAAGGCTCTCTTTTATCTCTTCTCTTATCTGTTTCTCCAACATTTCTCCTGACACTTTCAGAGAGTGAGCCTGCCTCTCCAGCAGTGGGACATGGTTGGCATAGCTACACCCAAGATGCATTGCACACAGCATTCTGTCAGTTCAGCCGCGCCTCAGAGAAGCGGTCAGAGTGAAACCTTCTACCTTGCAGGTCGGCTTTGGTGAAATCAACTTTGTTAGCGCCGTAACACAACAAACAGAACAGGAAGAAGCGGAAAAAGTTAGTGTTAGTGAGGCAGCACAAGGTTAGTGCTCAGAGCCATTCAGGTATTGTAGAGTTACAGCTGTAGGATCTTAATTTGATCACTCGTTTTGTTGCTGAGAATTTTCTTGTGCCGCATGCAGGACACAAGGTTATGCACGGTTATATTAATTAACAGTATTCCACATTTCATGTAGCCTCATTTTGACCAGCTAATCGCCTAACCACCAGTCAAGCAACAGTATGGACTAAACATTCAAATCCAGTTGCTGCAGGATTATTTTGTTGCGACAATACAGGTCAAATTAAGATCCTACATATGTACAGGTAATTATAGTGTTGGTAAAGGGAAGTACTTCAGGTTATGTTTAGTGGTTAATTACTGTTCATGTGTTAGATTACAGTAAAAGGGATCAGATGGATAGACATGGGTGTGTGTTGTAGGAATGTGATGTGAGAGAACGCTGTCTCTATGTTCATATACTGATAGTTTGCCACCACCTAGTGGTGGAATGCAGAGTAATATTATGCACCGCCTAGTGGTGGAATGAAGTGTAAAGGTTTGGCACCACCTAGTGGAGGAAGGCAGTGTAATGGTTTGGCACCACCTAGTGGAGGAAGGCAGTGTACTGACTAGACTAGTACATGATGCACTAGTCTTTGATCCCAATATACAATTTAAATTACTTCACCTTGTGACCCTGAGTGGCCATAAATTAACTAGGTTGAAGGTATGAGTGGGCAAGGAACAAACCATAGCCATGAGTAGAAGACAAAGATCTAGTCATATAGGGTGCATGGGGTCAATTTGGAACTGGATGCATAATATAGGTGTGCAAAGAGGTCATAGGTCAGGAGTCGTACCTTCACAGCCACGTTCGATCTGTCCTGAGCGGAACAGGGCATCATTGATGAGGTCAGGTAGACGGCCGTTGAGATCGACAGATGCCAGACAGCCCTGGAAACCCTCCCTAGAGACCACCAGCTTAGGAAGGTTCTGATACATGTTGGGCCCCAGACCTGCCACAAACAGATCCCCTGGAGGGAGGGGGGGAGGGAGGGGGAGATCAAATGAAGGACGTAGTCAGAGAGTGTGTCAACAACATTTATGTGATGGCAGGATAATCTAGTCATGATTATGATGCCTTTACTTAGTCAAATAAGCAAATATTGTCTGTCAAACTGAGTAGTTCCAACATTCAGACTAGCATCCCATTTAGAATAAAATGGTAGTGTGCTAGTTCTATTTATTTTCTATTTCACCTTTATTTAACCAGGTAGGCTAGTTGAGAACACCTTTATTTAACCAGGTAGGCTAGTTGAGAACACCTTTATTTAACCAGGTAGGCTAGTTGAGAACACCTTTATTTAACCAGGTAGGCTAGTTGAGAACACCTTTATTTAACCAGGTAGGCTAGTTGAGAACACCTTTATTTAACCTGGTAGGCTAGTTGAGAACAAGTTCTCATTTGCAACTGCGATCTGGCCAAGATAAAGCAAAGCAGTGTGACACAGACAACAACACAGAGTTACACAGAGTTACACAAACAATAAACAAGCCAATAACACAATAAACAAGTCAATGTACAGCTGCAGCGATCGGTTAGCTGCTCAGATAGTTGATGCCTCCCCCACAGCAAGTCGCTGCGGGGGAGGCGGAGCTGTTTGCCGGGGTTGGAGTAGCCAGGAGGAAGGCATGGCCAGCGGTTGAGAAATGCTTGTTGAAATGT
Organism: Oncorhynchus nerka; assembly: GCF_034236695.1. Taxonomy (NCBI): domain Eukaryota; kingdom Metazoa; phylum Chordata; class Actinopteri; order Salmoniformes; family Salmonidae; genus Oncorhynchus; species Oncorhynchus nerka. Next base: position 13,255,994 of record NC_088408.1, on the reverse strand, counting down.
TCGATTATCATGGATTTATCAGTGATGACCGTGTTACCTAGCCTCAGTGCAGTGGACAGCTGGGAGGAGGTGTTCTTGTTCTCCATGGACTTTACAGTGTCCCAAAACTTTTTGGAGTTAGAGCTACAGGATGCAAATTTCTGTTTGACAAAGCTAGCCTTTGCTTTTGACTGACTGCGTGTATTGGTTCCTGACTTCCCTGAACAGTTGGATATCGTGGGGACTATTCAATCCTATTGCAGTCCGCCACAGGATGTTTTTGTGCTGGTCAAGGGCAGTCAGTTCTGGAGTGAACCAAGGGCTATATCTGTTCTTAATTCTGCATTTTTTGAACAGGGCAGGTTGATTAGAAAGGCCTGCTCTCAGAAGTGTATTAGGGAGCGTTTGACAGTGATGAGGGGTGGTCGTTTGACAGCGGACCCATAGCGAATACAGGCAATGAGGCAGTGATCGCTGAGATCCTGATTGAAAACAGCGGAGGTGTATTTGGAGGGCAAGTTGGTCAGGATAATATCTATGAGGGTGCCCATGTTTACAGATTTAGGGTTGTACCTGGTGGGTTCCTTGATGATGTGTGTGTAATTGAGGGCATCTAGCTTAGATTGTAGGACTGCCGGGATGTTAAAACTTGTTGAGGATAGGGGGCAGTATTTTCACTTTGGATGAATTGTGTACCCATAGTGAACTGCATCCTACTCTGTCCTAGATTTCTAATATATGCATATTATTATTACTATTGGATAGAAAACACTCTGAAGTTTCTAAAACTGTTTGAATTATGTCTGTGAGTATAACAGAACTCATAGGGCAGGCAATCTTCCAAACAAGAAGTGAAATTCTGAATGTGGGTCAAATTTGAAGTAATCTCCCCTTCCTTTCCAAACAAGATATGGATCTGGTAGCACTTCCTACGCTTTCCACTAGATGTCCTCATTCAGTAGAACGTGGAATGGAGCTTCTGGTGTGAACTTTGACCGAATGGGAGGGGAAATAGTCACGGTCTTGGCAGAATGCAATTTCCCTGTGGTGCATTTCTCTGTGGGTGCCACCGTCGTTCCATTTGGCTGCAGATGAAAACGTATGATCCGGTTGGAACGTTATTGGATATATATGAAAATAACATCCTGAAGATTGATTCTCTACTTAGTTTGACCAGTTTATTCGACCTGGAATATATCTTTTTGAAGTTTTCGTGCGAGTTGTCCTGGACCAGCGTCAGCTTTTGGGCTGCTTTCTGATGAAAGATCATCAAAGGTAAGGGAATATTTATGATGTAATTTCGTATTTCTGTTGACTCCAACATGGCGGAGAAATACTTTTACGTCTGAGCGTCTCAGATTATTGCATGTTAGGCTTTTTTCGTAACATTTAAAAATAATCTGAGACAGCGGTTGCATTAAGAACCAGTGTATCTTTAATTATATGTAGAACATGTATCTTTAGTCAAAGTTTATGATGAGTATTTCTGTTTTCTGGCGTAGCTTTCTATAATTCGTCCGGATATTTTGGAGGCATTTCTGAACATGGCGTCAATGTAAGCCGAAATTTGTGGATATAAATATGCATATTATCCAACAAAACATAAATGTATTGTGTAACATGTTATATGAGTGTCATCTGATGAAGATTTTCAAAAGGTTAGTGATTCATTTTATCTCTAATCCTGCTTTTGTGACTGTCTTTGGCTGGAAAAAAATGGCTGTGTTTTTCCTTTGATTTGGTGGTGGTCTAACATAAATATATGTTGTGTTTTCGCTGTAAAATATTTAAAAAATCGGACATGATGGATAGATGAACAAGATGTTTATCTTTCACTTGCTGTATTGGACTTGTTAATGTGTGAAAGTTAAATATTTAGAAATAATATTTTTGAATTCCATGTGCCACCTTTTAAGCTGAATGGGGGGGTGGAGTTCCCCTCGGGGATCGCCTTGCCATAACAGGTTTTAAGCATATCCCAGTTTAGGTCACCTAACAAAACGAACTCTGAAGCTAGATGGGGGGCGATCAATTCACAAATGGTGTCCACGGCACAGCTGGGAGCTGAGGGGGGTCGGTATAGCAGGCGGCAACAGTGAGAGACTTATTTCTGGAGTAGGAACATTGCAATGTAGCAATTGTTTTGCCAGTGTTTATGTCTCTGTGATGGAAAGATATAGAGGCTTCCGTGACTGTCTGGTCTATAATACCATATAATTAGAATGACTACAATTACTGTAATCAAATCAAATGTTATTTATCACATGCGCCGTACACCTTACTGTGAAATGCTTACATTCAGTGGGGGGGAGAAGTATTTAGTCAGCCACCAATTGTGCAAGTTCCCAGCAACAGCCCCAAAACATCACTGCTCTAGAGGAGATCTGCATGGAGGAATGGGCCAAAATACCAGCAACAGTGTGTGAAAACCTTGTGAAGACTTACAGAAAACGTTTAACCTCTGTAATTGCCAAAAAAGGGTATATAACGAAGTATTGAGATAAACTTTTGTTGTTGACCAAATACTTATTTTCCACCATAATTTGCAAATAAATTTATTAAAAATCCTACAATGTGATTTTTGGGATTTTTTTTCTCATTTTGTCTGTCATAGTTGAAATGTACCTATGATGAAAATTACAGGCCTCTGTCATCTTTTTAAGTGGGAGAACCTGCACAATTGGTGGCTGACTAAATACTTTTTTGACCCACTGTACAAGCCCTTAACCAACAATGCAGTTAAAAAAAAGTTAATAAAATATTTACTAAATAAACTAAAGCAAACAAAAATCTAATCAAATCAAAAAGTATCCCAGAACTGTGTTTCTGTGTTCGCTGCTTGGTCCTCCTACCTTTGAGGTCTAGGTTCTTGGCTCCGTTGATGTTCTGTGTGACAGACTTGGCATCCACCTTCAGTGTGTGTGTGCTGGTGGCGTCCCTCGTGATGACTACGTTGTGCCACTGGTTGTCATTCAGAGCTCTCTCATTGTTCCCCTTCAGTAGACTGGGCCCATTACCCAGATCAAACACATAGTGGACAAACCTAAGATGGGGACCAAGGTTTTAATACAGCTGGGGTAGCATTCAACAGTACACAGTGGACTAACGTAGGATGGGGACCAAGGTTTTAATACAGCTGTGGGAGCATTTAACAGTACACAGTGGACTAACGTAGGACGGGGACCAAGGTTTTAATACAGCTGTGGGAGCATTTAACAGTACACAGTGGACTAACGTAGGACGGGGACCAAGGTTTTAATACAGCTGTGGGAGCATTTAACAGTACACAGTGGACTAACGTAGGATGGGGACCAAGGTTTTAATACAGCTGTGGGAGCATTCAACAGTACACAGTGGACTAACGTAGGACGGGGACCAAGGTTTTAATACAGCTGTGGGAGCATTTAACAGTACACAGTGGACTAACGTAGGATGGGGACCAAGGTTTTAATACAGCTGTGGGAGCATTTAACAGTACACAGTGGACTAACGTAGGATGGGGACCAAGGTTTTAATACAGCTGTGGGAGCATTCAACAGTACACAGTGGACTAACGTAGGATGGGGACCAAGGTTTTAATACAGCTGTGGGAGCATTTAACAGTACACAGGTATCTATCTCTCTTCATGACTGTACTTGTTGTATCCTGCAAGTTACTCTGAATAAATACACTACTTCTAAACTAGGAGACAAGGAAACAGGGATGCACACTATAGTACCTTTAAGTGCACTTCCCCCTAAGTGCACACTTATCCACCACTTTACTTTGAGACACATTTCAGACGTGTGTGACCGTTAGTGTACCTACTAGACCAGAGAGTAGAAGTGGACTCAGTTGAAGTGGGTGAGTGTAGGGGATTGGCACAGTCATTAAAGATGATTGTAGGAACACTATGAAAGTGAGAGCTCTCCTTCTCCTCTTACCGCCAATCAATATACTTCTTAAAATGTGGCTAAAACGACCGGCAGATGTCTACATAATTGACCCCTTAATCAAGTTATTCTGAAGGATAACCTTTGCCTCAGAATATCTTGCCTAGTCTTTTGGCATTTCTCACAACTTGGTAGTGAATATTTTCTTAACTATTCATGTTTTACTTGGACTATTTGAGTTTTATCACACCAACTAAAGACACTGAACCAACAAGGCCAGGTGAACTCCATTAAATGACTCTTGCAAGCCCAATGCAGCCGTTTTCAACTCATTATCAAATATTTTTTTGGTAACAATTAAGTACCTTACTATAATAGTTATCTATACAAATTGTCAAAAAGCAACAACTATAGTTTTTGTAGCACAAAAATGTTTATTATTCTCATTTATCTGGGAGTGGTCTGAGTGAGGGAGCTAATTGGAGGCACTTAATTGGAGGGATATCTCAAATGGCAGAAATCAATTCAAATGGCAGAATGGTTTGGAACTCTCTTTGTTATTGGTGATGTCACCAGGCATGTCAAAACTCTGTCTATGCATAACCTGGGTTTTATTCATTCCAGAAACCGTTTACCACTTAAGAACCAAATGGAACGGAGCAAAACAGACCAATTCAGGTGCCTCCCTGTTTTGTTTGCTTCCATTGAAGAAACGTTTTGCAGCATATTTGTCAGAATGAATACACCCCTGCTGATTGAAGGTCATTTGTAGATTGTATTTTCATACCAGCAACTAGGAAATAACACTGATCACATTTTCTTCACAAACAGTTTCATCAGCTATTGTACAATACGATACAAATCAAAAGGGGAAAGTACTGTGACGTCACTGGGCCTTTAATTACATGACTAAGTACAGTTCAATAATGGTATCCTAAGTGACTCACCCTTTGACCAGCTCCACAGCAATGAAGTCGTTCCCGTCTCCACTGTTGAACAGTATGAATCCGTCCGGCGATGTGGTCTTGAACTGGAAGAACAGGTGCATGGTGGTGTAGGCCTGCAGGGTGGCAAGCCCCAAATAGCTGCCCTTGGACTTGAAGGTCACCGGGTCAGCAATGATGGAGCGCATGCCAAAGCGGGCGTTGAGCTCACAGAAGTCAATATCTCCATTCTTACACATGTCAATGTAGAACATACCGTTGAACTTCAGGCCCTAGGGGTTAGAGGTCAGAGGTCCGAGTTGGTTTTTGAGTATGATAATGGCGTTTGGTATCACGATAACCCAGTGAAGAAACTAATATTATGATAACTGCTTTTATCAACTGAAGAACAGTAGTACTGCACCACTTTGATTAGCCTCTATGGTTAGGGAATAATAGCCAATCAGAGGCTGTAATTTGGTCTGGCCATGATCCCCTCCTTCCCGTGCAGGTCAGTGCCTGGCAGATGCCAAATGATGATTTATGATTGAACACGTGCTTCTGCCGGTACATGCTGGTCCTACCTGCAGGTGTCCAATGAAAGAGGAGGGGGAGGACGAGATGAAACGCTTCTCTGTCAGAATGCCTGTCTCCACATTATGGAACTCCAGACGGGTGTGGTCGCCTGCCATCTGGCCTGGAGAGAGAGAAGGGGACAGAGACAGAGAGCGAGAAAGAGACAGAGAGAGAGTGAATGGGAGAGAGAGAGAGAGAGGAGAGAGAGTGAGAGCGGATAGAATGAGAATGAGAGGGAGAATAAGAGAGGGAGAGGGAGAATGAGAGAGGGAGAATGAGAGAATCAGAGAGAGAAAGAAAGAGAGAAAGAGAAAGAGGGAGAGAGAGAGAGAAAGAGAGAGGGAGAATCAGAGAGAGAGAGAATGAGAGAGGGAGAATCAGAGAATCCGAGAGATAGAGAAAGAGAAAGAGGGAGAGAGAGAGAGAATGAGAGAGGGAGAATCAGAGAATCAGATAGAGAGAGAAAGAGAAAGAGGGAGAGAGAGAGAGAATGAGAGAGGGAGAATCAGAGAATCAGAGAGCGAGAGAAAGAGAAAGAGGGAGAGAGAGAGAGAATGAGAGAGGGAGAATCAGAGAATCAGAGAGAGAGAGAAAGAGAAAGAGGGAGAGAGAATGAGAGAGGGAGAATCAGAGAATCAGAGAGAGAGAGAAAGAGAACGAGGGGAGAGAGAGAGAGAATGAGAGAGGGAGAATCAGAGAATCAGAGAGAGAAAGAGAAAGAGGGAGAGAGAGAGAATGAGAGAGGGAGAATCAGAGAATCAGAGAGAGAGAGAAAGAGAAAGAGGGAGAGAGAGAGAATGAGAGAGGGAGAATCAGAGAATCAGAGAGAGAGAGAAAGAGAAAGAGGGAGAGAGAATGAGAGAGGGAGAATCAGAGAATCAGAGAGAGAGAGAAAGAGAAAGAGGGAGAGAGAGAGAGAATGAGAGAGGGAGAATCAGAGAATCAGAGAGAGAGAGAAAGAGAAAGAGGGAGAGAGAGAGAATGAGAGAGGGAGAATCAGAGAATCAGAGAGAGAGAGAAAGAGGGAGAGGGAGAGAGAGAATGAGAGAGGGAGAATCAGAGAATCAGAGAGAGAGAGAAAGATGTAGGGGGAAAAGAAGGGTCAACGGGGTAAGGAGGAGGGAGAAAGGTAGGATAGGAATTTCAAAGGATTTCACCTCTTTATTAGTAAAAAAAGAGCAAATATATTCTCATCGCATCAGAACCAGTAATAGTACCTTCAGACATGTCTTCATCGACTGTCAGTTTGAAGTTTTTACCGCGTCGGACCACTCTGACAGAGTGCCAGTCATTATCATTGAGCTTTTGTCCCGCATATAGAGTCTCTGGTCCCTTGCCTGAGAACGACCGTTAGTTAGTTCAGGGTTAGGGTTAGTCAGCAACACAAACCAAACCTTTGTTTTCTCTGGGTGAGCTGGGGTTTGTCTACTAGTAACCAATTTCTGTAGGCCAGAAAATGAGAAAGTGTTTTGGGGACACTGATTGTAGCTGGGGATCTCGTATGCGGGACACCAGGTTGGGTTGCTTTCTGTGCCTGTTCTGTTTACTTTGCCCACTCTGAAATCAAAGAGTTGGTTTGGCTTACAACAACAATAGAGGAGAAAAGACCTGAAGAGATGATAATACATTACAAAGATATATGTTTGTACTTGATCATCTACCATCTCTTAAGATTCTAAATACAGTAAAATAATAATAGACGTTACTCTAAGATTCTAAATACAGTAACATAATAATAGATGTTACTCTAAGATTCTAAATACAGTAACATAATAATAGATGTTACTCTAAGACTCTAAATACAGTAAAATAATAACTGGTGTTACTCTGACACTATAAATACAGTCAAATAATAACCGCTGTTACTCTAAGACTCTAAATACAGTTAGATAATAACTGCTGTTACTCATAAAAGGGCTCAGATCTTTTTTCAAGGAGCATGAGACCGTACGTAGGCAGAAATGCAGAAATACAGGCAGAATCAAATGTGCCTACAGTATGGAGAACGTTTCTTCAAAAACAAATTCCTCAACCACCCACAAGAGGGCGTGTCAAGCCCATTGTGTGCAACCACAGGGAGTTCAATGTTTATGTTTATGTTTATGTGTGTACCTGCAGCCTCATTAGGTGTGGTGTGTAATCAGAGACATTGATCAGTATAATTAGAGTGAACGAGTGTGTCTGATCTGTCACTCAAACTGAGATCCACCGTCAAATAGAGCTGCAGCTGAGACACACCGTCAACCTCAGGTAGACATACATACACACACACATATACACACACACATACATACATACACACACACATACACACATACATACACACACACATACACACGCATACGCACACACATACATACACACATACATACACACATACATACATACACACACATACGCACACACACAAAAGCACAAAGAACAATCTTAAATAGAAAACATTCTTTGCAAACATTATTCAGGGCGTAAACCGAGTCTTTCTCATTAATACACAAGGCCCTTGACCGCTGTCATGTTGTCATGACCAAAACAAACTCAAAGACCTCTTTATGAGTAAGAGCAGTAATCACTAAATCTTTATAAGCCGCAATACAATGTAACAAACATTAACTTTAAAGAAAAATGTACATGTGAATTTCTGTAACATTTTTAAAGATGTATTTTTTTTAACCAACCTTAAAAAGATCAAGAAAAGTTGTCTAATTGAGTTGAGTTAGTAACATATATCTAATTATGTATATAAACAGCACACTTCAATCATAAGGTCTTTGATCTTAGCTGATCTATTATCAATGCAATTTCCTTATCACACTTCTGTGCATTATCCTATCTATACAAATCATGTCAAAATTAATCATATTAATTTAAAGAAGAATTCTCCATCAAGTGGAGTATAGACTTACTGGTGTTACAGTTTATCCTGACACAGTCTAGATAGGGGGGAAATAAGTGACAGATGAAATCGCATCCTTCAAGGTAAAAGCTGCTGACATCCAAGAACAGAAACTCCACCTTCCGGGGACGGTCACATGACATCGGCGGCCATTTCAGGTAGTTAGGGTAAGTTGTGATGATGGTCAACATCAAACTGCCATTTTGGATCTATATCTTTTTTAGGTCTGAATAGATGCATAAAATATATTTTCTAAATATAATGTTGTTTTCAAATTTCAACATGTGTTTTTATAGTTTAGGATTTTAAGCCTATTTTTTTAAATGGCCGCTTGCAGTTCATTGGCCACATCGATTTACTAACCCAGAATTTTGTAACCATACTTTGTTATTCTGCACCTGTAGCCATCAGTTATTTATATCAAATGTGTATCATATTGGAGTATGATACATCCTACACTTTAGGCTGCAAACGGTATACAAAATAGGCCTATATCTCAACCAATAGGGAATAAGTAGTGCTGTGATTGGTCAGGTGATCTGGGTTAGGATCCATGTGACCCAGCTCGTCATGTACAGTCAACCGCAACAGAGAAGTGGGAGCAAACAGCGTCGATCCAGTCAGCACCAGCGCCGTACAGTGGCCTAGCAGGACCTCAGAGGGTTCCAGGCTACCTCAGACCTCAGCACTAACACAAAGATAGCAAAGGTATAGGCTATGTGTGTATGAGAGAAACCAGCCAAATCCCATTAGATATTGTGTATTGAAGTCCTATATACTAGTCAGACTCTGAGAATAATATTTGGCAACATTAGGAAAGTGACAGTTATAATGTGTCCATAACATAATGTAAAACTGAGTGAAATACACAGATCAATTTCCATTGATCCCCCATCTTTATAAGCATACAGATGGAGGATCTTAATTTGAGCCAGTTTGCTACAGCAGGAAAATAGTCTTGCAGCAACAGGAAAAGTGAATGATTATTTTGGTAGGAGTTGATACATGTTCGAAAGGGTAAATCAAGTCTAGAAGCCTTTTTAAAACTCAGATACACTGGAGGAAAATGTTCAGCAACAAAAGTGTGATCAAATTAAAGCAATTCAATATAGCTTAGTAGACCCTTCAAGGGATCTTAAAAATCTAAATGATTTAGCAAAATTATCCTTGATTTGACCTTCTTAAAACAATTCCATATCTTAATAGTATCCCCCCCCTTATATGTTAAGATCCTACATATGTATGTGTTGACAGCAGTGGAGGCTGCTGAGGGGAGGACGTCTCATCATCATGGCTAGAATAGAATGTAATGGAGTTGAATACCAGTCCATTCAGTGCATTATTATTAGCTGTCCTCCCCTCAGCAGCCTCCACCGGTTGACAGGTACAGTTTGTTTGTGTTTTGCAAGAGGGTGGATATAGAGGAAGGCAAGCTAGTCAAAGCTAGCTTCATGTTTGTGTCCACGTGTGTATAGATAAAGAAACGGGTGCTCTTATACTATCCTATATGCCACCATCTGCAGGCTTGCTGTGTGCTGTGGGCTCGAGCTGTATGCTAGGCGGGCCGCAGGCTAAGGGCCGTTGAAGGGGTGATCATCTTTGAACAAGGCGACATGGGAAATACCACCTACACTACTGTAGGGGTGCTAATGGGTGGAACCATGGACCAAACCAAAATCAAAATACAGGAAATAATCAACAAAACACGGTTACGACAACAAAAAACCCAGACGGTAAGAATGTAGGATAATAATGCATTATCGAGATGTAGTTATACAGTACCAGTAGAACGTTTGGACACACCTACTCATTCAAAGGTTTTTCTTTATTTTTACTATTTTCTACATAAGCGAATAATGGTGAAGACATAAAAACTATGAAAAAACACATATGGAATCATGTAGTAACCAAAAAAGGAGGTGTGATGGCGTGGGGGTGCTTTGCTGGACGCTGTCTGTGATTATAATTCAAGGCACACTTAATCTGCATTGCTACTACAGCATTATACAGCGATATGCCATCACATTTGGTTTGCATTTAGTGGGACTATGTTTTTCAACAGGACAGTGATCAAAACACACCTCCAGGCTGTGTAAGGGCTATTTGACCAAGATGGAGAGTGATGGAGTGCTACATCAGATGACCTGGCCTCCACAATCACCCGACCTCAACCCATTTGAGATGGTTGGGGATGAGTCGGACTGCAGAGTGAAGGAAAAGCAGCCAACAAGTGCTCAGCACATGTGGGAACTCCTTCAAGACTGTAGGAAAAGCATTCCAGGTGAAGCTGGTTGAGAGAATGCCAAGAGTGTGCAAAGCTGTCATCAAGGCAAAGGGTGGATACTTTGAAGAATCTCAAATATAAAATATATTTTGATTTGTTTAACACTTTTTGTTTCTATATGATTCCATATGTGTTATTTCATAGTTTTGTTGTCTTCAATATTATTCTACAATGTAGAAAACAGTAAAAATAAAGAAAAACCCTGCAATGAGTAGGTGTGTCCAAACTTTTGACTGGTACTTTATATCAGAACCTTTGGATGGGAAGGAGAGAAAATGGCCATCATAATAAGAGGACCTTGATAAGAAGTCCTGTAATTGAGGGGTGAAACAGGCCTATGTAATGTATAATAAAACTATGTTTGATAGCATATAAGTAACTGAACATCTCCAGCCTAATATCTGAGAAATGTTCCAGTCTACTTATGAGCATGACTGACTATTTCTCAATATCTTAATGAAAATGACTGTGATAATCATGGATACAGTGATTTAATTGTTAGATTAATTGTAAAATATTCTACAGTGACGACATAGCAGCAAAGCAAGAACATCTAAATATATGATGCGGAGCAAATTAAAATACAATCCATGCAACTACTGTACAAGAAAATAGATGTAGTTTGACTAAAACCAAAAGAATTCATGAAAACGACTAACAAAAACTACTATGTGACAACTCGAACCGACCTCCCCTGAAGACACCGGGACGGGGAGGGTTAACAGTTTCATACGATACCTAGGTTGACCGTGAGTTTGACACGGCCGCTGTCCAGCTCCAGACGGAGCGTGTCGGCAGAGTCCCGGGAGGTAGCGGCCATGAGGAGCCCAAATGCACGCTGGGACATAAAGCGTAGGGAGACGTCCTCTGCCTCTGTGTGCATCACGTCAGGCATCACCACCTTCATGTACATACTGCCGTCGTAGCTCAGGATAGACGCCTCTGTAATAAAGGGAAGGGGGGGGGGGGGGGGGTCAGAGATTAGGAAGTAGCGCAGATAGTATATTGAAGCAATAAGACCCGAAGCGGTGTGGTATAGTGAGTCCAATATACCACGCCTAAGGGCCGTTCTTAGCTGTGGTATATTGACCGTATACCACAAACCCCTAAAGTGCCTTATTGCTATGATAAGTACTTTACCAATGTAATTAGAGGAAGTAGCGCAGATAGTATATTGAAGCAATAAGACCCGAAGGGGTGTGGTATAGTGAGTCCAATATACCACGCCTAAGGGCCGTTCTTAGCTGTGGTATATTGACCGTATACCACAAACCCCTAAAGTTCCTTATTGCTATGATAAGTACTTTACCAATGTAATTAGAACACTAAACAGTAAAATAATTTGTCTCATGTACCATGGCTTACAGCCAATCAGGATCCAGGTCGCTAAACATTTGGTTTATAATATAGTACACACCATGTAACAGACTCAAATTAGCACGAATGTGTTTCAATGAAAGTTAATGGCAAAGTGGGATAAAAATGTATTTAACAATCAACTCAAAATACATGTCAAAATGGAAGAAAAATTACATATTTTTTAAGATAAATAAAAATGCATAACCTAAATATAGTTGTTGTATTCAGATAATAAATTAGTCCAGGAGTAAAATTTAGCTTAACATATCCCATAATACGTTACATGGACGCACTCTGTGTGAACTAATAGGGTTTGACATGATTTTTTAAATAACTAACCCTTCCTCTGTCCCTCATACATACAACATCTGTAAGGTCCCTCAGTGAAGTAGTGTATTTCATGCACATATTCAAATAGAAAGACCAGGGAGGCTGGCCATTCCATTATTTAAAAACACTACGCAAGAGAGGTACAAAGTACAACATCTGTTACACATAAACTCACAGGCCTACAGTACACATCCCTTGTGTCTTATTGATGAAAACACACATACCACATACACACTTAGACCCATGTACTACATCTATCACGTGACAACGCCCAGACTCCATCACGTGACAACACTGTTCCTGAACGCCCAGACTCCATCACGTGACAACACTGTTCCTGAACGCCCAGACTCCATCACCTGACAACACTGTTCCTGAACGCCCAGACTCCATCACGTGACAACACTGTTCCTGAACGCCCAGACTCCATCACGTGACAACACTGTTCCTGAACGCCCAGATTCCATCACGTGACAACACTGTTCCTGAACGCCCAGACTCCATCACGTGACAACACTGTTCCTGAACGCCCAGACTCCATCACGTGACAACACTGTTCCTGAACGCCCAGACTCCATCACGTGACAACACTGTTCCTGAACGCCCAGACTCCATCACGTGACAACACTGTCCCTGAACGCCCAGACTCCATCACCTGACAACACTGTTCCTGAACGCCCAGACTCCATCACGTGACAACACTGTTCCTGAACGCCCAGACTCCATCACGTGACAACACTGTTCCTGAACGCCCAGACTCCATCACGTGACAACACTGTTCCTGAACGCCCAGACTCCATCACGTGACAACACTGTTCCTGAACGCCCAGACTCCATCACGTGACAACACTGTTCCTGAACGCCCAGACTCCATCACGTGACAACACTGTTCCTGAACGCCCAGACTCCATCACCTGACAACACTGTCCCTGAACGCCCAGACTCCATCACGTGACAACACTGTCCATGAACGCCCAGACTGCATCACGTGACAACACTGTTACTGAACGCCCAGACTCCATCACGTGACAACACTGGTCCTGAACGCCCAGACTCCATCACGTGACAACACTGGTCCTGAACGCCCAGACTCCATCACGTGACAACACTGTCCCTGAACGCCCAGACTCCATCATGTGACCCAGGCTCCAAACACAATGATCAACAAGCAGAACATTAAAACATCAACCTCTTCTTTCCTCTGCATTTTCCTCTCAAACACGCACGCACGCACACACACACACACACACACACACACACACACACACACACACACACACACACACACACACACACACACACACAAACACACACACACACACACACACACACACACACACACACAGAACTCTCTCTCCTGACTGACACAGCTACAGTGCACCCCGACCTATTCAAATTAAACAGAGAGATTAGGGCACCAGGGGACACATTTACTCGCAACACTACCCTTTTCTGCAGTTCACACCTGTCATCATGGTGGTGAGTGGCAGGCAGCAGGGCTATAATGCTGGAAGGTGTTCTGTTCTGGAAGAGATGTATTAAAAAGGGCACCCAGCTGTGAAATACCTGCTTTGACACCTCAGCTTTAAAATATAAAAATTGTCCTCTGGGCTCAGAAATGCAGCAACATTTTATTTGGACTGAAATAAAAAGGCTCTTTGTACATGCAAATAAATGGGCAGAGTAAACGTCACTCATGTTACGCTTCATGATGTTTCTGTGATTTGATATTGACATTGATTTAATTCGAGCTTTTCTCATTGCAGTTACATCTTATTTCAACGACAGAGCTTGACATTATATCTACAATTTACGTCAATCCAAAAGTCTCTATGCCACAAATATGTTACGAAACCAGGTGCTTTGAACCATAGGTGATTTGATAACTCTTAGGTAACTAACAGCAACAACAGCTAGATACAGTAGGTAGCTGGTGTCCAGTAAACTATCAAACCAAATTATATTTGTCACATACGCCAAATACAACAGCTGTAGACCTTACTTACAAGCCCTTTAACCAACAACGCTTTAAGAAGTTAAGGAAAAAGTATTGAGTAAAATAGATCAGGAAAACAGAGTAAATGATTGTACTGCGCTCTGTAGCCCAGAGGCTAATCAGGGAAGACCAGACCAGGTCAAGGCTCTCTACTTCTTTCTCCCCTCCATTTTCCAACGCTGACACATAAACGCTCACATACTGTAGGCTGCCATGCAAATGGACCCCTATTCTCTTTATAGTGCACTCTATTGGACCAGGGCCCATAGAGTTTGGGTCAAAAGTTGTAGATTATATGGAGAATAGAATGCGATTTGGGACGCACTAACACTACCCCTCCTGTCAGGCAGGGCCAAGCTTTTGATTTCAGCCCAGCCACGCCGGGCCCAGGTCCAAGATCACAGGCAGGAAAACGAGGTGAGAGACGTAGTGTGTGAGTGAGAGCGTGTCTGGCTGGCTGACCACAGAGAACAACTTGAATAGACATGGAAGGACAGAAAAGAACAATCATTTATCAAGTGTGAGGTTTTCCTTGAAGAAAAATGCATTGCAGACAAGTTCAAGTGTTCAATACAAACTGAAGGTGTTTGTGAGGATAATATAAGATTCAGTCAGTACTATGAAATTGCTGCAGTTCACAAAATGTTAGGCTACACTACAAGTCTTGCAGTTAAAAAGCAATGCATGGAAACGATGAAATGCAAGGCATTTATTCCACATTAATCATATAAGAAGTACACTGTTAAAATATAAAGACTATTCAAAACCCCATCATTGTAAAACCATGAAATATAGCGCACCTTAGCTGAGCTTTGGTGTTTGGAGGGTGTTTGGAGAGTGTTTGGAGGGTGTTTGGAGAGTGTCTGGAGGGTGTTTGGAGGGTGTTGGGAGTGTGTTCGGAGAGTGTTCGGAGGGTGTTCGGAGAGTGTTTGGACGGTGTTTGGAGAGATTTTGGATGGTGTTTGGAGGGTGTTTGGAGGGTGTTTGGATGGTGTTTGGAGGGAGTGTTTGGAGGGTGTTTGGAGGGTGTTCGGAGGGTGTTTGGAGGGTGTTTGGAGGGTGTTTGGAGGGTGTTCGGAGGGAGTTCGGAGGGTGTTTGGAGGGTGTTCGGAGGGTGTTCGGAGGGTGTTTGGAGGGTGTTCGGAGGGTGTTCGGAGAGTGTTCGGAGGGTGTTCGGAGGGTGTTCGGAGAGTGTTCGGAGAGTGTTTGGACGGTGTTTGGAGAGATTTTGGAGTGGATGGTGTTTGGAGAGTGTTTGGATGGTGTTTGGATGGTGTTTGGAGAGTGTTTGGAGGGTGTTTGGAGGGAAACCCAATGTAAGTATTAATACGGGGCGGCAGCGGGGCGGCAGCGTAGCCTAGTGGTTAGAGGGTTGGACTAGCAACCGGAAGGTTGCAAGTTCAAACCCCCGAGCTGACAAGGTACAAATCTGTCGTTCTGCCCCTGAACAGGCAGTTAACCCACTGTTCCTAGGCCGTCATTGAAAATAAGAATTTGTTCTTAACTGACTTGCCTAGTTAAATAAAGGTAAAAAATAAATAAAAAATAAAAAAACACACTGAATGTACCGTATTTCCAAACAGAATGGAAGCACTCTGAAATACCCAGAGTGGTTCTTCAATCTGAATAATTGTGTTTTATGATATTGTTGTGAAAAAACCCTTCTATGTGTTTCAGTGCATTTTAAAGGCATCATCAAAACACTAAGATAGCAAAGGTAATATGAGGTAACATTTGTAAAGTGGACCTTCATCACTGGTATTCCTGTGAGAAGGTAAATGTGAACATGGGTCTCCTGCTTAGTGCACTCAGCCAGTCTTTAGGACTAAACTGTTGTGCTGAACCACCCTTGTTAAAATGAGCAAATCGGGCCCGATTCAGACTTGAGATAAGTCGTTTTAACATCGACTCAATAAAACATGGACTTAAGGCCATGTTAAATGAACTTATCTCAAGTCTGAATAGGGCTTAGGGAGAATATTCTTGCGTGAAATGACCTGTGCTTTGTTTAGACAGATGCTCTAGCACCACATGTTAATGCATCCTACTTTTGACATTCATATTGTTATCTTGTTGCTATATTTGCATATCTTAATCACCTATGCATTTTGCATATTGCTATTTGCTAATAATTTGTTCTTAAACTGACTTTCCTAGTGAAATAAATGTTATATAAAAAATTCAAGACCCGACACACAGAAATCAGAACCATGGACAGCCACATCATATTTAGCTTACGTTAATTGGACTAAATCATTTTTGGTATCTTTTAGTTGTCACTGTATTAAACTAAGCATAAGTGATTAGAATAAGTTGAAATAGAGAAGTGTAAATGGTGCTGGAATAGTGGAGGCAGCTCCTGTTTTCTTTCCAACTTGTGATAATTCTACATGGTTCGAAATCAATAGTTGTTTAGTGGTCCGAAAATGTCTGAAACATGAACTAGCTTGACCAGGCTGTGGGTCATGTACCTGTCTGTTACTGTACATGCAATATGCTTTGTGGACTTCACCGGACAGAAGTTGCTCTCCGGTTTTGTGATGAAATAAAGAGTGTTTTTTCCGCCACTGTGTCTTCTTATCGTCTTGGCCTTATATATAAGAACTAACAGGTTATAGAACAAAGAATTATCACAACACAACATTATCACAATCACAACACATAGGTTGGTATATGGCTTGTTTCTGGTTTTACCCACCCACCGCCACTGCAGACAACAGTCGATCATATCATCTAAGTCAACTGTATTGTGATTCAATCCATCTGAACAATCTTCCATGCTTTATACCATCATCTGAATATAAAGACTCAGGTCAGATTAGCATAATGGGAGACTAACAATAGAAGTCATTGTCTGTATTTTTTTCCATGAATGTGAAATATGTCAAATTTCTGTTGATATTTTAAATTATTCATATGATTAATACCTTAGAGATCTTTGAACTGTATTACTCTATCAATATAATAAATAAAATAAAAATTGACCTTTTAATATTTTGTCATTTGATAATTTGCCGCTTGGGCAGTTTATTCAACACAGATTGAGGACCTAGTAGCTGAGGACTGTAAATGTTTTTCTTAAATGTTGTGTTTTGTATTGATTGCTGTGTTGTTTAACATTGTATTTGGTTGTTCTGTGATCAGGTCACCCTTGGGAATGAGACCCTGGTCTCAATGAGCTTTCCCTGAATAAGGAAAGAATAAATCATTTATTTATTTATTCTGAACCAGGAACCAAGCAAGTAATTTAAGAGTTTGGTCTTGTGACAATAGCTTATCCAAAGCTGTGACTCCAACTATGCTCATACACATATTCCCAGAGCTCTACAGCAACACAACACATGGAGAACAGCAGGGAGGACGATCCCAGAGCTCTTCAGCAACACAACACATGGAGAACAGGAGGGAGGACGATCCCAGAGCTCTTCAGCAACACAACACATGGAGAACAGGAGGGAGGATGATCCCAGAGCTCTTCAGCAACACAACACATGGAGAACAGGAGGGAGGACGATCCCAGAGCTCTTCAGCAACACAACACATGGAGAACAGCAGGGAGGACGATCCCAGAGCTCTTCAGCAACACAACACATGGAGAACAGTGGGGAGGATGATCCCAGAGCTCTACAGTAACACAACACATGGAGAACAGCAGGGAGGACAATCCCAGAGCTCTTCAGCAACACAACACATGGAGAACAGCGGGGAGGATGATCCCAGAGCTCTTCAGTAACACAACACATGGAGAACAGCAGGGAGGACGATCCCAGAGCTCTTCAGCAACACAACACATGGAGAACAGGAGTGAGGACGATCCCAGAGCTCTTCAGCAACACAACACATGGAGAACAGGAGGGAGGACGATCCCAGAGCTCTTCAGCAATGAGGTGATTATAGCTACTCAAGCACTTTGGAGACTAATAACTGGTTTCCGCCCTGGTAACAGGCTAGGTGATCAGCGCCTGTATGGAACTAAATGTGTCTGTGGTGTATGTGTCTCTCTCTCTGTGTGTGTGTGTGTGTGTGTGTGTGTGTGTGTGTGTGTGTGTGTGTGTGTGTGTGTGTGTGTGTGTGTGTGTGTGTGTGTGTGTGTGTGTGTGTGTGTGTGTGTGTGTGTGTGTGTGTGTTTCAACATAGTCTGTGTCTGTGTCTGTGACAACATTATAGCAGTGTTTGTGTGTGTGTGTGTTTGTGCCTGTGTCTGTGTCTGTGTGTTTGACAACATTATAGCAGTGTTTGCGTAGCAGTGCAGACACAACATTATAGCAGTGTGTCTGTGTCTGTGTTATTGATGACACTGACACACACACACACACTCCCCCACATACACTGCACTGCTGCTATGCATACACAGCTGTGTGTAATTCTGAAGAGAGACATCAACAGCTCTGAACAGCTCATCTCAGATGGTAATTAAGGAAGGGGGAGTTAGAGCCACTTTACATAATTATAAATAGTGGCAGAAGATGGAGGGAGCAGGAAGGAGGGAGGAAGATGAGGAAGGTTATTAACAACATGAAAGCATCACAGCACAGATCTGTGATATGGAGATGGAGGGGGTGGTCCATGTTGAGCTCAGCACGGTTTTCTGTGAAGTATAATTTCTGCAGAAGCATTTAACATGGAAGAAAACATTGCAGATGTCTGTTTTGAAGTGTTGGTGTGTGTCCCCGCTGAATGTGTGTATGTCTGTGTGCGAGTGTGTGTTTACAGACTAAAGTCCCTCTCAGAGTTAGGCAGCGGGAAATGGCTCCACTTGACAGAAGAGGCTCTATGCGGCGAGCGGACATAATTCCCCGTAATCCACCCATTTGTAAAGTGTACAGTGTTTCAACAGAGACAACATTATAGCAGTGTTTCAACAGAGACAACATTATAGCAGTGTTTCAACATAGACAACATTATAGCAGTGTTTCAACATAGACAACATTATAGCAGTGTTTCAACAGAGACATAGACAACATTATAGCAGTGTTTCAACAGAGACAACATTATAGCAGTGTTTCAACAGAGACATAGACAACATTATAGCAGTGTTTCAACAGACACATAGACAACATTATAGCAGTGTTTCAACAGAGACATAGACAACATTATAGCAGTGTTTCAACAGAGACAACATTATAGCAGTGTTTCAACATAGACAACATTATAGCAGTGTTTCAACAGAGACAGTGTTTAGACAACATTATAGCAGTGTTTCAACAGACACAGTGTTTAGACAACATTATAGCAGTGTTTCAACAGTTTCAACAGACATAGACAACATTATAGCAGTGTTTCACAGTTTCAACATAGACAACATTATAGCAGTGTTTCAACAGAGACAACATTATAGCAGTGTTTCAACAGAGACAACATTATAGCAGTGTTTCAACAGAGACATAGACAACATTATAGCAGTGTTTCAACAGAGACAACATTATAGCAGTGTTTCATAGACAACATTATAGCAGTGTTTCAACAGACACATAGACAACATTATAGCAGTGTTTCAACAGAGACAACATTATAGCAGTGTTTCAACAGACATAGACAACATTATAGCAGTGTTTCAACAGAGACAACATAGACAACATTATAGCAGTGTTTCAACATAGACAACATTATAGCAGTGTTTCAACAGTGACACATAGACAACATTATAGCAGTGTTTCAACAGACACATAGACAACATTATAGCAGTGTTTCAACAGACAACATTATAGCACATAGACAACATTATAGCAGTGTTTCAACAGAGACAACATTATAGCAGTGTTTCAACAGAGACAACATTATAGCAGTGTTTCAACAGAGACAACATTATAGCAGTGTTTCAACAGAGACAACATTATAGCAGTGTTTCAACAGAGACAACATTATAGCAGTGTTTCAACAGACACATAGACAACATTATAGCAGTGTTTCAACAGACAACATTATAGCAGTGTTTAGACAACATTATAGCAGTGTTTCAACAGAGACAACATTATAGCAGTGTTTAGACAACATTATAGCAGTGTTTCAACAGAGACAACATTATAGCAGTGTTTCAACAGAGACAACATTATAGCAGTGTTTCAACAGAGACAACATTATAGCAGTGACAACATTATAGCAGTGTTTCAACAGAGACATAGACAACATTATAGCAGTGTTTCAACATAGACAACATTATAGCAGTGTTTCAACAGAGACAACATTATAGCAGTGTTTCAACAGAGACAACATTATAGCAGTGTTTCAACAGAGACAACATTATAGCAGTGTTTCAACAGAGACAACATTATAGCAGTGTTTCAACAGAGACAACATTATAGCAGTGTTTCAACAGAGACAACATTATAGCAGTGTTTCAACAGAGACAACATTATAGCAGTGTTTCAACAGAGACAACATTATAGCAGTGTTTCAACATAGACAACATTATAGCAGTGTTTCAACAGAGACATAGACAACATTATAGCAGTGTTTCAACAGAGACATAGACAACATAGCAGTGACAGAACATTATAGCAGTGTTTCAGACAGAGCAGTGACAACATTATAGCAGTGTTTCAACAGAGACAACATTATAGCAGTGTTTCAACAGAGACAACATTATAGCAGTGTTTCAACAGACACATAGACAACATTATAGCAGTGTTTCAACAGAGACAACATTATAGCAGTGTTTCAACAGAGACAACATTATAGCAGTGTTTTTATATCCCCCATTATAGCAGTCAGAGACCATTAGCAGTGAGGCCAGTTTTGCCTTTTGTGTTTAGAGCATTATAGCAGTGTCAATGTAAAGTGTTTATAGACAAATTTGTTTTTAACTGACTTGCCAAGTTATATAAAGGTTAAATAAAAAATAAAACAATAAACAGTGTAATGTAGAAACCATGTTTCTAGTATTTTAAATGATATACTATTATATTTTATCCTATTTATAATGAGCAGATAAGCAGCAAGTCAGATGTGTATTTGACCAAAATGATAGACAACGCAGTGTTTTGATATTATGATGTTAGTCAGATGATTGCAAAATAGACAACTCCCAGTGCAGTGTTTGTCTGATTCATCTTCACACACACACACACACACACACACACACACACACACACACACACACACACACACACACACACACACACACAGTGTTTCACACACACACACACACACACACACACAACAAGGAGGTCATTCAAGATTAACTTTGAAATTTAGCAGTGACGTCTAGTCTATCCATGTCCTGAGGACAACATTATAGCAGTGTCGGAAAAAATGCCTTAAAAACGGCCACTAGTGGTAACAGTGCACACTATTACCATCAAGAAGTCTTTGGTTTTGTTAAGGTGTTGTGGATGGTGATGGGGGTGGGGGTGGTGAAAGGGTGTAAAGCATTGACTCCGGATCAGAAGGTTCCGTGTTTGAACAACATTATAGCAGTGTTTCGTGGACAAAGTTAGTTTTTATATACAGTACCCGTTTCAAAAGGTTGGACACACCTACTCATTCCAGGATTCTTCTTCATTTTTACTATTTTATACATTGTAGAATAATAGTGTTTCAACAGAGACATCAAAACTATGAAATAGCAGATATGGAATCATGTAGTAACTAAAAAAGTGTTAAACAAATCTAAATATATTTTATATTTCACATTCTTCAAAGTAGCCACCCTTTGCCTTGATGACATTGTTTGCACACTCTTGGCATTCTCTTAACCAGCGTCATGTTTCAACAGGTAGTCACCTGGAATGCATTTCAATTAACAAGTGTGCCTTGTTTCAAAAGTTAATTTGTGAAATATCTTTCCTTTTTAGAAGTTTTGACTCTAGCAGTGAGCTACACAACAAAAACCTAGCCAGCAGCAGTGTTTCAACAGACACAGACTAACAAGCTAGCCAGAAGAAACATTATAGCAGCTAAAACAAACCTAGCAAGTTGAGTTAATACAACTACATCAAACATTATAGACCAAACTGAGTCAGTAAACCAAAAAGCAGTGTTTCAACGGACTCTAACATTAAACATATATTCTGTGTTTTTTGTGTGAAGATGTTTCTCTTTTTACAGTTTTTGAGCTAAATAAGAGCTAGCTAGCAACAGACAAACACAACCAGTTGCCATGGCAATGGGGCAGCAGAACAGAGACAACATTATAGCAGCAGCAGCAATTGTTTCAGCAGAGACAACATTATAGCAGTGTTTCAACACCATGTCCCCACATTATAGCCCCCTCAACACTGAATCCATTCTCTACCCTCCAGAGCCCATTAAAATGACACAACGCAGTGGAAAGCTTTTAAACAGACACTGCTTAAAAGGGGAGGCCAGAAACCCTATTATTTTTGCAGACCTGTACCAAAAAAGCAGGTGATGTGGGTAATCTCATCTTCCTCACGGACCAGCCAAATGCACCAAGGAGGGCGTTCAGCAGTCTGCTCTCACTACCCATCCATAAAGAAAGAGGGAATCTGTAATGGGTGGACGCTGACAGTGACGACACTGACAGCACCATGATAACAATCAACCTCTACAAGACTGGGACTGTCATGGTGCCAGGTCATCTTAGGCTGTTTGAAACAGACTTTCAGACCATTAAGGAGATATGGAGAGAGAGAAACACCATCAGTGACATGCCCTCCCACAAGACAAACTCCACCAGCACCACCCTCACCCCCACTATCCCCACATCCAGCACCTCTCTTCCCACCATAGTGGAGGACACGCCCCAGGAGCTAAATAAGAGAGCGACCCCCTCAGTGCAGAACAGGCTCAGACCCTCCTCACCACCATGGCTGCCATGAGGGATGAGTTCACCAAACTGGATGTGGGTGGGAGATGGTCCTCCTCACCACCATGGCTGCCATGAGGGATGAGTTCATCAAACTGGATGGGGGAGATGGTCCTGCTCAGGAAGAGCGTCCACGCAAACAACAACCAGACAGCCACACCTTAGAGGAGCTCCTAACCAAGGTGTTAACAGCCACCAGGTGTTAACAGCCACCAGACATCTACACCTTAGAGGAGCTACTAACCAAGGTGTAAACAGCCACTAGATATCCACTAGATATCCACACTTTAGAGGATCTCATAAGCAAGAGAGAGGACAGAGGACAGGCTGCAGGAGAGAAAGAGAACAGAGGAGCAGCTAGAACACCACTCTATGACCTGCCCTCATACAGCACAGCTCAACCAGCCAGGCTTCCCCAGCCCTGTCCTCACACAGCAGAGGAGCCCAGCTCAACCAGCCAGGCTTCCCCAGCCCTGCCCTCACACAGCAAAGGAGCCCAGCTCAACAAGCCAGGCTTCCCCAGCCCTGTCCTCACACAGCAGAGGAGCCCAGCTCAACCAGCCAGGCTTCCCCAGCCCTGCCTGCTGCACCCCTCCTCCCAACCCACAGAACACCCTCCCACTGACAGCGACACCGGCACAGACCAGCCACACCACAGCTCCAACACCCACCAGCCCCCACTCTACCCCTCCAACGACCTGCGTGCTCAGCAGGAGAAGGTGGCCACTTCACTACGGGGAGTTATTGAGAAGGCCTCCGCAATCTTCCCCAACTCAAGGATCGTGGTGTCAACCCTTCTACAGAGGAATGACTTCCACCCTGCCACAATCCACAGACTAAACGCCAGCCTCTCCTGGGACTGTTCCCTACAACCCAATATACACCTGGCCAACCATCTGGACTGTCTCTATGACCATGTTCACCTGTACAGGGAGACAGTCCCCATCCTTGCCAAGACTCTCAAGGATGTTGCTTTAAACCGCAGCCCGACCTCTCCACCCAGGAACAGCGAGCAAATCTCCACCCCTCCGAGATCACCGAGACAACACCCCAGACCAGCATCCTGGACCCCACAGCCACGACCACGGCACCACCAACCTCAATGCCCACTACAGCCAGCGCAGCACAGACCACCCCAGCCCAGTTTTAGACCCACCCAGACGAGGCCTACCCCCCCCACCACAGACCCACACCTGGAGGAGCCACACCCCAGCTTTAGACCCACCCAGACGAGGCCTACCCCCCTCACCACAGACCCACACCTGGAGGAGCCACACCCCAGTTTTAGACCCACCCAGACGAGGCCTACCCCCCCCCACCACAGTCCCACACCTGGAGGAGCCACACCCCAGTTTTAGACCCACCCTGTCCCACACCTGGAGGAGCCACACCCCAGTTTTAGCCTACCCCCCCCACCACAGTCCCACACCTGGAGGAGCCACACCCCAGTTTTAGACCCACCCAGACGAGGCCTACCCCCCCACCACAGTCCCACACCTGGAGGAGCCACACCCCAGTTTTAGACCCACCCAGACGAGGCCCTACCCCCCCCACCACCACCACAGTCCCACACCTGGAGGAGCCACACCCCAGTTTTAGACCCACCCAGACGAGGCCTACCCCCCCCACCACAGTCCCACACCCCACACCCCAGTTTTAGACCACCCAGACAGTCCCACAGTCCCGCACCTGAGGAGCCACACCCCAGTTTTAGACCCACCCAGACGAGGCCTACCCCCCCCACCACCACAGTCCCACACCTGGAGGAGCAACACCCCAGTTTTAGACCCACCCAGACGAGGCCTCCCCCCCACCACAGTCCCACACCTGGAGGAGCCACACTCCAGCTTTAGACCCACGCAGACGAGGCCTCCCTAGGTTATAGGGAGAGAATTGTTCCATCCACCAAATGAAAAGGAATCACACAGAGCAGAGACTCAGGGGGAAGGCTAATACGGTACAAATCTGAACTAACTCATTTAATCAAATTAATCAAAACAGGACAATTCTTTATCTGGTTATAAATCAACAAGGAGGCTATCTTAACAGATAAAAACATCTTGCTCTGTGCCACATACATTCCCCCTCAGAGTCACCCAACTTCAATGAAGAGAGTTTCTCCATGCTAGAGGGGAAATTAGTCACTTTCAGGCCCAAGGCAACATACTGGTCTGTGGAGACCTGAATAGTAGAGCAGCAGAAGAACTAGACACTATTAACAGTCATGGAGATAAACACCTACCAGGAAACAACAACCTTTCCCTCCCCACATCCCACATACACCTCCCCAGAAACAACTATGACAAAGTGAAAAACAAAAACGGAGTACAGCTCGTGAAGCTCTGTGGAACACTGGGTCTGTACATAGTCAATGGTAGGCTGAGAGGGGACTCTTTTGGTAGGTAGACCTACAGCTCTGTTGAACACTGGGTCTGTACATAGTCAATGGTAGGCTGAGAGGGGACTCTTTTGGTAGGTACACCTACAGCTCTGTGGAACACTGGGTCTGTACATAGTCAATGGTAGGCTGAGAGGGGACTCTTTGGTAGGTACACCTACAGCTCTGTGGAACACTGGGTCTGTACATAGTCAATGGCTAGGCTGAGAGGGGACTCTTTGATGAGGGGAGGTACACCTACAGCTCTGTCGAACACTGGGTCTGTACATAGTCAATGGTAGGCTGAGAGGGGTCTCTTTTGATAGGTACACCTACAGCTCATCCCTTGGCAGCAGCACTGTAGACAACTTCCTCACCGACCTAAACCCAGAGTCGCTGAGAGCCTTCACAGTCAGCCCACTAACATCTCTCTCAGACCAACCCAGAGTCTCTCAGAGTGTTCAGTCAGCCCACTAACACCTCTCTCAGAGCCTTCACAGTCAGCCCACTAACACCTCTCGCAGACCACAGTAAAATCAGTGTATCTGAGAAGAGCAGAACCCAACCATGAAGCATTGCGGCCAAATAAATTACATGGTACTAAACAGGCCTATAGATGGAGTGCAAACAGTACAGGCATCTAACAAAAAGCAATTAGTAGCCAAAAAATACAATCTCTCCTGGACAACTTTTTAGCCTTAACATTCTCCTACAGCAATGAAGGTGTACATTTGGCTGTTTGGAACATAAACTTTATATTTGACAAATTAACCTCCTTGGCTAATCTAAAGAAGCATAAGAGCAAACCAGAAATAAAAGATAATGAAACATGGCTTGATAATGATTGCAAAATCGAAGAATGTCATTGAGAAATATATCTAATCAAAAACACAGAGACCAAGACAACAAAACTATACGCCTTCAATATGGGGAAACCCTGAAGAAATACAAACACACCCTAAGAACAAACATACACCTTTCAAACACACCCTAAGAACAAATACACCTTCAATATGGGGAAACCCTGAAGCAATACAAACACACCCTAAGAACAAACATACACCTTCAATATGGGGAAACCCTGAAGCAATACAAACACACCCTAAGAACAAACATACACCTTCAATATGGAGAAACACTGAAGCAATACAAACACACCCTAAGAACAAACATACACCTTCAATATGGGGAAACACTGAAGCAATACAAACACACCCTAAGAACAAACATACACCTTCAATATGGGGAAACCCTGACAATACAAACACACCCTAAGAACAAACATACACCTCCAATATGGAGAAACACTGAAGCAATACAAACACACCCTAAGAACAAACATACACCTTCAATATGGGGAAACACTGAAGCAATACAAACACACCCTAAGAACAAACATACACCTTCAATATGGGGAAACCCTGAAGCAATACAAACACACCCTAAGAACAAAAAAGGAACAGAGCATTAGAAATGAGCTGAATGTAATTGAGGAATCCATAGAATCAAACCACTTCTGGGAGAATTGGAATAAATGAAACAAACCTCATCAGGAGGAATTGGCTATTCAAAATGGGGATATGTGGAGAAATCACTGCAAACAAAATGCACACTCATTCTTATGTTTTATGGATGTATTGTATAGTGTGTGTATGGCAGGCTTACATACAATGATGGTAAAAAAACAAACATTTGAGAGTACGCTGTACGCTGACCCTGGTGCTAGAGGGGGTACGCAGCTGGAGGTTGAATGTTTGAAGTGGTACGGGACAATAAAAGTTTGGGAACCACTGCTCTACAGAAATATAACAAAGAGCCAAGAACAAAAAGATATACATGAAAAATGACAAATCCTTGAATAACCAGTCAAAGTCTATCCGAATCCTGTGGATACCCCAATTACAGAATAATAATTACTGGAAAAACTATGCACGCTCCAACCCAAAAAGGCCTGTGGTGCTGATGGTATTCAAATGAAATTGGCTATACTCAAACTGTTCAACATTATCCTCACTGCAGGTATTTTCCCCGATATTTGGAACCAAGGTTGAGCGCATCAATCGATAAAAATGGAGACAAATTTAACTCAAATGATTACAGAGGAATTTACGTTAACAGCAACTTGGGGAAAAATCTCTGCAGTATTATAAATAGCAGACTAAATAATTGTCTTGATGAACACAACGTCCTGAACAGAAGCCAGATTGGATTTTTTAAAAATTATTGTACAATAGACCACATTTATGCCCTCCACACTCTAATTGACAAACAAGTCAACCAAAATAAAGGCAAAATCTACTCTTGTTTGTAGACTTCAATAAAGTATTTTATTCAATTTGGCACAAAGGTCTTTTTATAAAATAATAGAAAGTGGTATTGGAGAGAAAACATATGATGTTATTTAATCAATGTACACTAAAAACAAATGTGCGGTTAAAGCAAACAGACTTCTTCTCTCAGGGACGGGGAGTGAAACAGGGCTGCCCAATAAGTCCAACTCTATTTAACATCTACATTAATGAATTGGCCAAAACATTAGAAGAATCTGCAGCACCTGGTCTCACCCTACAAAACACTGAAATCAAATGTCTGCTGTATGCAGATGACCTGTTGCTGCTGTCTCCCACTAAGGAGGAATTACAGCAGCACCTCGATCATCTGCACAGGTTCTGTCAGACCTGGGCTCTGACCGTTAATCACAGGTTCTGTCAGATCTGGGCTCTGACCATTAATCACCGGTTCTGTCAGACCTGAACTCTGACCGTTAATCACCGGTTCTGTCAGACCTGGGCTCTGACCGTTAATCACCGGTTCTGAAGAGACAATCTAATATTTATTGGGTGAAAAGCCTAACTTTGAGAGAGAGCATCAGGGTCATATTGAAAGCTATGAGGTCTATTGGCTGACACTTTCTGTCTGTTTTGGCCCTGTCTGTGTTGCATCAGAAAAAAAGTATTTCACCCTGAAACCAGCCAGGAAACCTTTAAAAGCTGTTGTCTTAGGAGATCTAGATGGCCGCTCTCTGAAAGCTAGATTTTGTCTGGTCTCCGTCTATTCCTCAGAGCAAGACAGAAAAGGAGACAAGTAGGGAGAGTAGAAGGGCAGTCAGTTGCCTGGGATACAAACCCCTGGACTTCATACTGTGACTGTCATCTCCAGACAATTTATATACATTACACTAGGCCATGATGGTCCTATCCCTATCCTCTTCCATACAGCACACACACACACACACACGGAGGCAGTGCAGTGTTTTTCTAAGCCCCGGGGCTCCTACATTTAATTATAGTTTGGGATTAGAAAGCAATAGCATCAAGCAGAGAAGAGAAAAACACCCCGCTCCACCCGGAAAACTAACACATCATTTTACAGTGGAAGACCTCAGCTACTAACACAAGTCAACAGTGTCAAACAAATCTCTCTTATCTCTTCTGCTTTTTCCTCTCTCTCTCTGTCTTGCTGCTGTGACGGCACACTGTGGTATTTCACCCTATAGATATGGGAGTTTATCAAAATTGGATTTTGTTTTCAAATTCTTTGTGGGTCTGTGTAATCTGAGGGAAATATGTGTGTCTAATATGGTCATGCATGTGTGCAGCTCATTTTCCATCTCATTTTGTGGGCAGTGTGCACATAGCCCGTCTTCTCTTGAAAGACAGGTCTGCCTACGGCGGCCTTTCTCAATAGCAAGGTTATTCTCACTGAGTCTGTACATACTCAAAGCTTCCCTTACATTTGGGTTAGTCACAGTGGTCAGGTATTCTGCCACTGTGTAATCTCTGTTTAGGGCCAAATAACATTACAGTTTGCTGTTTTTAGGTTACTTCTTTCCAATGTGTCAAGTAACTATCTTTTTGTTTTCCCATGATTTGGTTGTGTTGCTGTCCTGGGGCTCTGTGGGGTCTGTTTGTGTTTGTGAACAGAGCTCCAGGACCAGCTTGCTTAGGGGACTATTCTCTAGGTTAATTTCTCTGTAGGTGATGGCTTTGTTATGGAAGGTTTGGGAACCGCTTCATTTGAGGTATTTTCTATATTTTGATAATTAGAGTTTATCGGCCTAATTCTACTCTGCATGTATTATTTGGTGTATAACGTTGTTCCCGGGTGATGTTTTTGTAGAATTCTACATGCAGAGTCTCAAATTGGTGTTTGTCCCCTTTTGTGAATTCTTTGTTGGTGAGCGGACTCCAGACCTCACAACCATAAAGGGCAATGGGTTCTATAGCCGAATCAAGTATTTTTTGCCAAATCCTATTTGGGGTCTAATTTTACGTTCCTTTTGATGGCGTAGAAGGACCTTGCCTTGTCTCTCAAATCGTTGTAGCTTGTAGAAGTTAGCTGTGGTGCTGATGTTTAGGCTGATGTAGATACAGTTTTTTGTGTGCTTTAGGGCAAAGGTGTCTACATGGAAATTGTATTCGTGGTCCTGGGAACTGGACCTTTTTTGGAACACCATTATTTTTGTCTTACTGAGATTTACTGTCAGGGCCCAGGTCTGACAGACTGTGCAGAAGATCTAGGTGCTGCTGTAGGCCCTCCTTGGTTGTGGACAGAAAAAACAGATCATCAGCAAACAGCAGACATTTGACTTCAGCTTCTAGTAAGCTGAGGCCGGGTGCTGCAGACTGTTCTAGTGCCCATGACAATTTTAACTGAAATTTTAACTGCACACTTGTTGTTTGTGTACACAGATGTCTCTCTCTCTCTCTCTCTCTCTCTCTCTCTCTCTCTCTCTCTCTCTCTCTCTCTCTCTCTGTCTCTCTCTCTCTCTCTCTCTCTCTCTCTCTCAATTCAATTCAATTAAATTCAAGGGCTTTATTGGCATGGGAAACATGTGTTAACATTGCCAAAGCAAGTGAGGTAGATAATATATAAAGTGTCTCTCTCTCTCTCTCTCCTCTCTTCCTCTCTCTCTCGCTCTCTCTCTCTCCCTCTCTCTCTCTCATTAACTTCTTAGTAGCAACACGAATTCCCTGTTACAGACA